>NC_081414.1:43264500-43596500 GCF_030272615.1 Cryptomeria japonica
TGCTCCACCGGTTGTGCTTTTCCGGTCATCAACATTTCCTGCCCGATCTGCATCTGTGTACACCTTCAAGTCAAAATTTCCTCCATATGGATACCATAATCCATAGTCAACAGTACCTTTCAAATATCTAAAAATCCTCTTGGTTGCTATCAGATGTGTTTCCTTAAGATTCTTTTGGAATCTAGCAACTATGCTAATTGCATGAGCTATGTTTGGTTTGCTGTGAACAACATAGTGCAATTTTCCAATCATTGACCTGTATTCCTTCTCATCAATAGATGTGGATTCATCTTCCTTAGACAACTTACAACCTGTAACCATTGGTGTCCCAACTGGTTTACAGTCACTCATGCCAAATGTCTTCAAGTCACATACTTAGACTATGTGATGAAAATACCATTCTTCATTTGCTATATTTGCAAGCCTATGAAATTTTTTATTTCTCCCACTAAAGACATTTCAAACTCATTTTTCATTTCATCTGCAAAACTATTGCTCATGTCATCATTACCTCCAAATATGATATCATCTACAAATACATCACTGACTAGTATTTTATCTCTTTCATATTTGAGATATATGTTACTATCATCACTGGTTCTCAGAAAGCCTATCTTCATCAAATGTGTATGAAGCCTTTCATACCATGCTCTCGGTGCATGCTTTAATCCATATAAAGCCTTATGCAATCTACATACCATGTCTTTCTCATCAGTCAAAGCATAACCATCTGGCTGCTCAATGTATACTTCTTCCAGTATCCCATTTAAAAATGCTGACTTAACATCCATCTGGTATGCCTTGAATTTCTTGTGTGTTGCAAATGCAAGTAAAATTATGACACCTTCCAGTCTTGCCACTGGTACAAAATTCTCACCATAATATTCTCCTTCCTCTTGTGCATAACCTTTGCAAACCAACCTAGCTTCGTTGCGAACTACAACACCATCTTCATTCATTTGTTCTTGAATATCCACTTAGTACCTATCACATTTTTATTTACTAGTCGGGGTACTAGGGTCCATGTGTTGTTCTTCTCAATTTGATTTGATTCCTCCTCCATAGCTTTAACCCAATGATCATCACCAAATGCTTCCTTAGCAGTTCTTGGTTCAATAGTGGAGATCATTCAACAATTCTCTTTGATTCTTGTTCTGGTTAGTACTTCAGCATCCTTATCCCCAATAATCTATTCAAGATTGTGATTCAGTCTCACATATCTTGGAATAACATGATCATTATCTTTAGGTTTAGCTTCTTCATTATCATCATCTTCTTCTGAATTTATCTGTTCCGGTTGAACTGGTACATCAGTATTTGCTTTGCTGGTTTCAAATTTCATAGTTTCTGGTTCCAAAAATAAAATGCAAGGATCTTCAACCTTTTTCTCCAAACTGGTTTCCTCTGAGACTTCAGGATATTCATCCACTCGAACATTAACACTCTCAATAATTCTTTGTGTTTGGTTGTTAAAACACTTGTAGGCCTTACTCTTGGTGGAATAGCCAAGAAATATACCTTCATCACTTTTAGCTTCAAATTTGCTAATATAATCACCTCTCTTAATAAAAATTTTTCTTCCAAATATCTTGAAATAACTAACATTAGGTGATCTTCCATACCAATATTCATAAGGAGTCTTGTCCTTACCTCTTTTTACCAAAATCCGGGTCATAGTGTAAACAGTTGTGCTGACAGCTTCTCTCCATAAATTTTTCGCTACACCTTCTTGTATCAACATCGTCCTAGCAGCTTCAACAATTGACCAATTGTTTCTCTCTATGATACCATTATGCCGTGGTGTTCTCAGTGCAGAAAGTTGTCGTTTGATACCATTTTCTTCACAATATCTAGTGAATTCCTCAGAAGTAAATTCACCGCCTTGATCTATCCTCAGACACTTTATCTTCTTACCACTCTCCTTCTCAGCTAAGGCCCTGAATGCCTTGAACTTACCAAAAGCTTCAGTCTTATCCTTGAAGAATATGATCCACATCATCCTTGAGCAATCATCAATGAAGATCATAAAATATCTATCACCTTGAATATCTGTCCTTATTGGTCCACAGAGATTTGTATGAACCAAATCTAACAAACGTTCCACTGAAAAAGATTTGCTCTTGAAAGTTAAGGATGTCATCTTTCCCAACTGGTATTCTTTACATAGAGCATTAACTGGTTTGTCCAATTGAGGCAAACCTCTCACTGTCTTGGACTTACTCACTTTAACAATGTTATCAAAGTTTATATGAAAAAATCTCCTATGCCAAAGCCAACTATCATCTATCTTTGCAATTAAACAGTTGCTAACTTTAGGATTAAGGTGAAACAAGTTACCTTTTGGTTTGCTTCCCGGTTGCAATTAGTTCACCTTTGCTGCCATAGATTTTGCACATACCATTCTTAAACTCCAATGGGTATCCTCTATCATTGAGTTGTGCCACACTCAAAAGATTGTGCTTTAAACCTTCAACCCAGTAGACATCATTTGCACCGCTCTTTCCATTAAGACAAATAGTTCCCTTACCATTAACCATGCAGGGTGAGTCATTACCAAATCTTACAACTCCGCCATCAAATTCCTTCAAAGAAAGAAATTTGTTCCGATCACCGGTCATGTGATGTGAACAACCACTATCAATGATCCAAACATCAGAGTTATCCATCCTGGATACTAATGCCTTCTGGTATGATATCTCTTCTTTAATGGCTACAAACACAATGTCTTCATTAGCATCACCATTAGACACTTCATCAGTGATACCACCATCAACAACAATAAGACAATCTTTTTTGCCTTTACCCTTATAATTCTTGAATTTCTCTCGTTTGTGCTCATTGTCACCATTAGGAAAGTTAGCAGCTATGTGCCCAATCTTGTTGCATGCAAAACATTTCAAAGCTTATTTACCTCTATATTTACCTATACCTCTAGGCAATTGCTTGGCCAACAATGCTTCAAGCTCAACTAAACTATCTTCATCATCAACTTCTCTGTTGGATCTGGATTTATAACTATGACTGGCATCTCTACTTTTCCTCACAGATGGGTTAGAAACATAAGCTCTAAATGCAGACTCAAATTTCTATACACTACCATCATAACCATTTAATTCAAAAGCAGTAAGATTGCCAATGATGGAGTCAAGAGTTACCTTAGTTTTGTCAATGGACTTTAGCTCCTGAATAGCTGCAACTCAGATAGCGTAGACTAGTAGCAGGGTTCTCAGTACCTTATTGATCACTATAGCATCTTCCACTTTACCTCTTGCACTCTTAATTTCACCGACTGTCTCCTTTATCCTTTGACCATACTGCTGGATATTCTCACCTTCAGCCATCCGCATGTCATCAAACTTTCCTCTTAGACTCTCTTCTTTAGCAATCTTAACATGTTCATCACCGCTATAAATCTCTTCAAGTTTTTTCCATACATCATATGTAGTCTCTAGACCACGAACATCTACATACTGCATTGGATAAAGAACTGATAATGGCCTCTAATGCTTGATTATTTTCTTGTTGCTCTTTGTTCCAATCATCAGTCAACATCCCAGTAGGTGCAACATATTTAGTATCGACATTTTCCCAATACTGGCTTCCCAGACTCTTGATGTAAATTTTCATTATGTCACTCCATATCCTGTGGTTCTCTCTATTAAACTTCAGACCTTCCTTCTTCATCATGATCTGCAATATCTTTACCTCAAGTTGTTAGGCTTAGGCCTTAGAGGACCTGATAAGCTCTGATACCAATTGATAGTATGATGAAAGAATAAGTATCCGGTCAACTACTGAGAGGGGGGGGGGGTGAATCAGTAGATAGAAAAACTGATACAAACTTCACCAATCTCAAAATTAATTTTTCAAAGTAAACTTAGAACTATCAATGTAATACCACTGTCAAGATAAAAACTCATAAGATAAACCAGTTGACTGTTACAACAAATTAATAGTAAACAACTTCAAACTCATAAATATCCAAATGCTTTTTCATATGTCAATAAACTTCATTTCTCAATGCTTCCGGTTATCATAACTTATCAAAGTAGTTAAGTAAATCAACCATAAGAAACATAACCACAAAAACATTCACCACTTGACACAAATATTTTTGACGTGGAAACCCAAATGGGTAAAAACCACAGTGAGATGAGACTCATAAGATAACTATCTAAACTCTTTTGAAGTTCACCCTGTTAGGAGCCTAGACTGTTAAAGCTTTACCAAAATCCTGTTAAGAACTGATCCTATTAGGAATCACCCGGTTAAGGGATTAACTAAAATGCCTTGTTAGAAGCAATACCCTGTAAGAAGTAACCTCGGTAGAGGATTTGAAAATCCAAGCTAATGGATCACCTTGTTAGAGGATTTGAATAGTACCAAGCTTGCTAGAGCTTACTTGGTTAGGGGATTTCAATTCTGCTGTAATTGTTAGAAAATAATAGGAGTTAGCTGATCTGTCTGAATAGAATTACACTTGCTTGATCAGATCCATTTCATGCTCCTATCTACCTTTACTCAAACTACAGATACATCATTTGGTTCGGCAACCACACACTCAACTGATATTTTCTAACTCTTTGCCAACTCATTAAACTAAACAACTTCATCGACCTTATAAACAAATCAATTAGGTTGGTAACACAACAAAAACCTAATTCTCATAGAGATTATAAACAAGTCAGTTCAAGTATGACCGTTAGATTACATAGCAATCTCTGCACATCAATCAAGAAAACCTTGATCGCTCCTTGATCACCGCTTCATCGAACTTAGTAACTCATCACACATTTTGCATTATATGCAATACATTTGCTCATTCCCTAGACAAAAACCATTACAACAACTCACCAAAATCACTTGAAATTGTCTTCATACAATAATCATACGTGTCATAACCATTCCCGCTCATCATCAGATCATAAACCAATATAACCAATTCACCACACTTAATCAGTTAGGGTTTATCAAAAACAATAGGTAGGGTTTACCGGTTACCAGTTCAACTCTCCAAATTCTTCCTATCGGTTACACTTTCCTTCACTTGTTCATCCTATAGGTTACAAAACAATATTACAACAATATCAACAATATCATTACCGGTTAATTGACATCAAATGACAACATAACATATCATTAATGCAATCTTCATGCAAATGCCAACATTATAAACCTAAGGCTCCGATACCAAAATGTAACGACGTAAAATGTTCTAAATTCAATAATAAAATGAAATACTCTTTATTCTTAAATAAATTCATAATTCCTTTAATAAGTCTATTTTCTTCCATTATTCCATTCTTTCCTCTAAATGATCCTTCCATTGATATCATAATAAACATGATATTTCTAAAAAGAGATAAAGATTCTTTATTCAATAGGAATTTGTAAGTAGTATCTCACTCATATCTACATACAATACTTAGGACTTTCCAATGCCTTAAGTTCATATAACAAGGAAAAAAACATAAAGTAAAGGATGAGATGCGTCCATTGATCTGCAATCTAAAGCCATCTTTGATGCAATCTTTAGAATGAAGATGATAACAAGATTCAGGTGCTTTTTCCACCCAACCTTGAAGCTTACACTTCTCCAGAATTCTTGGTCAATCAAGAATACCCGACCTTGCACGATTTGCTTAGCAAAAAGAATTTGATAGACGAGATGGAATCTGGTGTGTGCCTAGAATGATACATGCATTTTCAATTTTCTAATTCCACAAAGAAACAAGCAAGATCAATCAAGGATATAGTAGAGAGCATAAAATATATCCATCTATTTCAATGGTCAATAAGTTACTCGACCGAGTATAATGCCATGCATAGCAAACTAATATAGTTTGGAAAAGCAAACTATTCTGTCTATAATTCCACATTCGGCACCCATCTCGGAAGTTAAATTTCCCACAAACACAAACATATCTAGCTTTTCTAGTATTCATATGAAATCAGGAGAAGTACATAGAAAACAATCTTTCTTTTCTCAATTTTAACTTCTCATTTCTCGCATAATAAAATTACAATATTTAAAGAAACAATCTTTCGTTTAAGAGATATAGAAGAAACAATATTTCATTTACAACCAATTACATCTAATAAGAAAACAATCTTTCGCTTCTATCTTTTCAAGTAACTCAAGGATAAGAATTAAAAATAAGAAGGTGTAACACATGTATGCATATTTAGATTATAGATAAAAGTAATATTCAGAAATAAAAATTATGAGTAAACATTCTTTTATCTTTTCTCATAAAATCCAAATAGCGTAATCATACATCTTATGGTTTCAAATTTCTAAGTTTAGAATGCACAAGTTCTCTATCTTTCCACATGTTTTTGACTATCTAGACATCTTTTCTCAAATTTTATACTAACTGACGTTTTCCATGATCTAAAATGATAATTCTAAATTGTTCATACCTATATGTCTTTTCAAACGAAATTTCATATATTCATTATGGCTTTTAATTCAAGAAACTAATTCAAAAAATACACTCTTTTCTTTACTATTAATCTTAAACATACAAATATCAAGATAATTATTATTCTTATTCTCTAATAATAAAATGAAGTATTGCTCGTTTGAGAGCCTACCTCTGAAATTCGAACGAAGTCTGATATGATCAATGATAAACTTCTCAAATTTTGTCTACAATACGTCTAGATGTCCAATGCTTTTCCTGTTCAATTCCTTGAGTTCTCTCCTCTCTAATCACTATTCTTTATTCTTTTGATTCTACTCTCATCATTCTCTGCCTATTCTTACTATCTTTTTCCAATACTGTCTCCTCTCTCTCTTTGTGTTTTTCAGTTCTACTAATGATCCATATTTATGCTAAACACACACTATATTTTCTCCTATAATTTGACCTTACTCCCTCTATAATAATTATTTTACTATGCCATCATGCATATCTAATGGCACGTCGAGCAGTTTGCATTCCATGCAATGTTTTTCCCAATGACTTTCACCATGTCTAATAGTCCTTGTTCACCCTGTAGTCCATGTTCTACTCAAACACTAAGTATATGCTCCACGGAATGGTCGACATATTACCATTTTACTTGCAAAAAGTTTTCTAAGTCTCTACGTTATGCCAAGTCGACAAATCCCTCATAACATGTTGTTTGACTATGACTTGCATTAATAAATCTGCCACCATATCGGTTATGTTGTTTTCAAATAAATCATTTTTCATGTTTATATATATATATATATATATATATATATATAAACAATGAATTTACATAAAACAAAATAATTTAGTTTCAAAAATATATTTTTATATATAATAATTACGTACGTATATATATGTGTATGATCGAATTATTATTCGAACTCATATACATATATAATATGTATAATTATGTGTGTGTGTGTGTGTGTGTGTGTGTGTGTGTGTGTGTAATTATCTAAAAATCAAAAGTGGAAATATAAGCACCATATTGCACTCATTTCATTATGAAATTTATACATTATTTGCACACAAAATGCACATTCAATCATCAAAATACACGTATAATCATTTAAAAATAAATCTTTCTTCGAATTAAGGAATTTTCAATGAAGACCACTCATACTAAATTCATTATTTAAACAAACACTCAAATAAAGCCATTTAAATCATCTATCTTTGCAAGATACAAATTATAAATTCTAATGTGGTGTGTGAGATTCCATCTATTTTAGCGAAGTCCAAGAGCTCAAACAACTCTACCTGAACCATGTTCTCGTCTTCATACGCGTTCATCTATTCCTGCATTCACTCGCACTCAATTGCTCATTAGCAATGACGATCCTTATTTCATAATAAAAATAATACTGACCATTCATTTGCATTTAAATCATTTCATTGCATTTGAATCTCCTATCTTATTCACTAACAATTCTATTTCCATTTCATTTCAATTCCATAAATGAAAAATAAGCATTATTTTCCTAATAAAATAATTATAGATAAATATGGTTCGTGACATAAGAATAGTGTTCTTTATGTCCTATCTTCTTGAAATATGCACACGTAGGATTCTCCTTCTTAGATGATTCCCCTGGAGAGGGAGATGATTCAAATTCTTTGTTTAGCTTGTTCATTTTCTTCTTATTAAGATTCCTTGTTTCTTTCTTTACCTTAGGCTCCATTGCCACCAATGCTTGATGTGTAGAAGATTTGATTAGACCCATGTGAATTAACTTTACTTCCTCTTGGATTAGGAGATTTAAAAAATTATCAAATTGAGGATCAACATATGGTGCTTCCATAGAAAGCCTATCTATATGAAAGCCAAAAACAAACAGTGAAAACTCAGGACCAAGCCTGGATAACACATTAAGAATCAATTGTAAATCCTCTTTTTGAATGTTGCATTCCTTTAGTTTTGTTCTTAATTGATTGATTTTGGAGATATAGTCTTGGATGTGGTCAAAGTTCTTGGATCAAGATTCATCAAATCATTATCAATCTAATATCCCATAATCTTATCAATTTTACCATACAATGTTTCAAGAGTCTCCCATAACTCCTTAGGTATTTTACATGATTCAATATGAAATTGTCAATCATATGAAACTAATGAACATATGCATCCAAGTGTTTTCTCCCTTTGAATATCCCATTTTAATAATGAATTAGGGTCAATTGGTTGAGAAATTGTTTCCTTTGGATAGCCAAGATAACCCTTTCCTATGAGATAATTCCATACTAATTTATTTCATGATGCACAATTATGCGATGTCAGGAGTTCAATTCAAGATTTTTCATCATTAGAACACAAAAACATGTTATCAACCATTGCAAGATTACCCCAAATTCAATCAATCAAAGAACCCCTCAAAAAAGTAATGATTTGACAATTTATACTTAGTGCAATTACAATAGCCACTTGCAAAACAAAGGCAAAATGGACTTCTAATTTTGATATTTACCACAACCATAATTAGGCTATATTAGACTCAAATCAATATGTAAGAGATCAAATTGTGATGTATTACATTCGCCAAAAATAAACCAAATAAGGTCATGTGTTGAAAGTAAAATTTCTATTCACAATGACTAAAAACTATTAGCACCACTATAAAATATAGAAAAAAATAATGCACTTTTAAAAAAAATGCACCTAAAAAGGAGTCCATATGAGCTCGAACGAGGTCCTAAAAGTTGCAAAAATAAGAATTTTGTAATTTTCTAAAAAATCTACATACGAAAATCAATAAACGCTTGCATAATTACAAATAGCATGAAATTCTACCACAAATTAAAAAAAAATTGCTCATAAAAGGAACCCAATTGACTGAGATATCGTTGTTTGAAAATTGCCTATGTAATTATGATGTCTATATTGTTGTGACACCTTCAAACTTCAAATGCTTATAGATTTGGCCTCTGAAGTCAATTTGGGTGAAACAAAAGGCAAACTTAACTGAAAAAGACCTGTTGAATCTAATGGTAGCCTTTGATTTGACCCAACAAGCTGTAATTTTAACCTGCAAAAATGAAACCCCAAAATGCACCAAAAATATCTTAAAAAGACTAACATATAGCACTCTAAAAGCTCTGATACCATGTAAAATATTGCTATGAAGGTAGCCACCCAAGATCTAGAGGCCTAATGGAAAGCACAATAAGAAGAGAGAAATAATATAACAAGAATAAATTGTATTCCTATCAATAATGCAAATAGAATCAATCAGCTAAATTAAATTATAATGGATGAAGGTACATAAGAGAGCCCTTGGTTAAATAGGCTAAGGTGAGACATAAGAGTGCATAAGGTTATGACAAGTGTCATAAGCTTATGACACAAGGCAATAAAGGATAAACTATCATCCCACGTAAAATGGAAAAGTGATAGTATGATACATCCACAAAGGTGGATCGCCCATCAAAGGTGGAAAGGTAATCACATGATAAAACTACTAAAGGTGGAAGATCCATTTAAGGTGGATAGGTCATAGCACGATAAGACCACTAAAGGTAGAGGTACCACACAAAGTGGAATGTGATAACATGATAATAGCACCTAAAATGGAGATGCTAAGCTTAAGTGACATATAATTAGAACCTAGGTGAAGAATAACTAAGGTAAAACACCTTGATTACACAAACGATAAGCTGCATGATGTTAGATAATTTCTCACCAAAGTGATTTTTGAAATACTTAAAAAACTTAATATTTTAGGGGGGCACCTAAATACTATGTTATTTTATTTTATTTCTAAAAATAGGACCACTTTGTGTGGCTTTCCGTTTTTGAACCCCTTAATCTCCACAATTAAAAAAAAATACTAGTCTAGAATGTAGATTCAAAGTACTACAACTCTTGTTCTTGTTGCATCTTCAAATTTTGAGTTTAACTATCTTCAATTTCTCATCTAAGATCATACTTTCTTGATTTCAAACACAAAGTGACAACTTAAGACGCCCTTTGGTTGTTGGGAATTAAGGTGTCTCAACTTAGTATTTCCTAGAAATGGAATATTTAATTAATGTATTTATTTATATCTATGTATTTTCTTACACATCCTATCTTATCTTTTAGTCTGACTTGGCATGGTGAGTTGTCATCATGCTAGGAGGTGACATAGAATGTGACAATAATATTTTTCCTCACACGAGGAGGTAAGAGCCCCTTTTTATGGTGTACTTATATTTCCATATATCAACATCTTAGGAAGTGTGTAAGAGGCTATGATTACTTATGGAAAGTTATCACGTGTAAGAACTAATTTTATGATAAATTGGACAAGTCTCATGAGACACCTTTGCATGGAGAAGGTGGGCATCCAAGTTGGGTTATGACAAGTTGTAAGAGAAACATATATTAAAAGTCAATGACAATGGTTTCTCTTATGTCTAGAAGTGTTGTTAATTATGACATATTTAATGATATCTAAAAGGTAAGAACATTTGTCATACCTTATCATAGTAAATTTTGGGTGCCCAGTTTTGGAGGTATGTATGAGGGGCCAAAGGATCTAGTACAAGTATCATTTTAATATTTATCTAGGTAATTGGAAAAGTTATGCCACATGGATTTGTATGCCCATCTCTTTTGGCTAGGCCTAGAAGCTTCATCTTCACTTATATAGTCTATATATTGGATGTATTGGAGAGCAATATGTATATTGTAATTTTTTAATGTTATGCTACTATAATAGATCGATATAGTGACATTGTAAACCCATGTGAAGAAAACTTGCTTTGCAAGCAGTTGGAGACAGGAGGGTGGCACCGCGGAGGGAGGGTGGAGAGGGGTCGCGGTGGATTACCGCTACAGGTGCCAGCAACACAGGGTCCCAGACAGGTGCAGGTACAGGGATAGGTACAGGGACAGGCACCAGTACAGGCACAGGCACAGGGGCAGACAGATGAGATCTAGGAGTTGGAGAGAGAGAGGGATAGGCTCAGGAGGCGGCTTAGAGATACTGAGCGGGAGCGGGATCAGGCCATTCAGCACTACACAGAGGCTGAGACAACATTGAGGGCTGGGAGGCAGGCAGTAGAGGACACAAGGGCCGGATATGCCTATGTTCTGCGGGCAGGGGAGGAGATCGGCTATTGGCGGGATCTCTATTATGGTGCGGTGCCAGCTGATCAGCGGGCGAGGAGCTTCCATAGACCATTGTGGACAGCGACAGCTATAGGAGGGAGCTGGAGGAGATAGGCATCTAGTGGTGGGGTTATGGGTCCTCCACCACCACCAGATAGAGGGAACAAGAGGGATGATCCTGGGGCGGGTCCTTCGGGGGCTCAGATTTCGTTGAGGCTAGGCGGCTCCGAGGGAGGGAGTTCATCATGGCCGTAGAGGGCTCCCTATGTATCGGTATTGTACCATTTTTGTATGATGATGTAGACACTTGTGGGTGCTTGTAGCCATATGATTTTGACATCATTGTATCATGACACTTTATATATATATATATATGAGATGATTAATCTTTGCGGCAGCTATATGCATGTGTACCTATGTGACGTATGTTTCTATGTGATGCTTATGATATGGATGCAAATATGTCTATGATGCAATGCAATATTTTTTTGTTCTTTTATGTTTTATATGTGTATGCATGATGCAAACGTGAATGTATGTAATGCAGATGAATATTATAATGCAAATGTAAAATGTGCTAACAGGTGTTGTGTGCAGGATGTGATGCAGTTGTGATATCTATATGTATGTATGAAATGCTTATATGTGGTAATGCAGGTGCAACTATATGAAATGCAAATTTTTTTGGTGTGTCATTATACTCAGTCATGTGATAGCAGGCTACACGGACTCAAGAAGGACGATGGAAGTCAATCAAGAAAGGGGGATGAAAGACAAAAGATATGAAAGTGAAAGAGCTTCTTGTGCGTTATCATCATTGAGCTTTATTATGGCAAGTAGGTTATGACAATCGAGGCATATGTTCGACCCAGAAAGTCATTGTACCTGTTTGCATGGAGATAAGACAGTCACAAACAAAGAATGCCCTAGTTCATACTAGACTCTCAATGTCCTCATATCCTTGGACAAGTCCTAGCATTACTAAGAGACAATCCACAGACAGAAAATACAAATAGGTGACGATACCCCATCCTCGCCTTTCTAGTCAAAGACATCCTGGAGATAGAATCTCTAGTCAGAGACATCCTAGAAAAGCTAAAAGACATGTCACCAAAAGATAAAATCAAAAGAAAACCAAGACTCAACACCAACATCCACTATAGTCCTCAAGTTTATTGTCTTTTGTCACTTGTATAAGTCTTATTTGATTGTGGTCACAATGTTTACTTTCACAAAAATGATAGATAGCACTGAACCATATGTTGTCTGAGTCTGTTGAAAGAGTTGATTTGTTGAAGCCCATTGTTGCTGCTGTATCTCATCTGAAACTGATTGAATCCATGAAACTGATACTTTATTGCGGAGAAGATGAAACTTTATTGCAGATCTGTGATGCAAGATGCTGCTTTATTGCGGATTGTGCGCGGATAGATTGAAGGAAGCTGGAAGAAACTGTACTCCTCGAAACATGTGATGCTCTCAGTTCCATACCCATCACTAGACGTAGGATTTGCCTTAGCCACAGTTAGGAGCTAATTTATTATGGATGGAAAGGGATGAAAAGGGAGGTTTATTATGAATGGCTAACCAATCTTGGGTAGATCAATAACAAGCCATGATGGGAATGGGTAAGTTTATTATGGATGAATTGGTCGTGAGTGTGTGTAAAGTGAAGTGATGATAGAGAATCCTGAAGAAGGGAGAAGCAATGTCTCTACACATGGCGTTGGTGACCCAGTTTTCACCATGGTACTTGCCTAGGGTGCCACCGAAGTGGTTTTCACCATTGGACGAAATTATTTCTTTTTACTTTTTTCAATTTTTCAATGTTTTTGTGTCACAAGGCGCCTGTTTGCCAGGTTTTCACCAAGTAATGATTTTTTTTATGTTTTTATGATTTTTTTGTATTTTTGAATTTTTTGATTTTTTTTTGTATTTTTGAATTAGGATACTTTTAAGAGCTATGTGTAAAACCTGCGAAGGTGCATGTTGTTGATAGGATCCTCCAAAGGTTCACCTTCTGTAGTTGAGAGCTGATATGCACCAGATCCATATGCTGCTGTGATGATGTAAGGACCAAGCCAATTTGGTTCAAACTTGCCCCTCTTCTCTCCATCTTGCTGATTTTTGGGGTTTTCTCTGAGAACCAAATCACCTACCTCAAATGTGCGAGGCTTGACTTTGTGATTGTAGCTGCGACTCATTCGTTGTTGGTAAGCTTTGAGATGATTAAAAGTAGTTTGTCTTCGTTCATCCAGTAGCATCCAGTTCTTGTAAGTGAGAGACCCTATAGTCTTCATCACTGATGATGTTTTGCAAAGAGACCTGTAAAGAGGGTAGCTCGACCTCAATAGGCAAGATGGCTTCAGTGCCATAGACAAGTGAATAGGGTGTAGCTTCTGTAGGTGTGCGGACACTTGTGCGGTAGGCCCAAAGTGCAGGATTAAGTTGGATATGCCAATTACGACCAGCATCGTCGACTGTCTTCTTTAGGATTTTAAGGATTGTTTTATTAGACGCCTCAGCTTGGCCATTACCTTGGGGGTAATATGGTGTGGAGAAATGATGGGAAATATGGAAGCGGTCACAGAGTTCATGAACATCCTGATTTTTGAAGGGACGCCCATTATCAGTGATAATGGAAACAGGAATACCGTATCGGTAGATGATATAGTTGAGGATGAACGTAGCAATCTGTTTTCCAGTGACTTGTGTGAGAGGCACAACTTCAATCCATTTTGTGAAATACTCTATGGCAGTGATAATGAATTTATGACCATTGGAAGAAGGAGGATGAATCTTGCCTATGAGATCAAGTCCCCACTGACAAAAGGGCCAAGGAGACGCAATTGGTTGAAGTTCTTGTGTTGGCGCATGTATGAGGTCTCCATGAATTTGACATTGCTTACATTTCTTGACAAACTGATATGAGTCTTTTTCCATATTGGGCCAACAATATCCAGTCCTAATGAGTTTCTTGGCCAAGGTAGGACCACTAGCATGTGGACCACATATCCCTTCATGTACTTCACGTAACGCAATCTGAGCTTCGTCACTTTCTAAACATCTAAGAAGAGTGCCATCTAGACCTCGTCGGTATAGGATTGTTGGGAAAAATGGTGTCTCAACCTTGCATTTATGCGAGGTTACTATTTATAGTAAGTTTTCATTTGAGCACGAAATGGTGCGAAACTCTCCCTGAAGCTTCTGGTTGGCTAGATAAGCATTCTGGTAAAGTTGTGTCGCAAGGTCACAGCTAGTTTTGAAGATATTAAAGTTTTCATCTTGGAGGGGTGCGATAAAATGTTTAAACTTAATTTTGGGGGCTTTAGAGGCTCCGAAATGCCCTGAAAAGTTGCCGTAACTGGTGCAACGGGTTACAAGGTGATAGAGCACTTCGTGAGCTTTTCGGCGCTTCAAACGGTTCATCAATCGGACACCCGGTTCTCAAGTTATGGCCTCCGGAAGTTTGTACTCCTGAAATAAGAAAAATAATTTGTATCGGATACATAAATGAGCTGTAAAAGGGAGCGAAACGTGTTGATGTGTGCTTTAACATGTCATAGGGCATCTAGAAGGGAGATAAGGTCGGCTACACCTTATTGGGTGGTTTTAGCCCATGGTTTTGTAATACCGTTTGATGGTTTCTTGTATTGTATCTCCTATTTATGAGGTGTGTGAGATAGAGGTTGTGTGTAAGAGTCTTATGGCTATTGAGTTGCCTCTGAATCTCTGATTAGTGGTACTCCTGCGAAGAGCTTGCTCTGCAAGTATGTTGTAATCTGTTTTTGATTGCTGAATAAAATATTGAGCTGCTTTTGGAGTGTGGGGTTTTTCTCCCGAAAGGGTTTTCCCCACGTAAATCACTGTGTTGTGGTATGAATGCTTTTATATCTATTTCTATTTTCTGTAACTGTTGTAACGATCTGAAAAAGTTTTGCATTACCCTCCTCTCAAGGTTAGTGTAGGAAGTTGTTTCCGTTACTTAACTTCCTTACAAGTGGTATCAGAGCCTGATCACCTTTGGTTTCAATGTGGGCAGTTGGGTTTTTTGAACTAATCCAGATTTGAGTGGGAGCTTGTGCAGAAGACACTTTTTGATCTTGTTGCAGGAATATTCAGATGGCGAGTTCGTCAGGGAGAATAGAGGTGGAGAAATTTAATGGAAGTAATTTTGAGATGTGGAAGCTGAAGATGGAAGATCTGTTAATAGATCGAGATCTTTGGGATGCTGTTGATGCGAATGTCCAAAGGCCCTCAGATCCTACTGCGGCAGCTCAGTATGATGTTATGGACCGAAAAGCCAAGGGTCTAATCAGACTGTGCCTGGCAGACTCTGTTCTAATCAATGTCCATGAAGAGAACTCTGCAAAGAAGCTATGGACTAAGCTTGGTGAGATGTATCAAGTGAAATCTTTATTAAATCAAATTTTCTTAAGAAAGAAATTGTATTCCTTGAAGATGGAAGAGGGTGGACGAATTGCAGACCACCTAGAAGCATTCAATATGTTGGTGGCTCAATTAGTATCCGTCGGTGTTAAGATGGACGAGGAGGAGAAATGTCAGATCTTGCTTTGTTCTTTGCCTGATTCGTGGGATTCTCTTGTTATGGCTATCGGTAGTACTTCTGTTGTTTTGAAATCTGAAGACGTGGTGGGTGCCCTACTTGGTGAAGAGATGCGAAGGAAGGTATCCATCAGTTCAAAGGAAGCCCTAACCGTTCGTGGAAGACCTAAGGAGAAAGACAAGAAGAATGAGAAGCGCGACAAGTCCAAATCCAAAGGGAGATCGAAATCTCCTGGAAAGTCCAAAGTCATTTGCTGGAACTGCGGTAAACCGGGTCACATCCGTAAGGATTGCAAAGAAGAAAAGAAGAAGAAGAAAAAGAAAAAGTTCGATTCTGATTCTGAGTCCGACAAGGAAGATGGCGATGCATTTATTGCGGCTTTGGCGACTCATGCAGGTAATGATGCCTGGCTAATTGACTCAGGTGCATCTTTTCATATGACTTCCAATAGAGATTGGTTTTTTGAATATGAAGGATTTAATGGAGGTAAGGTGTACTTGGGTGATGATTCACATCTAGACATTGTTGGTCGAGGTAAAGTTAGAATTAGGTTTTCTGATGGTAGAATAAAAAGGATTAATGGTGTGCTGCATATCCCTGGATTAAAACGAAACCTGTTATCTGTGAGAAAACTGATAGATGCGGGTGTGCAGGTAGTCTTTTCTGAAGCAGGATGTAAGATGATTAAGGGTGCTATGGTAGTTTCTAGAGGTGTCAGATTTGGCACTTTGTATAAGCTTGAAGCATACACTGTTGAATGTAATAGCACTTCTGTAAAAAGCAAATCTGCGGATACTTCACTGGAAGATTTGAAGGTTTCACCTTCAGCAGATGGAAATGGTTTTTGGGTACCTAAGGGTGCTCTTTCGTCTGAAGCAAAGTTACCTGCAGAGAAGACTATGTTATGGCACCAGAGACTTGGCCACATTGGAGAAAAGGGTCTAAGGACCTTGAAAAATAAAAACCTTGTTGAAGGTTTGAATGACTGTAACCTTGACTTTGATTTCTGTGAGCATTGCATTTATGGAAAACAAAACTGCGTTCAGTTTTACTCGAGTTCTCATAAAACTTGTGGTGTTTTGGATCTTATCCATTCTGATGTGTTTGGTCCAGTAGATGTCTCTTCGATTGGAAAATCCACATATTATGTTTCATTTATTGATGATTTTAGTAGAAGGACATGGGTTTATTTCCTAAAGAGTAAATCTAAAGTTTTTAGTCGTTTTAAAGAATTTAAAGCAATGGTTGAGTTGCAGACTGGAAAGAAAATAAAATGTTTGAGAACTAATAATGGCGGTGAGTTTTGCTCTAATGATTTTGATAGATTCTGTAAAGACTGTGGAATTAACAGGCAGAAGACAACTCCGTATTCTCTACAGCAGAATAGAGTTGCAGAAAGAATGAACAGGACACTGATGGAGAAGGCTAGGAGTATGTTGAGTGGTGCTGGTCTCGAACAAAAGTTTTGGGCTGAAGCTGTTGCCACTGCTTGCTACCTGATTAACAGGTCTCCTACATCAGCTCTTGTTGATAAAACGCCTATGGAAGCATGGTCAGGTCACAAGCCTTCATTGAGACATCTTAGAGTTTTTGGTTGCGAGGCATATGCACATGTGCCAAAGGAGAAGCGAACAAAGTTGGAGAACAAGGCTGTGAAATGTATCTTCATCGGGTATAGTTATGGTGTGAAAGGATACAAGCTTTGGGACCCTGTTGCACAAAAGGTAATTCACAGTAGAAGTGTTATTTTTAGAGAAATTAAGTCTCCTTCTGTTACATTGCAGCCAGAACAGACTAAAAAAGAAGATGTGATTCAACTTCCTTCTACACCTGAAAGAGTTGAATCGAGACCCCTAGATAGGCAAGAAGTTGAGGAGAGCTCGTCTAGCTCTGAATCTTCAAAAGAGGAGGAAGAACCTCCAACTCAGCTTGTTCGAAGGTCTACAAGACATAGACAACCACCTGAAAGGTATTCACTTAATGATTGGAGATGTATTTTTGCTCTGAATACTAGTGTGGATGAACCGAAATCTGTAGAAGAGGCATTAGGTATGAATGATGCAGAATCCTGGAAGATTGCTATGGAGGAAGAAATGGCAGCTTTGAAAAAGAATGATACATGGGATCTTGTACCATTGCCTGAAGGACGAAAACCTGTTGGTTGTAAATGGATGTTCAAGAAAAAGATTGGTTCAGATGGAAGCATTGAGAAGTATAAAGCAAGGTTGGTTGCAAAAGGCTACTCTCAGGTTGAGGGTGTTGATTACGGTGAGATATTTTCTCCTGTTGCAAAAATGACGTCCATTAGATTTTTGCTTTCTATTGCTACTGCTTATGATTTAGAGGTTGAGCAAATGGATGTGAAAACTGCTTTCCTTCATGGTGATTTGGAGGAAGATATTTATATGACACAGCCGGAGCACTATGTGGTGAAAGGCAAAAGTAATTTGGTCTGTAAATTGAAGAAATCTTTGTATAGTCTCAAACAAAGTCCTAGGATGTGGTACCGGAAATTTGATACATATGTGTTGAGTTTGGGATTTGAACGTTCTAAATCAGATCACTGTGTTTATTATAAATCTGATGGTGATCATTTCTTATTCATTGCATTGTATGTTGATGATATGTTATTCATTGGTAAAGGGAAAGGTATGATTTCAGAACTGAAGTCTCAACTCGTTGCTAAATTTGAAATGAAAGATCTTGGTGCAGCAAAGCACATTCTTGGGATGGAAATTAAAAGAGATAGGGTAAACAGAAAGCTATGGCTAGGTCAGAGTAAGTATGTGAATTCAGTGTTACAGAGGTTCAACATGCAAAATTGTAGACCATTGAGTGTTCCTTTTACAGTTGGAACGAAACTATCTGTTTCAGATTGTCCTACATCCCCATTGGAGATGGAAGACATGAGCAGAGTGCCTTACCAGAGTGCGGTTGGAAGCTTGATGTATGCTATGGTCTGTACTAGACCAGACATTGCCCAAGCAGTGGGAGTACTTTCTAGATATATGTCTAATCCTGGTAGAGTTCATTGGGATGCAGTCAAAAGAGTCTTTAGATATTTGAAGGGTACTTCAGAGTATTCTTTGTGTTATCATGGTAATTCAGTTGGAGACATGACTTCCCTTGATATCCATGGTTATGTGGATTCAGATTGGGCAGGTGATATTGATAGCAGAAGATCCACCAGTGCTTATGTGTTTACTTTGTTTGGTGGTGCAATTAGTTGGATGAGTAAGCGACAGGCTGTGGTTGCTTTATCCACTACTGAAGCAGAGTATATGGCAGCTACTCATGCTTGTAAAGAGGCCATTTGGCTTAAGAGACTGTGTTCGGATATTGGAATAAAACAAGGTACAGTGACAGTTTACTATGACAGTCAGAGTGCAATTAGCCTAGCTAAGAACCCGACATTTCATGCCGGACCAAACATATTGATGTTCAGTATCATTTTGTTAGAGATATGGTCGAAGATGGTAGGGTGAAGCTGGTTAAGGTGGAAACTTTGATGAATGTTGCAGATGCTTTAACTAAGGCTGTGAGCACAAAGAAGTTCAGATGGTGTTAAGAGACTATGGGCCTTATGGCCCCTAGCAATTGATTCATTGTGTTGACATTCCCTTCCGCTCCTGCAAGGTGTTCGACAAGTGGGAGATTTGTTGGAAAAAATGGTGTCTCAACCTTGCATTTATGCGAGGTTACTATTTATAGTAAGTTTTCATTTGAGAACGAAATGGTGCGAAACTCTCGCTGAAGCTTCTGGTTGGCTAGATAAGCATTCCGATAAAGTTGCGTCGCAAGGTCACAGCTAGTTTTGAAGATATTAAAGTTTTCATCTTGGAGGGGTGCGATAAAATGTTTAAACTTAATTTTGGGGGCTTTAGAGGCTCCAAAATGCCCTGAAAAGTTGTTGTAACCGGCGCAGCGGGTTACGAGGTGATAGAGCACTTTGTGAGCTTTCCGGTGCTTCAAACGGTTCGTCAATCGGACACCCGGTTCTCAAGTTATGGTCTCCGGAAGTTTGTACTCCTGAAATAGGAAAAATAATTTGTATCGGATACATAAATGAGCTGTAAAAGGGAGCAAAACGTGTTGATGTGTGCTTTAACATGTCATAGGGCATCTAGAAGGGAGATAAGGTCAGCTACACCTTATTGGGTGGTTTTAGCCCATGGTTTTGTAATACCGTTTGATGGTTTCTTGTATTGTATCTCCTATTTATGAGGTGTGTGAGATAGAGGTTGTGTGTAAGAGTCTTATGGCTATTGAGTTGCCTCTGAATCTCTGATTAGTGGTACTCCTGCGAAGAGCTTGCTCTGCAAGTATGTTGTAATCTATTTTTGATTGCTGAATAAAATATTGAGCTGCTTTTGGAGTGTGGGGTTTTTCTCCCGAAAGGGTTTTCCCCACGTAAATCACTGTGTTGTGGTATGAATGCTTTTATATCTATTTCTATTTTCTGTAACTGTTGTAACGATCTGAAAAAGTTTTGCATTACCCTCCTCTCAAGGTTAGTGTAGGAAGTTGTTTCCGTTACTTAACTTCCTTACAAGGATATCAGCTAAAATGACATATCGAGAGGATTGGCGAGTGAAAGTGCGACGTTGGTTATTTGATAGATCAAGAGGTAGGGTATTGTCACGAAGGTATGTGAAAATGGAACCATATAACTGGGACTCGGGACCGACAACACATATCATCTCAGTAGGAATGATTTCATATGAAGGAACCAAAAGGTTATCCACAAAGAACTCATAGCGGGTCTCATTTGGAGGTAGATCAATCAGTGAAGCAATTGTAGCCATGGCATCTGCGGCTCAATTCTGCTCTCTTGGTATTTGCTCAAAATCTATCTTTGTGAAGTGTTATTTCAAGTCATCCACCATTTGTTTGTAAGGCATTAATTTTTCATCTTTTGTTTGGTAATCATCAGTTGCTTGACGGATTACAAGTTGAGAGTCCCCAAAAACACAAAGTTCCTGGATCTTCCACTGAATTGCAATCCGTAATCCAATTGTTAATGCCTCATATTCCGCTATATTGTTAGTGCAAGGAAATGATAAGCGGTATGATTTTGGTATAGAATCCCCTTGAGGAGTTATAAAGAGGATGCCAGCTCCTGCCCCATGCTATGTGTATGAGCCGTCGAAGTACAGTTGCCATGGCTTTGCATGTGACATTGTTAAAATGGATTCATCTTGAAATTCTGAACTTATAGGAACACCATCTATCATGGGGGCATCTGCTAATTGATCTGTGATGGCTTGTCCTTTTATTTCTTTTCTGTCCACATACTCGATGTCGAATTCACTCAGGATCATTACCCATTTGGCTAGTCGCCCAGTAAGTGTCGCTTTATTGAGAAGGTATTTCAACGGATCGATTCTTGCAACCAACTTAGTCTTATGAGTGAGCATGTAATGTCATAATTTATGGGAAGCAAAGACCACGATGAGACATGCACGCTCAATTGGTGTGTAGTTTAGCTCATATCCCACCAATGTGTGATTGATATAGTATACTACTTTTTCTTTGCCCTCAGCAATTTGTTGTGCTAAGAGTGCCCCCAGTGCTGTTGGAGTAGCTGATATGTATAGTAACAGAGGCTGATCTGGAACTGGTGGCATCAGAACTGGCAAATTCAGAAGATAATCTTTGAGTGTCTGGAAAGCTTGTTGACAATTATCATCCCATTTGAATTTGATGTTTTTATGTAGCAAGTGCTGAAAAGGATTACACTTATCTGCAAGTTGTGCTATGAATCTTCGTATGGACTGGAGTCTGCCTTGTAAAGATCGAAGTTGACTGATATTTCTTGGTGGTTGCATCTCCAAGATGGCTTTGACTTTTGCTGGATCAACTTCGATTCCTCTTTTGGATACAATGAATCCTAGGAGCTTCCCGGAGGTTACTCCAAAGACACATTTCTTGGGGTTTAATCTTACTTTGTATTTTTCCAACCGATCAAAGACGACTAAAAGTATGTCCAAATGTGTATTTTTGTCTATTGATTTGCCCAAGAGGTCGTCGACATAATCTTCCACGGTTACATGCATGAGATCATGAAAGATAGTAGTCATGGCTCTTTGATATGTAGCACCTGCATTCTTTAGCCCGAAGGGCATGACATTCTAGCAGAAAGTTCCCCAAGGACAAGTGAATGATGTTTTGTGTTGATCCTCGGGCGTGATCTTTATTTGATTATAACTAGAGAATCCATCCATCAATGATAACATTTCATGACCTGCCGTGAGATCAACAATCAAGTCAGTATTTGGTAATGGGAAGTCATCCTTTGGACAAGCTTTGTTGATGTCTCTGAAATCTATACAAATTCTGATGCTGCGATCTGGTTTACTGATAGGCACTAAGTTGGAGATCCATTCAGGATAATCAATTGGGCGTATGAATCCGACGTCCAATAATTTCTCAAGCTCTGCTTTGACCAATAATGCAACTTGTGGATGCATCTTTCTTAATTTCTGTTTCACTGGTTTTGCCCCCGGTTTAACTGTCAAATGATGCATTACCAAATCCGGGTCTAATCTAGGCATATCAGCGTATGACCAGGCAAAGTTGATTTGTCATTCTTTGAAGAAACTTATGAATTTTGACCTTTCTGACTTTGTCAATGATTGAGCTAGGAATATGTTGTGTGGAACCTCTTCTGTACCAATGTTTGTTTTGATAGTCTCCTCTACCAACATGGATGACTTTTCCTAATATGATGCTGGGAGAATGTCGAGCCTTCCATCTTCGGGTGCCTCAGAGAGGTTTTCACCCTCAGATACGTCCTTTCTTTTTACTTTTTTGGGGCCAGACAGCGCCATTGTGTGGTTTTCGCCATAAGACCCTTGGTTTGTTCTTATTTTCACATTTTTGCGACTGGAAGGTCCGAGACCCTCACCAAAATATGCCACGCTATTGAGTTCTATAGTGTATCCCGCTTTATGGTCCCCAGGAGGAAGATCATCTCGTATGCCAAGATAGTCAATAAAAGCTTCATCATTTTGGAATGTGTCAAACTGTGCAGGTCCTTCATGATCCCAGTCAATGAGTTGGTGGTGAACAAGGGGAAGGCCTTTAATGTCTTCAAAGTTAGCGGGGCTAAGAGTGAAGATGCAGTTATATTCGGGTATGTCAAGGTAATTATCGAGGTCATCGATGGCACTCTCCTCATCAGTCTCGATCGTGAATGAATCCAAATTATCATCACTAGTAGCACATTCTGGGACAGGGGTTGTCATCCTATGTGATTTCAACCTAGGACCTTGAGACAAGGACTGTGTGGAATCCTCATGGGTTGTTTCTTGACCAACTTTGAATCTTTTATAAAATTCCTCTTCTTCCGTGGGTTCATCTGGTTCTCTGAATATCTCGGTGAGCTCGTAGTCACTGGAAGACTTGTTTGAACCCCATTCCCATTCGTTGGAGTATGTGGAATAGCGATCCTCTTGTTGAATTTTGGCAGCTTTGATTTGTAAGGCTTCTTCTGTCCTTTGAGTGTGGACCTTGGAAGTCAAGAAACCAAGTCCCTTTGAGCGTTCCTTTTTGAAAGTCAATTCAGGTTGTAAAGGTTCAATGATGCCTTCCTTTTGTAACCCCAGAGAGCTTTTTCCATCATACCCAAATTTTTGTAGAATCTTGAAGCCTTTGCCATATTTCTCACATGGTAAACTGATGTGATCTTGTGTGTCATCTTCAATGTCTTTGTAAAGCATTTTGTATAAGTCTTCCTCTTCCAGTTTGCCCCATCTTTGAAAGGTAGTAGGGTCCCATTTGAGTACCATGATGGATACTTGCTTGTTAGGATGTGGTCTTCCATATTCTTTTGGGGAACTCATGACTTGTTGTAAGTACATGGTTTGATTTAAAGTGTATTCCCCCATGCCCTTGTCTTGTAACTTGCCTTTAAGCTCACCTTGTTTTGATGTCGAAGGTTTTAATGACTCAGGATCAATGTATGCCGAAGAAGGAACAACTTCATGATTACTGGGAATGATGGTCTCAGTTTTTGATCTCAGGTTATTGCAGTATATGAACGGATTAGGATCACCGTTAACTGTTACTTCTACTCCATTGTGAGGAAACTTAATGCATTGGTGATATGTAGATGGGACTGCCCTCATTTCATGAATCCAAGGACATCCTAGCAATATGTTATAAGTGAGATCTAGATCCAAAACTTGACAAACCACATCCTTCGTAACTGGCCCAACTCTGAGAGGTAAGGTGACTGTTCCCTTGGATGAACGCTCTTCATCATCATATGCCTTGATGGTGATTTGATTTGTAGAATTCACAGCTTTATTAGAATATCCCAATTGTTTAATTGTGCTCAATGTACAAATGTTTAGACCTGCTCCTCCATCTATCAGGACTCGTTTTATTCGATGTTTGTGTATGAAGGCTTCAATGTGTAATGGTGTATTATGTGGCTGACTTACAAAGGCGTCATCGGCTTTTGTGAATGTAAGAGAGTGTGGAATGGAAAGGTATCCCACCATGGCTTGAAACTGGTCCACGTTCAGATCAGTAGGAACAACAGTTTCTCTCAAGATTTTGTCAAGAATAGCTTTATGTGCGGGGGATATGCGTAATAGCTCCGGGATGGAGATGAGCGCGGGTGTTTTCCCTAAATGTTCTACAAGGTCATACTCAGGCTTAGTTGATGAGGAAGCGGTGTTTTTGGTTGGAGCACCTTGCAAAGTGAATTTACCTCGGTGGGTTGTAACATTACATTCAGAGGTAGATTCTGAAGAAGATCCAACACCTTTTAGGACAATCCTGGGTCTCTGGGTAGAATTCTCAAGGTTTTTGTCCTTGATGATAATGGTAGAGATGTAATTGTCCATCGAGATGTGATTGATGGTTGAATCATAATTATAAGATGCTCTAGTATAGTTGGTTTGGTCATCTGTGGCTTTAGCTTTTCCCTTGTCATGCTTTGGGAATGGTTCCTTAAACATCTCATGTTCTTGATTGGATGAGTGTCCCTCAATCTCAATGTCACCTCTATCAATGAGATCTTGTATGATGTTCTTCAGTCAATGACAATTTCTTGTCTTTTGTCCCTTGCTCTTATGAAATTCACAATATTCATCATCATTCCACCAATTTGGTTTAACCTTTGGTTCATATGGAGGAAAATCCAGAATAGTGATTACCTTGTTTGCCACTAGCTTTTTGAAAACTGACTCAAGTGGTTCTCCCAATGGGGTGTACTTCCTTCGTGATTTGGAAGTTGTTTGAGTATTCACTTGATTGTTTGTAGAGCTTGATCCAGAAAAAATGAATTTGGGTCGCACTGTGTTGGCATCAACCACACCATCATTGACTGTGTTCTTGTTTTTATTCCAAAATCTTGACTTGTCTTTTCCTTTAATGTCATCTTTGTTTTCCTTGAATATCTTAATAACTCCTTGTTCAATTAGGACCTTTTCTATTGCTAAGCCTTTTTCAATGACATCCTTGATGGTGGACAAACAAGCTTTCCTTAGATCATAACCAATGTCTTTGTTAACATTTTGGGTGAACATTTCTACCATTTGTTTTTGTGGAATTTCACAAGAGCATCTGCTGGCTAGATTCCTCCATCTTTATAAAAATGATGCAAAAGACTCTCCCTCTTTTTGCTTGGTGTTGCACAAAGTAGTGATTGATATGTCTGTCTCTATGTTGTAGGAGAAATGTTGAATAAATGCCTCTGCTAAGTCACCCCATGACTTAATTCCAGGTGGAAGTTGAGAGAACCATTCCATAGCTTGATCACCTAAGCTTTGTGGGAATAATCTCATCAAATATGTCTGTTCTGCTGCTACCTCAATGCAAGCTGTGAAAAACTATCTTATGTGTGCCTTAGGATCCCCTTTTCCTCTATACTTATCAAACTTAGGCTTCACAAAGTGTGTAGGAAATGGAGGCATTGGAATGCTTTTGTCAAATGGATAGGGACATATGTCTCTCATTGTGTATGTTGGCTTCGGTGTATTTATGTCCTCCATTTTCTTTTGTAAGTCCCTGATTTGTTGCTCCAAATTGCTCTTAGGTGGAGATCGACTTCTTGGACCATACCCCATGCTTGAGGAACCAATTGGAGGAGAAGCATGTTGCATATATGGATGATATTGATCATACACATGTTCATATGGAGGAGGTCTATAGTGATGCTGCATATATGGACCACTTGGTATAGATTCATGTTGAGGAATGACATATCTTCTTTGTCCATGTATACCATACTCTACAGGCATGTCATGTTCTAATGTGTTGCCCCCAAATTTGACACGGGGTTTCCTTGTGTCCAAATTTTGAGCATGCCTTTGAATATCCAATTGCTTTGGTGGTTGATCCTTAGCATTGATATGTGATTGAGCATATTTCTCTGCATAAGACTTCCATAATGGTCTGCGAAGGTGAGTATCATATGCTTGACCATGTGTATGCGGGACCTCTAGTTTTTGAAACAAAGATGATGGTGATTCAGGTACCATATGTGGTCCTCTATTGCCTCCACTATTAGGCCTCCTTTGATCCATGTTGGAGTGAGTTTGTTGCAAAGGTATATGTTCCATTATTTGAGACATGTCAAAATCATGAGGTATCTTGGCTCCACTTTGTGCCATCATTTGTAAGAAGTATTGTCTATCCCTCCTCATTATTTCCTCAACCAATCGATTGAAATGGGGATTCATAATGGATTCTTCCACATCTGCTGAATGTACTGAAAAGTTGTCCATATCATCATTGTGTGTATCATTGTTGTTTGTAGTGTCCATGTTCTCAACATTTGGAATGTTTCTATAGGTATCCATGTCAGGTAATGTGTTATGATCAGTATTGAAAAAGACATCATTGTCATACTCATAGACACTCATGTTTGCGGACTCTTGAGCCTCTTTAGTTTCTCTCCTAGATTTTTGAAGACGGGTTTCAACCATGAACTAGGTATTGACCGAGATGTGTGAGACTAGATGAAAATGGAAAAGAGTATGGAAGACCAAGAGTTGGATGGAATGTAAATGAATCTGAGGTGTACTTGCAATGTCCAAAGTGTAAGACCAAGTATGTATGTAGTAGAGTAGGTGTGACTTCCAAAGAGAGGATAGTTTCTCTTGATGAGGTAAGTTGACCTTGACTCTAAGTAAGACCAAATGAGACTTAAAGGTGATAGACCTTGATGAGGGACCACTTAGCAAAGTGTTGTTGTATGTAGTATGTTGACAAAGTATGATGAGGACAAGCAAGTGACCTTTTGACTCAAGTTTAGACAAATGTGAATGTAATGTAAGGTGTAAAGAAATGATGGACTTTGTGAAACCCAAAGTGAATGCTAGATGAAACCCTAGAGAAATGACCTAGGAAGCTCAAGAATTTTGAAACTGACTGTGTTTGTTTGCTGGACTATAACAGTTTTTTCAATTCTGAACACAGACGTGCCTGTATACTTCACAGACGCGATTTTCTGACACAGACGTGGTTCTGTTTAACACAAACGTGTTTATGAGATTTTTGCAAAATTCACTGTTGATTCTGGAAACATAGACGCGTTTCTGCCCTTCACAGATGCGGTTATACAACACAGATGCTATTATGTTAGACACAGACACGTTTCTTCAAAATTTGTGCAATTTTTTTTCCAATCTATGAAGTTGTTTTGTTGTGACCAAATCTGACCGTTTGATTGTTTTTTTGTGACAAGAGGACACAGTGTTGATGAAGATCCAATGTTTACAAGTGTCTAGACTCAAAATGACTCCAAGAAAAGTGTGTTGTTTGATGTAAATTTGTTTTGCATACACTTGAAGACACAAAAGACACAATGTTTTGTTGTTTGGTCTTGAATGTTTGAATGTTTAAAATAAGTCAAGCACAATTCTTATGGCTGGCCAAGACAATAGTTGTTGATCCCACATGGGGTTTTACCCCCGAGGCTACACTATTCAGAGCGGATACTTAGATGCTTGACCTCACTGGCTCCACCCTCGGCACTCACTTCTCGGGTCAGCCAAGCATCAGTCCCCACGAAAACTCCCCGTGGTGAACTTTGTATCTCTACTAAGAACCGTATGTGTGTGGGCTGCTACCAAAGTCCGACCTCCTGCTCCAACAACTAGAAGGATTTGGGCTTCTAAAACAAAAAGGTGCTAGTAAGGGCATCCGCTCATGTGGCCATACATGCGGCACTTTCAGCTCTGTAAATACAGAAGGCTCCTAGCCGGTAGGGGTTACGCCCTACAAATGATCAAATAAATTTGATCAAACGGGTTTATGGGGAGACATAGTGTCGGTATGAACTAATCAACACACATCCATAGTTTTCACCATGAATACAGTTGTTTATAGTGGTTCGGAAGAGGTGGGTTTTCCTCGCTACCACTTGGGTCGTTCTCTTCTCACTAGTAGTCCTAATGACCACATGGGAAGACAGGCCCTCTAAAGATTAAACAAAAAGAGCCTATTGCTCAAGACACAAAAGACAATGATTTAGTTTTAGTGCACCAATTGAAGTGTTTGCTAGTCTATGAAAACAAGGCACACAATAAAAATCCAAAAAACCCTTGCCAAGGACCTGCAACAAAGAGTTGTTAGTAGTTTGGATTGTTTGAAATAATCACCCCTTCCTGCAAGCACACAAGTTAGGTAAATTTTAAATCCAAAAGACTTTGTGAAAATAGGGGCCTTCAACCAAACGATTTTGTTTTCAAGACAAGCTGCACCAATTTCGTTAGATCTGAAAATGTTAGCTCGAAATAAACCAGATCTGAAACCCTAAATGCAAAAACCCAAAACTAAATCAATAAATCAAAATTTAAAATCGGTGCACACAGACGCGATTACCCTCGACACAGACGTGACTTCGTGATGCAGACGCGGTTCTGTGAGACACAGATGCGGCTCTAGAACGCAGACGCGACCTCTGGACACAGACGCGGCTAAAAACATCGCAGACGCGACTGAGGAACTCAAACGCGATTTCTGGAACCTGCAAAAATAAAATACTGCCGATAACACAGACGCGATTCCAAATGTTGCAGACGCGCCATAAAATCAAAAACGCGATCCGAAAGTACGCAGACGCGAGAATATCAAAATGCTGTCGAAAACGTCAGATCTGCAACTTCAAAATACAAAATCTGCAACAAGGATGTTAAATGCAAAAAGAGACAAGAGTCCCACCGGGCGTGCCAAAATGTTTATGGTGAAAATGGATAACAATAATAACGATATTGAAAGGCTAAATGAATTCAACCACAAAACCCTAGCCTAACAACAACAAAGATCCACCATAACATATGAAGATTACCTAAGACAATGCAAATCAAATGAAATCACAAAGATTATACCATCACATGTCCAATAGGGTTTGGATCTCCATTCTTCCTATCTCCATTGATCTTGTTTGATATATTTGCTCTCAAATTTTATGTGCACAAGAGCTCAACAAAGAACGAAATGTGGTTGCAAGTAGGATCGTAGTGTAGTCAAGTCCTTAAGATGATTCATTAGGGTTTGATAATGAAGGAAACATCTCCTTATATAGAAGACACTATACAAAATGGAGGGATAAGATTGAGAGGTGTAAAAGGAGGTCGGCTATGATTAGAGGGTAGGTAAAAGAAATAATAAAATAATGAAAGGGGTAGGTAGCGTATGAATTAAGAGATGAATGACATGTGTCATGGGTAGAAAAGGTTAATGAATTAATTAAATAAATAAAGATTTATTTTAATTAATAGAAGAAGTGGGATAATTAAATAAATAAGATATTTATTTAATTTAGGAAAAGGATAATTTAAATAAATAAATAAATTTATTTAAATGAGAAATAAGGCTAGAAGAGGATAAATGAATTAATTAAATAAATAAAGATTTATTTAATTGATAGAAGAATTAAGCTACGATAATTAAATAAATAAAATATTTATTTAATTAGACTGGACAATTTTGGGTGTCTACAGTCTATATATTGGATGTATTGGAGAGCAATATGTATATTGTAATTTTTTAATGTTATGCTACTAGAATAGATCGATATAGTGACATTGTAAACCCATGTGAAGAACACTTGCTTTGCAAGCAATTGTAAAACCATTATTTTTCTTAAGACATTCAGTAAACTTTTAGAGTGTGTGGTTTTTCTATTGAAAAGGGTTTTCTCCATGTACATCTTATGTTATATATTATTGCTTTGTTCCATGTTGTTTTATTCGTAGTATATGCATCTCATTATTGCAACTAATAAGGGTTTTAAGAAAAATTTACAATTTTCACTATCTCCTCTCATTAAACTGGTGTAGGAAGTGCTTTCATGTACCTTGCTTCTTTACAATTAGTATTAGATCCTAGCAAGTTTTGGTTCCATCATTTGTAGAAGGTTTTTCCAACTAATCTTTATTTGGTGGGAGCTTGTTGTGAAGTATTTTGTAAACTTGTTGTAGTAAAGATATATCTAGCGCATCCATAAAATTTGGGATGGAGAAATTAAATGGTAGCGACTTCAAACTTTGGAAAATGAAAATGGAAGATATGATCATGGATAGAGATGCATGGGATGTAGTATCTTGTAAAATTTATTTTCACACAAAATATTGATTGGGATATAATGGATAAAAAAGACAAGAGGATAAGGCTTTGTTTGGTAGACTTTGTTCTATTAAATATACATGAAGAGAAGTTAAAATCAGATCTTTGGAAGAAGCTTGGAGATGCTTATTTAGCTAAATCCCTAGTAAACAAGATATTCTTGAGAAAGAAAAAATATTCTGTAAGGATGGAAGATGGATGATCCGTTGTTGATCATCTCAATATATTCAACATGATGGTTTCTTGGTTGGGTTCTATTGGCGACAAGATAGAGGAGAAGGGTCATTGCATCTTTCTATTATGTTCTCTGTTAAACTCATGGGACCACCTTGTTATGGTTGTTGAGAGTACAACCACCAAGATCAAGATGGTAGAGGTGGTTGCATCATTACTTTTTGAAGAGATGCAAATAATTTTTTTTTGAGTTGGTTTAGAAAGCTCTTGCGGTTTGTGGAAAATTAAAAGAGGAAAAGAAGAAGAAAAGAAACAACTCCAATTCAAGTTTAGACAAATCCTCTTAGGATGATGATGAAGCACCTATTGTAGTCTTGGAAAGTAATTCATCAAAAGATGCGTGGCTTATTGATTAGTGAGCATCTTTCCACATGATATCAAATAGGGTTTGGTTTATAAAATATGAAAAGTATGATGGTGGGAATGTGTATATTAGAGATGACTCATATAAAGATTGTTGGTTGTGGAAGAGTCAAGATTTGATTCTTTGATGGCAAATTGAAGGGGATCAATGGTGTTTATCATATCCTGGATTTGGCACAAAACCCAATTGGATAAGTAAATTGAATGATGTGGGTGTGTAGGTTGTTTTCTTGCAAGGAGGATGTAAGTGTTATGATTCCCAAAGATACTGAGAGGGGGGGGGGGGGTGAATCAGTATCTAATCGGTATATAAATTTACTTTACTTAAAACATGAAAAGCATATCAAAATTGTGTACCAGTAAACCAGAAATAATGCAGTAACTAAGAATAATAACAACAACATGAGAAGCACACCATAACACAGTATTTTAATGAGGAAACCTGGTTTGGGAAAAACCTTGGTGGGATTTGTGACCCACAATATTCGATTACTGGCCAATAAGGGAATATTACTCTTACATTAGGGGCCTGTACATGCAAGAAGGCCAAGTGCCTAGAGCTCACTGCTCAAATACAAAAGAAGTCACATTGACTTACAAAATTGGATTATACTAATCTAATGTCTTGTACTGCTACAGATTATCATCTGCTATGCCAGGTTCAGTACTGGTTTAAGCTCTGCTACATACATAAACCCTTAACCAATAATTCACATATTAGGTCTGCATAATTTTGCCTATCACCTTATTACAAAATGATCTACAATGATCTCATACATATATGAGTCAAATTACAACTCGCCATGTCGGCTTATAATTATTTTTCAATTAATTACAAAATACATTTAAAAAAAAATTGAAGTCGGCCAAGGTGCCGGTATCCTTCCTTTCACTGTCGATGTTCTGTATGCCGGTGTAGAGTCAGTTTGTCGGTGTCGGTATCTTTGTCTTGCCGCTGTCATATGATTGCAAGGTTGCCATCAATGACAGAACCTTCAATCACCTACAATTTCTCATTGGAGTGTGCATTTGCCAACAATCTCCCCCTTTGGCATTGATGGCAACACTCATGAGAAAAATCAAAAGTGTCCAAAATAATATCAAAAAATAGTCTGCCAAAATTGTCTTACCAAAACTGTGTGCCAAAAAAATGTATGCTCCCCCTGAGCGGATTATGTCCTTTCCTTTGACCATTTTTCTCATCCCACTACTCCCCCTTTGACATCAATGACAAAGGTTGTCATTCGGTGTTAGTGGAGTCCTGCTGGGATTCTTGTAACCGGTGGGTTACAATCTGAAATATATCTGTCAACATCAAATTTATACCATTGTTGAATATCTTGCTATCTTTTATTGCCTCTTGTGTTCTTTGCACTGTACCGGTGAGTATGTGCATTTGCTCTTCCGGTGTCTTCAGTCCGGGAACTAGAGCCTCAAATATTTCTTTTCTCAAGGAAATAAGGTATTCTAGTCTTGTACTAAGTCTGCATTTCAAGTCCTTTGCCTTATCCTTTATTCCATGTTTGTCATTCTCTAGTTTCTTGATTTTCTCTTCTTGCTCTGCAATTTTCTTCTCTAACTCCAAAAATGAATCTGATGCTCCTATCAGATTGTCAACAATATTGTTTATCTTCTCTTGTGCTTTGCTGATCTCCTTGTCAAGATCCTCTGTTAATACATTCATTTTGCAAGTGTCCCTGTACAATTTCTTGAAGTCATAAATCATTTCTCCAAGTTCTGGTAAAAGGGTAACCATTTCTTCCTTGTTCTTCTTCACAATATCCTCAAAGAATTTCTCCTTTTCTTTTATCATTCTTTCCTTAATTGTATCCTCATTTATTTGATCAATAGTCAATAGGTTGCCGGTGATGAACTTAGACAATGTGTCTAGTTGTCCTAAAGAATCCTTATTATCAACTATGCACTTTGGTGCAATCAATTTAAGAATTGGTATTGTATCATCAATAGCCTTATAGGCTTGTGCATTGCATTCCGTGATCTTCTTTATTGAATCTAAGAGGACCTCTATTACATTAGTAGGTCTGAATTCTGCCATAGTTGTACTAGATGTTTGTCCGACAGTCTTTACAATAGCCATGCTACCGGTTGTGGTAATTACTTGGCTTGATTCGACCTCTGGTAGGTCTGTCTATGTTTGCATTTCTACAAACAAAGGTTTATGCTTTTCAGTTTGGGCCGGTGGCACTATCTCTATCTGAACCCGTGCTTCAACTTGTACCAGTTTTGGTTTCTCTATCTGTATCTCAGAGGGTTTCTCTGAGCTTTTAACTGCTGGTTTCTCAGATGAAATCTCTGTTTGTACCCCAGAACTCTCTTTTGCCGGTTCTTTAGATGGTTTATCTGTTGTATCTGTCGGTTGCTCTGCCTATGAAAGTTTTTCTATGTTCAACTCAACCTCTACAGCCGGTGACTTAGTAGTCACATTTTTCTCCTTATCCTCAATGGTTTCTCTGTCAACCACAACATTAACTTCCTGAGTGTCTACATTTACTGTATACAAAATTTCTGATTTAGGATTTGTATCTTCTACTAGAGTCTTCATACTCTCTGTGGCTGGTTGTCTGTCAGTAGTGTCTACCGGTGTAGTATCTGAAAGAGGTGGGGGCATATTGTCAGTTATTTTTAGGTTTGGTGGTCCATCTACCTTACCTTTCCCCTTATCTCTGTCCTTTTGATATACTTTGATAGTTTTAGGCCTAAGTAATTCTTCCTCTTTTTCTTTTTCCACAAAGAATATATCCCATCCATTTGTTGTTTCCTCAGATACTTCATTTACTCTGCCAGCCATTAGTGCTACATGCCGGCGAGTAGTAGAAAATACTGTTCGGTTAGCCTCACTAATTAATTTGTCTATTTCATTAGGTGAGTTAATTGGATGCACTGCCAGTAATTTTTCAATCTTAATCTTTTTATCCAGTTCAACAATAGCTAATCTTCTAGCTTCTAATATCCTATACAGGTCATTTGGAATTTCATCGACAACTTCCATTAAGAATTTCTTGTATATATCTAAGTGTAAAATTACACTGTTCTCTATACTTTCCTTGTCGTCTGCTGATAGTGTGTTGTATATTTTGTTGATGTTTTTCAACTTACCATCCTCTGTTATTTCACTAAGAAGTTTGTCTAGAGGAGTAATAGTCTATTTCACCTTCTTCTTCTTAGGAGTCATTTTCTTCGTCGGAGGCCTTACTGCCTGATGCTTCTGTCTTGTCCTTTTAGGTGTAGGAGAGGGTGACAGTGAGGGTTTTCTTTTCCTTTCAACCCTTTTAAATACTACCGGTATATCAGTCTTAGAAGAAGTTCCAACCAGTGAAAGATGAGTTTTCGGTTGAGGTGCTTCCAACTCACTTTCACTTATACCAGTTTGTCTGAGAACATCTTCCTTGATTGCCTTTGCCTGTCGGGTTCCTTTCCTTACGGTTGCTTCAACCTTCTTAACCCTTTTTCTAGATTGAATTCCACTTTCTATTGTTTCAGCATTTCCAAAAACTTCCTCTTCCGGTTCCTTTGGAGCTTCAAGGAAGGATTTTGCATATGTTTCTAAAATGTTATCATATGTTTCATAGCCCATTTCAGTCACCCAAATAGTTCTAGGGACAACTGCTTCCATCCAAATTTCATCTTTCTTGATCACAAAACAAATTTCTTTCTGATACTTATCCACAATAGCTTGTGATAGTCTTAATCGAGTCTTCATTCGAGCCTTCAATGTTTGAAAATGCTCATTTATGTTTTTCTCTCGGTTCTCTCCCATATTGTTCAATAGATCTGATAGTTGTTTTCCTACCGGTATGTCAAAACCAAAATCTCTAGCACCAATACCGGGAACTTGTTTGGTTATGTACAACATCAAACAAACAAGTAAGTTTCCAAATTTGAATGTTCCTTTCTTATCTCTTTTGATCTTACCCAAATTGTCTATCAACTCATCTTTAAGCCATTCACATATATCTATCCTTGCATTATCATTGACCATATCATAGGCACTCTTGACACATAGGCTAGAAACTAAGTTTAACCTATTTGCATGTGTATTCTTATAACCTAAGATCATACTAATAAATTTGACATTTATATCCTTCACATCATTTACCCATAGAGATCTCTTATCAATTGTTGCACCGGTTAGGTTTATCACTGTGTCATTTGAGACCTTCTTTGTTTTGTCCGGTTTGTTACCGGTGGAGGGTAACCCTGTTACAGCTTTTACTGCTTCTTTTGTGATTTTGTGAATTGAGTCCAACCAGAAAAATTCACCATGTACTCTACTTAACACAATCCTTATGATATCCTTGGGAAAATCCGGGATACTAAGAATTTCAGTGAAACCTAGGGTTTCTACTACCTTATGTTCAGGCTTGACATTTCCAGATTCATCACAAATCACAGTTTTAAACATGTTCTTAATCTCATCATCACCTAATTCCTCAATATGATAATGTATATACATCCTAGGGTCTTCATCATATACTACTCCTTTAGGGATTTGAGAGAATGCACCTATGCTATCATCTTTCTTCGCAATTTTGGGAACTAGCTGGATTACGGGTCTAGGGCGCTTAACAACTTCAACAACAGTAGGGTTTGCAATAAATTCAGGAGTGGATGAAGATGGCATAGCTATAAATACCTCAATTTGCCTTAAGGATGAATGATTTGATGGATTGCTTCACTTCTTCACTTAGAATGCCTTCGCTCGGGAATTTTTGCTCTCTCGAAGATTTGAATGCTCGGTGAATGAAAAAGGAGCCAAAACACTTGCTTTATAATGTTATTTTCTCCAACTACCACATTTAATGCTTGCCGGTTAAGTTACAACTTAACTCATCTGCCGATATAGAAGTAATTTAAACTTCTTACCATCAACCGAGGGAATAATAGCATGTTTTTCATTTTGTTGCTAAACCCCCAAAAGATTTGCTTTAGTTAGATGAAGATTCTCCTGCCCGTGGAGTGTTACTCTGTTCTGCTGGTTTAGGATTCCCATCAATATTCTGATCTGACTTTCTGATCCATTGATTTGAGAATTCTTGCTTTACCTCTTCAACTTTTTCTTTACCTTTCAAAATCAGACCTTTATTATTTGTCAGTGAGGACTTGCTTTTACAGAATTTAGCAATATGTCCAATCTTGGTACAGACATAACAAGTCACATTGTTTTTCTGAATAGCTTTCCCATATCCTATGTCGGTATGTGTTCTGCATTGATTAGATAAGTGTCCAAATCTTCTACAAACATAACATCTTACATTCATTCTGCAATTTTCTGAATTATGACCAACTTTATTGTATTTGGAACATTGACCGGTGGGTGTATTAGTGTTCTGATAATTTCTAGATCTACACTGATTTGCTCTATGACCATACTTGTTACAGTTAAAGCATTTTCCATTAAATTCATAAGTATTAGGTTGCCTTACCGGTTTGTTGTGATCATGATGGTTTGTAGTACCAGAGATTTCACCAATTTCAAAGCCAAGGCCATTTGTATCACCATTAGGTTTCTGATTATTCAACATGTCACCAAGTTCTTCTGAACTTTTCTTGAATTTCTCCTTGTGTTGATTTGCAGTAGTCAATTCATTTTCCAAGATTCCTTTCTGTCTCATGAGTTCAGTTTTGTCATTTTGTGTGTGCATTAGATCTGTCTTCAACATATCATTTTCATGGCTGAGTCTTGTGTTTTCATTTCCAGCATCATTTAGTCTTCTAACCAAGTCTTCTTCATTTTTCTTTCTGTCTTCAATTTCTTTACAGAATCTCATAGTCATATCCTGCATCTCATTATTTGTTGTACTGATTTCTTGTCTTAGCTTGTTTACCAGATCATTAAGAGTTTCCTTTTCATTTTCCTCATTTTGCATCTTTTCACAAAGTTCTCTTCTCTTGTTCCTTGCAATAGTAAATTTTTCTTGAAGTGCTTGAATAATATCCTGAGCATCCTTCAGATCATCTTCAAGTTTGATATTCTTCACCTTTTCTGCATCATAGTCTGTAAGAGTTGTTTCCAATTGCTTTCTCAAATTTTCCATCTCTACCGGTGACAAGATCTTCCTCAAGCTGTTAGGCTTTTGAAAATAGAGGACCAGGCTCTGATACCAATTGTTAGGATTCCCAAAGATACTGAGAGGGGGGGGGGTGAATTAGTATCTAACCGGTATATAAATTTACTTGACTTAAAACATGAAAATCATATCAAAACTGTGTACCGGTAAACTAGAAATAATACAGTAACTAAGAATAATAACAACAACATGAGAAGCACACCATAACACAGTATTTTAACGAGGAAACCCGGTGTGGGAAAAACCTCGGTGGGATTTGTGACCCACAATATTCGCTTACTGGCCAATAAGGGAATATTACTCTTACATTAGGGGCCTGCACATGCAAGAAGGCCAAGTGCCTAGAGATCACTGCTCAAATACAAAAGAAGTCACACTGACTTACAAAATTGGACTATACTAATCCAATGTCTTGTACTGCTTCAGATTAGCATCTGCTATGCCAGGTTCAGTACCGGTTTAAGCTCTGCTACATACATAAAGCCTTAACCAATAATTTGCATATTAGGTCTGCATAATTTCGCCTATCACCTTATTACAAAATGATCTACAATGATCTCATACATATATGAGTCATATTACAATTCACCATGTCAGCTTATAATGATTTTTCAATTAATTACAAAATACATTTTAAACAAAATTGAAGTCGGCAAAGGTGTCGATATCCTTCCTTTCATTGCCGGTGTTCTATATGCCGATGTAGAATCAGTTTGTCGGTGCCGGTGCCGGTATCTTTGTCTTGCCGGTGTCATATGATTGCAAGGTTGCCATCAATGACAAAACCTTCAATCATGTACAATTTCTCATTGGAGTGTGAATTTGCCAACAACAAGATGACTAGAGGAGCTATGGTTTTTGCTAAGGGTGTTTGGATTGGCACCTTGTATAGGCTAGATGCATGTCTTGTTCAGTGAAATAGTTATTCTATGGAGTCAAAGAAGATAGTTATGGATTCTTCATCTCCACCATCAGATTGAGTTGTAAAGAGGTTTGTTGCTTCTACATTTGATGGTCATGGTTTCTAGGTACCTATGCGTTCCAATGCTTAGGAGGTGAAAATTCAAATAGAGAAGACAAGGCACATTCTAGTATCTTTGGTCTAGTAAATGTTCCTTTGATTTATAGATATGTGTACTTCATTTCATTCATTAATGATTATAATAGAAGGACATTTATTTATTTTCTGAGAAGAAAGTATGAAGCCTTCAGTTGATTTAAGTAGTTGAAGTTTCTTGTTGAAAATCATACTAGTAGAAAGATTAAGTGTTTGAGGACTAACAATGGTGGTAAGTTTTATTTGACAGATTTTGATGGATTCTATAAATACCATGGGATTGAAAGACATAAGAAAACTCCATACTCCCCTCAATAGAATGGAGTTGTAGAGAAGATGAACAAAATTTTGATGGAGAGGGCTAGGAGTATGCTTAGTGGTGTTGACCTTGAGAAAAAAATTCAGTTAAAGTTGTAGCCATTTCAAGCTATGTAGTAAACAAATCTCCTACATTAGCACTTGTTGATAAAACACCAATGGAGGTGTGGTAAGGAATGAAGCCATTTTTTGAGACATTTTATATTATTTGGTTGTTAAGCTTATGGTCATGTTTGGAGTTCAAGAAGAGGTCTACTTTGGAGAATAAGGTACTTAAGTGCATCTTTATCATCTATAATGTTAGTGTAAAATGATACAAGCTTTGAGATCTAGTGACCTCAAATTTTCTCTACAATAAAAGTGTTATTTTGGAGAGATGAAACCTTCCACTATTGAGTACAGCCAAAGAAAGAGGAGAAATAAAAAAATTAAGCAGTTTAAGTTCCTCATACCCCCAAAAAGAGGAATTGTGAGCTTCTAATGGACCTAATGATGAGGAAAGCTTAATCAATTCTTACATTTTAGAAGAAAAACCTCAACCATTGAGGAGGTATGCGTGTTTTATGAAACAAATTGAAAGTTTTGGTTATTCATTGCATGATTATAGTTGTATTTTTGTTTTGATTATTCATTGCAAGATTCTAGTTGTATTTTTGTTTTGATTGCTAATGAGGATGAGCCTAGAACTGTGGAGGAGGCTATGTGTATGAAAGATGCAGATTCTTGGAAAGTGGCCATGGAAGAAGAGATGATCGCATTATAGAAAAATAATACATCAAATCCATTACCTTTGCCTGAAGGGCATAAACCCATTAGATGCAAATGGGTGTTCAAAAAGAAACTTGGTTCAGATGGCACTGTTGAAAATAATAAGGCAAGGTTGGTTGTGTAGGGGTATTCCCAGGTTGAGGGGATAGATTATGGTGAAATTTTGTCTCTCACTACTAAGATGACATTCATTAGATTCTTATTATCACTTGTTTTAGTGAATGATCTTGAAGTTGAATAGATGGATGTGAAGACAACTTTCCTTTATGGTGACTTGGAGGAGGAAATTTACATGTCATGACCAGAGAACTAGATTGAGGAAGATAAAGAAAATTTAGTTTTCAAGTTAAAGAAGTCTATGTATGGTTTGAAATAGTCTCCTAGGATGTGGTACCAAAAATTTGATACCTACATTAAGTTTTATATTTTTGAGATCAAAATTAGATCATTGTGCTTGTTATAAGCGTGATAATGATCACATTTTCATAATTGCACTATTTGTTGATGATATGTTGTTCATTGGAAATGGTAAAAGCATGATTTCTAATCTGAACTCTCAATTATTAGCACAATTTGAAATGAAATATTTAGGACCAGCTAGGTACATCTTGGGAATGAAAATTAGAAGAGACGGGGAAACAAAAAACTTTGGGTAAGCTAGAGTAAGGATGTGAATAATGCGATGGAAATATTTAACATCGAAAATTACAAACCATTGCTTGCTCTTATTATGTCAAGCACAAAGTTATCTATTATAGCTTGTACAAAATATCCTATTGAGGTGGAGAACATGATTATAATTCCTTATGCTAGTGTGGTTGGCAATTTGATGTATGTTATGGTATATACAAGACTAGATATTACTTAAGTAGTGGGCCCTCAATTGATTTATGGCTAATCATGGATAGGTACATTGGGATGAAATGAAAATAACATTCATATATTTATGGGGTACTTTTGAGCATTCCTTATGTTATCATGGTTATCGTACGAGACCTTGACATTCTATTAATATTTATGCATTTGTAGATTTAGATTGGGTTGGTGACATTGATGGCAAAAGATATACTAATGGCTATGTTTTTACTATGTTTGGTGGTGCTATTAGTTGGATGATTAAGCAAAAATTTCTAGTTACTTTGTCCATGACATAAGTAGAATATATGACAACAACTCATGCTTGTAAGGAATCCATTTGGCTTAAGAGATTTTGTTCATGTATTGGACTTGATATAGAGTTGATTACTATTTTATGTGACAGTCAGAGTGCTATATGTTTGGTGAAGAATACCATCTTTCATGCTAGAACAAAGCATATTGTTGTACCATTTCATTTTGTCTATGACATGGTGGAAGATGGAAGAGTGAAACTAGAGAAAGTTGATACTTTGACGAATGTTGCACATTCACTAACAAAGCTTATGAGCAGAAAAAAAGTTTAGATTGTGTTCAAAGTCTATGGGCCACACAACCCTTAGCAATAAAATCTTGCTTAGAATGGATCTAGTAAGGTGTTTGACAAGTGGGATAATGTTGGAAATTAAGGTGTCTCAACCTCAGTATTTCCTAGCTTTGATTTATTTAATTAATGTATTTATTTATGCCCATTTTCCCTATTTTTTTGAACATCGTATTTCATCTTTTAGTGTGATTTGGTATGGTGAGTTGTCATCATGTTGGGAGGTGAAAAGGGATGTGATAAGAATGTTTCAGTCCTCACATGACGAGGTAGTTGTCCCAATTTGTGGTAGAGTTATTTTGCCATGTGTTGACATCTTAGGAAATGTATAAGATGTTGTGATAGATTGGACAAGTATCATGAGACACCTTTACATGTAGAACCTAAGAACCTAAGAACCTAATTTTATGATAGATTGGACAAGTATCATGAGACACCTTCACATGGAGAAGGTGGGTGCCCAAGTTGAGTTATGAGAGGTTGTAAGAGAAACATATATTAATTTAGTTAGTAATGATGATTTCTCTTACAACTATAAGTGTTGTCAGATATGAAAGATTTTACGACAATTAAAAGGTGGTAAGAACATCTACCATACCTTATTATATGTAAGGTCTCTTTTCCCAATATCTCACAAATTAAACTAATTACTCACAACCCAAGGAAATGTGATTCTATTATTCTAAAAAAGAAAAGATTGCAGAACTCTTGATGTTCAAATTTTATTACCATAAAATAATTATAAGCCACTTTTCAATTGTAATCTTATATAAATTTAAATAATTTCAATGGGGAAGATAGGTAAAAAAGTGAAGAAAGAAAATGCAACTTTAATATGTGAGAAGGACACGTTATAAAAGAAGAATTGATGTAAACAAAAAAAGTTTAATTTGGAAATGATAGAAAGGATAAGGTAGTCAGGAAAAGATATTTATGAGAATATTTGTGAAAATGATACTCTTCAAAAGGATTTGGTGAATGTGAAAAAGAACAACCAAGAATTAGAAGAAAAATTAAAGTTATTAGAAAAAGAAAATGAGAGTCTAAGGTTAAAGCCAAGTTAGTTTGTAATTCTACATATGATACAAGTGTCTTGTGTTCTCTGTTTGATATGGGTGACATAACTAATACTTCTTCAAGTAAAGAGTGTAAGGCTAAATTTGCAAGAATGTGTTTGAATCTACAAATCTTACAAGTTGTAATGCTAATAGAAAAGGTTGTTATGAAAAGAATATCAATTTCAAAATCATGAAAAGAATGAGATATAAAGGTCAAGGATTAGGTAATCATGAACAAGCAATCATAGAGGTTATAATTGAGCCAACAATGAGGCCAAAGTATGAAGGTCTTAGGTATATCATAGGTAAAGTAAATGTTGATGCATGTGTTACAAGTTCAATCAAATTTGTTCAAGTAATTTGTAGTGTTTGCAGTGTTGTCATTGTAATAGGAAAGGATATACAAATGATAAGTGTTGGGATATACATTTTTGTAGTATTTGTGGTTTGAAAAATTATTAAAAAAAATGTATTGGAACAAAGAATTGAAGAATGAATCTACGATAGGATGCATAAAAAGGGAATGTGGATAGAGCTATGGATCAAATTGACAAAAGATTACATATATGGTGAGTAAGTTAATTTAAGTAAAAAAATGTTTTTATGTGAAAAATGATAGAAATCATGAAATGTTTGAATGTTCAAAAGGGATAACAAATATTTTGGGTCAAAATAAATCATTTGTCTTGTAAGACGTCTATAGATAGTGAAGTTGTAGGAAGATCCAAATGAAGTTTTAAAGATCAGAAAATCAATGGTTTGAAAGTGATGGTGAAGCATTTGGATGCACAAGCTATCTTGCACAACCCCCCCCAAAAAGGTTACTTGTTTATTTAATTTTATTTTTATTTGGTCTTATTTTTCTCTACGAACATATTTTCTAGGCTCTCTCCATAGATCTCCAAATCATTAAAAATTTATCGATTAAATCCTTTGAAAAGATGAAACCTTTATTTATTTTCTTATGTGTTTAAAATACATATTTGAAAGCCAAATTCAAATTTGTGGAAGAAAGAAACCTCAATGTCGAGGCTTGTGAGTGGGCATGTTTATATTTTTCAAGACTATCGTAGTAAGTTTGAGGAAGCCTACAATGTCTGGATTTTCAATCTGCATTAGAAAGACTATCGTAGTAGTTGGAGGAAGCCTACAAGAAAGGCGTCACTATTGAGAAAATATTTGAAGATCTTAAAGATGGTTTGAAGTTATTATGCAAGAAAAGGCTTGAGTAAGTTTAAGACTTAGCTGTGATCACTAAAAAGAAAAAAAAAAGACTCCAATCAATAACAACAGAATTTGAATATGCTGAAACATTCGTGATAGAAATTAAGAGAGAATATTAGAATAAAATATAATTTCTTCTTTCACATCAAAAAAAATTAAAAAATAACAGTCTTAAAATAAGATAGTCTAAAAATATTTTTTCATAAAAGTAGATAAAACAGTTTTAGCAGCTTCTCAAGCTGTCTAAGACCTCTTTGCATAAAAATAATAAAAGTAGATAAAACAGTTTTAGCAGCTTCTCAAGCTGTCCGAGACCTCTATAAAAGAGGCAACTGTGTTCAATTTATCATAAAAAATAAAGAGAAAAGCTGTAGCTTTCTGCATAGTGTTTTTTGTTCTTTTTAATCTTTGCTCTGCCCAGCCAGTGTCTTACCAAGCCAATGTCTTCCAAAGTTAGAAACATGAGAATAACATACCTTAACTATTTAGACTACATACTTCCATTTATGTTAAGGGTTTGCATTTCAGCGTCAATTCATTCAATTTGGCTTGTAATTCATGAATTTCTGAGGAGTCATTACCGTCCAACCATCGCTTAGCATTATTCAAGGCCCGCATGATACCTTTAGCAGGACTTTTCTGCATGGTCCCTTTCTCCCTAGCCTCTGTCACCCTGTTTTTCATGTTACAAACAAAACAGTCCAGATTGTTTTTAGCAATATGCTTCTTTGCTGCTTCTTCGTCCTCTTTTCGGAATATCACTGCATCAGCCACCATTCTATCTATCTCCTCCTTGCTCAGTCTCTCACGCTCATTTGTAACAGTAATCTGATTGTTTAACCCTGTTCCCATGTCCTTGGCAGAGACCCTAAGAATTCCCTCTACATCCACTTGAAAGCAAACTCGTATCTGTGGCACCATACACCGGGCAGGTGGAATCTCATCGAGGCCAAATTCACCCAGTAAATTGTTGTGTGCAACCAAAGATCTCTCGCCTTCATAAATTGAAATTTTTGCACTTGTCTGGTTGTCACGCGCTGTGGTGGCAGTTGTCTCTTTCGAAGTAGGAATTGGAGTATTGCGAGGAATTACTACTGTCATGACACCATTGTTGACTTCAATTCCAAGACTCAAAGGAGTCACGTCTATCAACACTAAGTTGATATTTTCCTTGTTCAGCCCAGCTGCCTGCAAAGCTGCACCGTAAGCCACTGCCTCGTCTGGATTTACACTTTTGCAGAGCTCCTTTCCCTTGAAGTATTGACTTAGCAATTCCTGGACCTTGGGTATTCGTGAAGAACCTCCTACTAAAACAATGTCGTGGATTTGGTCTTTGTTCAGTTTGGAGTCTTCCATGCATTGCTCCACTAATTGCATGCATTTGTCAAAAAGGTCCGCATTGAGCTCCTCAAACTTTGCCCTCCTGATGTTTGTGTGGAAATCTTGCCCTTCATAGAGGCAATCTATGTCAATTACAGTCTCTATTGCCGAAGACAAACTTCTTTTTGCTCTCTCGCACTCTGAGCGTAGTCGCCGAAGAGCTTTGGGACTAGTACTCATATCCATTTTATATTTTTTGTTGAACAGCTGAACACAATAATTGAGCATATTATTGTCAAAATCCTGGCCTCCCAAATGCATGTCCCCTCCAACAGCTTTTACTTCAACCTCACCCCTTTCAACTGTAACAATAGATACGTCAAAGGTACCTCCTCCAAGGTCAAAAACTAGAATGTTTCTTTTTCCTTCCTCCAATGAAGCAAAGACATAAGTTAATGCTGCAGCCGTGGGTTCATTGATGATCCGCATGACATCAAGCCCTGCAATCTTACCGGCATCTTTAGTTGCTCGCTTCTGCGAATCATTAAAATAAGCAGGCACAGTAATCACAGCATTCTTTACATCACACTGGAGGTATTGTTCAGCTGTCATCTTCATTTTCAACAACACCATGGACGAGATTTCCTCAGCTGCAAATAGTCTTTTCTCACCTTTAAAAGTCACTTCAATCATAGGTTTATCATTCTTACCAGGAACGATGGTGAATGGCCACAATTGTTTGTCAGACTGCACAAAGGGGTCGGTATATCTCCTTCCAATGAGTCTCTTGGTGTCAAACACAGTGTTGGTAGGATTAGTTGAAATCTGGAATTTGGCAGCATCTCCAACAAGTCTTTCGTCAGGGGTGAAAGCAACCATGGAGGGAGTGGTTCTGTTTCCTTGGTCATTAGCAATAATTTCAATTCTGTCATGCTGCCACACTCCCACACAGCTGTAAGTTGTCCCGAGATCAATGCCAATAGCCTTATCTTTGCCCGCTCTGTCCATGTTAGATTCTGCATGAATGTAAGAAGAATATTTGGAAAATAATTCAGATTTTGATTCACGCAGGAAAATGCTGTTATTAATTCCAAAATTAGGTTTTTAAAGAAGAGTTTGCAACTGTCACTATGTGGGGGGCTTTGTCTATGCCAGCACAAAGGGATTTGCTTCATCAGTCATTGAGGAGTTTGAATCAGTCAAATAATGTTTCAGCCAAAAGTATAGCAGTTTCAATCAGTCTATGTCAGTTAAAAGAGGATGAAAAGACCAGAAAAATCAGTAAGCTGCCTCCTTTTTACATGTCTTTGATCATTGGTAATCACCTTATTTCTAATTGTACGATTAATTTTTGGGTCAGTAGTTCTGTCATGCCAAAAAAAATGTGGCTAATTTGCTTTTAGTTACGAACTAGTGTTTAAAGGAGTTGCAAAATTGGATGGTACTGGTGTTAAGATAGTAGGAGTCATCAAAGATCTCAAACTTACCTTGCATGCATGCCAAAGTTTCTCCGTTTTGCAAGATATTTCAGTTATAGAACTTCCTCCATAATTTGCTATATGGTTGTCTAGAGAATTTAGAGCCAAGATAGGAGGATATTTATCCGCAGATTGGTTCCATAAGTTGTTTAGGATCAGTTATAGCACAAGAATGACTACCAAGGCTAAGACAATTTAAAAAACTCTGTTGAACCTAATTCACCTAGTCCAACTCGAATCAATCAGAATTGTACTATGAATAATCTAGAAGAAAATAGTGCTGGTCTTGATCCTACTACACTTACAGAAGAGATTTCAGATATTTGTCTTGATGAATGGGGTCATAATTTTCAGTTGGACACTTGTGATCTTGTGGAAACAAGATTAGACACATATTGCATTCACGAAGAGAATTAATTCATTCCCAATCTTATGACACCTCAAAATGATGTTGAAAGCATGTGGTAAGAGAATTCATTCATTCCCTATCTCATGAAACCTCAAAAAAAAATGAAAATAGAGCTCAAAGTATAGCAAAGAGCAACGTTCTCAAGTCATACAAACATATGATATGGGACTTGATTGAAGACTTTGAGGCATTTGGCATCTAGGGTTTCCTAGAGAGCAAAACAAAGAGGTGGACAGACTTGCAGCAGTTGGAGGGAAAATTCAAAAATAGTTCAAATTTTGATTCACAGAGGAAAATGCTGTTATCAATTCCAAGATGAAATTTTATAAAACACAATGCAACCTTAAGCATATTGCAAAAACCTTCTGATATTTACACCCCTGTTTTTTAATCAGCTATCCCCTAGCCTCATTAACTCTCTAACATTTTTTATTACAAGCTATGGCTGTTATTGTACATAGCTTTTGTGTAAATTTATTTCTTCAATGTTTCGGATCAAACTCTATGATCCATCATCATTCTTTTTTTCTTTCTCTTCTTTCTAATGATGGATTATAAAATTTGATCTGAAACATTGAAGAAATAAATTTACATAATTTATATTGCACAATAACAACATGGACTCTGGAAATACATATAACAGCTATGGCTGTGGTGACAAATGCATATATCTCTTTGGCTGCAATTTGAGGGGAAATTTGGGATCCCTATCAGTTGGTTGAACTAGTTGATACCATTCTCTGACATTTGGTTAGAGTACTCTTTGCTTGCAGCAGTGGAAGATCCAGTTTCAGGCATTGATGGTTGTTTAGTAGCTATTTAATGATTCTATTCCCTGGTTTAGCTATGGTGTAACCGTTTGACGTAATTACCCTGACTCAAAAAGACGATCTGATAGCATCAATATAATTTATGCTAGTAAAATGGGCAGACCATGACTTATTTTGGTTGGCAATCTATTTTGATAAATTATTTTTTGAGTTTCAATAGAGGGGACCGATGGACAACCCCTGTAAATGTATTGTGCTAGGACACAAAACCGAAACTTTGATGTAGATCCAGCACAGTAAGGCCTAAAACATTTCTTCACATGTATGGACAGTATTTTCAATTGCATTCAACTTAGAAAGCTAGAACTAAGGAAAGGGTGTAAATCTGAGGCCAGCCAATGTGAGTAATGCCCCATTCCCGTCAATTTCCCTAGCCACCTCACTGTTGATGCAAAGTTCAAATAAATAAATACAAATTCAGGTTTATAAGATGCAAGATAAAACACACACAATATCAGATTTACATGGTTCATCATTATCTCTGTTTGCTGGTTACATATACAGTACTAGTAGCTCATATACATCGGCAAATATTGATAATTATATTATCCACAGTGTTTATTTATGTATTTGGAGGTCTTCACAAAGAATGCCAAAAGACTACGAATGGAGGGAAGCAAACAAAGAAGTCCAACACTCACTATCCAACACCCACTGTACCATGTTTTTATTCTCTTTTAATGGCAGTGTAATTGGCCCCTTGCATTCTTGTTGTAAACCATTGAAGTTAAAATATGTTTATTAGATTTGACAGAAATAGTTGTGAGTATCAATATCTTATCCAACGCTGACAAAATTGAAATAAATTGCCATTTGATAGACATTGGACACCATATTTTTGGTTCTGGTAAAAGATATTGAATTTTGTGGAGAGGCTTGGTATAGTTTCTCCTTTAGAAGCAGAATAAGGCATCCGTGCCATAGACGGGTAAATTTTCTAAATTTTATGATGTAATAGAATCTCAATTTATGTTTTATCTATGTTGGATGTTATGATTTAAAACTACTATGGTTAATGTTAATATTATGTTGAGTAGTTAATAGTTAGATTTTTAAGGGAATGGCTGTTGTGGAAGTTTTTTAGTGGAGATATTTTATAAAGAGTGAATAATACAATCAATGGTTCAATTGAAATTCTTTCAATTTATTTTTTTGTGTCTTTTTAATATTATTTTTAAATATAAATTTTTATTTTATTTCTATGTATTAAATTCTAATTCTTACAATAATATTATAATAGACAGAGAATATAAAGGAAAATTAAATTTTTCCATAAACGTATTTATTAAAATGATACTCATAAAAATTATATTCATTCGTATTAAAGAGTATCATCTGACATAAAACATTGAAAAGTATAAAATCCATGCATAAATGTAAGAGTTCAAGATAATGAGAAGTTTTTGTTGCTAGATAGTGAAGAAGGAACATTTTTAATGCTTGTTCACATTGGTATGACAGTAGACGTACAAGACTAGTACATTTTGTTCAGTTTACAGAGTGAAAGGCTAAATCAGATTGATGATGTTCCTGAGTCCAAATCATCTTACATTTATTGTTGTTTGATTCAATGTTATTAATGTTTGTTTCCTTTTTAGATCAAAGAGGTTGTTTAATGTAATGATGAAAAGTAATTTTGCTAATATTAGCAATGTGTTGGAAAGTCAATAGTTTAGTTCTAAAATAAAAAGTGATTGTAGAAATTTAAAGGGTTAAGATCTTTCATAAAAGTCAATGAATAATGCAATCAATTAAATTTCCGCATAATATATTTTCTGTGTTTCTCTTATATTATTCAAAATGTAAATTTTTAATTTTATTTATGTGCTTTTAATCTCCATTACTATAATATATACATTGTAGAAAGAGGACAAAGTTGTTGAATTTTACTCTCTGCTTTTTTAAGATCAGGGGTAAAACATACCAAAGACAAGATCTGCCATACAAACCCATTTTTAAAATTGATCTTATTCTCAAAATTGTGAATTTATACATTAAAATAGAATTTGAAGAAAATACTCATTCAAGACACTTTTTTTCTTCTTTTTTTCCAGTACTGACATGTTTGTCTCTATGTAATAAATTATAACATTATAAAGAAGTATATATCTAAATTAAATCTAAATTAAAAGTTGTCTTTCAACATAATATCATACATGTTCAATCAAATAAACAACGGCCTTTATATAAGATTTTACATTTTGGAAGTTTTAAAGAGATGAGAATGACAAGAGGAGGTAAAATCAGTAGAAATGACAGCGAAATCAATAGAAATGACTGTGAAATCAAGAATTGCAATAGACAAAACAAATAACATCAACAAATTTATGAAATTCACAAAATAAAGTTAAAAAAATCTTTATATCTGCCACTCAAAAAATTTTAAAAGATCACATTAGAAACAAATAAATGAACAATTTGAAAATCGCTTAAATCACATACACTAAGCTTTGATTTCTAGACTTAAAAGTGTTAAACATTCAAAATTGACTAACATTCTTTAGAATTAATATATTGCTAATATGTATGAATTAAAACTGACCTTTTCATCCAGCTTTTCCCAAATGCAACAGAAATGCTATCTACCTAGAGACGCTTACCATAGCAGAAAAAAATTGACATGAAAAATACCTTAACAAGTGAGAGTCTGGCAGAGTTCTCTATGAAAGGTTGATGTCAGTAATAAAAAATGATAAGCCTTAAGAAGGCACATGCAGCCTTAAGAACGAAGGTATTTGTGATATTTAAAGGAAAAGAGGTTTCTCGAGAATATTATTTTTTTATTTTTATTTGGTGGGGAATAAAGAAGGCCTATACTTTTCTTTTCCTTTTCCTTTTAGTTTTATGTTCTCTTTCTGTTCTTTGTTATCGTAGGAATATTATGGCGATTGATCTAAATAAGGAATTGGAATTGATAAAGCACATTTTAGTGAGTAAAATTTTATTTAAATTTAATCATGTAAGGAAAAAATATAAATAATTTTTTTAAGTAAATTTAATTTAAGTTAATTTAATAAGATTAAATATAAATGATAAAAAATTGAAGGTTTGTATATTTTAGAATTATAAATGTTAGATTTCATAAAATGAATTAGATAAATAAGGTATATAGCATTGGGTTTGAGAATAAATAAAAAATTGATTTGGTGTTAAATTTTGAAGATCTTAAATTTGAAAAAGCGTGATTTCTGTTTATGTTTCATTCTCATATCTAAATTATCTATTTATATTTTGAGGAGTCAAATCTATGGATTATGTTCAATTTTGTGCTTATAAAAATGTCTTGCACTCTTGAAAATGATCTTGATTAGTGTACAATTTTAATTCATATTGTGCTTGATTTGCTCATTCATTTTTGCCTTATCTACTATTTTAGATTAGAGATATTTCAAAATAGCTTTAGAGGATTATTGATATGTCATAAGTGGACACGTTCTCCTAAGCCAACACCTTGAAATCCTAAGTAAAAGATTGAAGGCAATACTTGTCTTAGTTGTGCAAATCCTCCTAAAATGAATGTGTATATCTAGATTCATTATAGATGCTATCTATATAAGAGGCTTCTTCCCCTCTCTTTTCAAGAATAAAATCTTGGAGCATACTTACATATTGCCAAATTAACTTTAGCCTACATCATCACTATCAAGCTACATGATCACAACCAATTATATTCCTAATTGAGCTCTTGTGCAAGCATAAAAATATGAGAGTAACATATCAAAAACAAGATCAATGGACATAGGAGAACAATGAAGATCAAACCCATTTAAATGTGTGAAGGTATCATTTGGTTTAATTTATGATTTTGCATATTTGATGGTTCTTCATTGATGTGTTGTTGAATTTTATTGTAGATTTAGGGTTTTGTGGTTGGAACTAGGGTTTGCAATATTTAGGGTGTAAATACGACATGCATATCGATTCCTTTAAATATAATGGTGCAGTCACGACATGAGTAAGTCCTCAAAGAGAACAATTGGAACCGTGTAGCAAGAGTAACACAACAAAAGCGTCACAACATGATGGAGGCAATGCAGAAACAACCTTTTATTATATCAAGGAATTCATATACAAATTGCCCGACAACATGCAGGCTTACAAATTCGGCATACAGACCCGATTACAAACATGCTCAAGTACAGTATCTGGGCTCAAACAAGAATGTGAGCCAACTCCGGACCTCCTAACCTTCAAATTGATCTTCTATATCTGTTTGACTTATGTCTAACTATGCTCTAAATACTTGATTACATTGATTTATATGATATTCATAGCTCAAGGATGATCCAAGTCGGCCCAATATGAAAATAAATGCCGATGAAGAAGGTGTAATGTGTAGAACAACAAGGTCGGCCTCCGCCAAAGGAGTTCCTTTGAAAAATACGTAGAATGAAGTGCAAACCTAAGGAAAGGTCGGCCACAAGCCAATGAATGTTGGAGGCAATGAAATGAAGTTATGCAAGCTACAAAAATGATCCACAAGATTTTTCATTAGTAGATAGGTCCAAGCGGTTTTGGTGCTATGAGCTAGGAAATTGTCTCACATTCCGGAAGCAATAACTTGCCGCAAAAAAGATCCAAACGTCTCATAGACTTAGGATAAGGTAGATGAACATGTCCACAACCAAAATCCAGCTCCACAAGATCTAGTGAGAAAATACAGTAAAACACAGAAAGAAGTGCTGAAACTGCAAAGCAGAAAACAAACATAAAAGAAAATATTTTTGGTCGATGCAAGATTGATGCAAGATTGCTAAGGACTAGGGATGCTGCTCCTGCATCAGATATTCGAGGTTGATGAATAGTGAGTCCCTCACTTTGAAGGGGTTGAAAGAAAAATAAGGCGGTCTACCTCTCACTCAGAAATTCATAATGAGTCTTCAACTGGTCTGCCCTTCCACTTCACAAGATACTCTCTATATTGTTTGCCTCGAGTGCTACGCTCAATTCTACTATCCAAAATGTCTTCAATCTGGTCCGACACCCTTTGGGGTATCTGCTTCTCTAAGTCTGTTGCACTGTCTTCACTAAATTATATCTCATGGTACTAATGTAGGTCTCCAATGTTGAATATAGTTGAAATACCCAAAGTATTAGGTAACTCCACTTCATATGCATTTTCAGAACTAAATTTCTTCAAGATCTTACAAGGTCCAAACTTCCTCATCTTCAACTTATTGTAGGTTCCAACTGGAAAACTTTCTTTTCTTAGATACACCATCACTTCATCCCCAAATTCAAATTCCTCATGTCTCCTCTTTTCATCTATTTTCTCTTTATACTTATGGTTCATATCCTCCAAATATTGTTTGACCTAAGTATGTATTGTCTTCATATGTTCTGCAAATGCTTCTGACTCTGCACTCCTTTTATCTTCCTTATCAATGTCTCTCAACTTTGATATCCCTCTATAGTGTGCTTTGGTAACAATCTCAAAGGATGTTCTTCCAATATTTCTGTTTACTAAATTATTGTAGGCAAACTCTTCTTGTGCAAGAATCAAGTCCCAACTTCCATGTTTCTTTCCAAATAAGCATCTCAACAAATTTCCCAAACTCTTATTTACTACTTCTGTCTTTCCATCACTTTGTGGGTGAAAAGTAGAACTGAATTTCAAATTGTTGGAGATTGTTGGTCATTGCATCTGCTAGGATATGTTGTTGCCATTGATGTCAACATATTCCTGTGAATTGCTTCGGTGTGTTTGGGACGATCTTATGATCCAATTTTGCAGTTTTCTTTTGCTGATCACTGTTTTGCAGAGCTTAGTATTTTCCGGTATATTCCGGTGTGATCAGTTCTTGTGCCGAGATTTTGGGATATTGTTTGGGATGGTCTTGTGTATCTTCATTTCAGATGGCTTGTGATTTGGTGCTCCGCAAGTTATCTTTCTTCGTGACAGTTGCTGATTGGTTGTGTTATTGAGCTTTCAGACATTGACAGATGAAGATTTGATAAGTGGTGTTGGCCCAACTATTTCTGATGATTCTAACGTGCTTGCTGGTGTTTCCTAGTCGTGTCCTATTTGTTTTGATGATCCACATTGATCATTGTGTGAGTTTTTGATGGTTTCTATGAATTGGTGATGATTTTTGTGCTATGCGGTATTTCTAGTGATGTAGCGTGTTGTGGTTGATCTTGGTGTGATTTTCAGTGGAGTTGAGCATTTGGGAATTTGATTTAGGCCCATGTTAAGTCATGTAAATCTTTATATTGGTTTGGTGGTCAATCTTTGTATCATGTGATGTAATTTTATAATTGTGAGTTGAGGGTTTAGCCGACCTTGTTGTCAAGGTTGATGATTTGTATATATAGGTGATATATTCATGTAATTTAGGTGGTGGTTATGTTTGCATTATTAGAGAGTGGTGTATGTGCGACCAAGTGATTCATCTTTCAATGTTGTGATTAAGGAGGGATTGGTGTTGCTGAGCAGACAACTGTGCTTAACCGGAATTATAATCAGGCATTTGGAGATGTTATTCTTTCAGTCCATTTCTTTCGGATTGTAGTCTGAATCTTATTCTAAGTCAGTGAGACTTCCCTGAGGGTTGTAGCCTTCTGGGTCATTATCTTTTGAGCAGTGAGCTCTAGGCAGTGTGCCTGAATGCATGTGCATTCCCCATTGTAATATTTTCACATACTACTGCAGAGTATCATCTTATTGTGGGTAGGTTCCCATCGTGGTTTTTCCCTTAACCGGGGTTTCCATGTCAAAATCTTGGTGTTGTGTGTTGTGCTTTCAATTTGCTTGTCTTTTTTGTTACTACAGTTTATCATATCTATTTTTGTGATTAAGTTTGTTGATTCGGTGAAGACTGATTCACCCCCCCTCTTAGTCTTCTACCAACAATTGGTATTAGAGCTAAATCCTTTAGAAGAAGCTTAACCACTTGAGGAGATCCGGGATGGCAACTCAAGGTGTTATCTTTAAGAAGGACAGTCTGAGGTTTGATGGAAGTAACTATGCAATATGGAAGAACAAGATGGAAGTGCACTTGAAATGTCTTGGAGAAGATTACTGGAAGATTATAAATAATGCCCATTTTTCTCGTCCGAATGGACCGGTTACTGCTGATGAGATCAAGGAAGTTAAACATAATATTAGAGTGAAGGAAGCATTGCTTAGTGCCCTAACTGATTCTGCGATGACAAATGTAATGGGACTTCAGACCACACATGAGATCTGGGAGAAGCTTGAAATACTGTATGAAGGTGACAAACAAGTGAAAGTTGCTAAGTCATAGAGTTTGAAAGGAAAGTATGAAATGTTGAAGATGGGAGATGATGAGAATATACACTCTTTCATGGCTAAGGTGAATGATCTGGTCCTAGGTATCATATGTGTTAGTGGAACCCTTGAAGAAGATGAAATTGTTGCTAAGGTGCTGAAATCTTTGCCTCCTGCTTATAAACATAAGGTTGCTGCTATTGATGAGATCCAGAGTGTGACTACAGTGACAAGAGATATGCTGGTTGGAAAGATTGTTGCATTCGAGCTAAGCAAATTTAGAGAATCACATAGAAAGTCTGTGACAACATTTAGAGCATCAACATTTGTATTCGGTAAGAAAAAGTATGATCCCGATGAGTGTAGAATATCTAGATATGAAAGAGAGAGAAGATAGATGAAAGAGAAAGAAAAAGAGCTGAATGAGCTTGAAGCATTGATTGTCTGGAGATTGCCTAAAGGAGCCGGTAAGTATGATGGAAAATTGCCTTTGAAATGTTTCTATTGCAATAAGATAGGACATTTTTCTTCTAAATGCCCAGAAAGAATGGCTAAGTATGACATGCATGATAAGCTTGATAGGCATGATAAGAATGATAAATATGAGAAGCATGACAAGTATGATAAGCCTTACAAGTCTAACCGAAAGTATAGGAATCAAAAGAAATGTTATTATATTGCTGATGAAGGTGTTACAAATGAAGAATCAGAGGGAGATGAAGTTGTATTTCTTGCCATTAAGAAAGATGGACCTGTACCTATTGATTCCACAAGCTGCACTATTGAGGAGAAAGATTTAGCTGCTAAAGTTGAAGAGAAAGATGAATGGGTAATTGATAGTGGTTGTTCACATCATATGACCGGTGACAAAAGAAAATTTGTGAGTATGGAAAGATATGATGGTGGAATAGTAAGATTTGGAGATGACAAAGCTTGTGTGATTCATGGGAGAGGTTCTATCTCTTTTGATGGTAAGCATAACACTGATGATGTCTTGTATGTTGAAAGTTTGAAGCATAATCTTTTGAGTGTTGGACACATGGTTGATAAAGGTTATGATCTACAATTCAAAGATGGAAAATGCAAGATCCTAAATGCCTTTGGTATAGAGATTGCATCTGGAAATAAGACTAAAGGTAACATTTTTCATTTGAATGCTCGTGAGAAAAGTTGTTTGATTGCTCAGATTGATGAGAGTTGTTTGTGGCATAGGAGAATGTGTTATGTAAATTTTGATTCAATGATTAAGACCAGTTCTACACAAGCTCTTAGAGATCTGCCTAAGATTATTAAGCTACTAATTCGGTATGTAAGGAATGTTAGTTGGGTAAGCAAACAAGAATTTATTTCAAGAGAAAACAATATACATCTGATGGATTGCAAGATCTTGTGCATGCTGACTTGTGTGGACCTACAAATGTTAGAAGTTTGCAGGGTGATAGATATTTTATGTTGGTAATTGATGATTATTTTCAGGATGATGTGGGTTGTCTTTTTGAAGGAGAAATCATAAGCATTGGACAAGTTCAAGATATTCAAAGAAAAGGTGGAGATTGAGTCTGGATTGAAGGTGAAGTGTCTGAGATCTAATAGAGGTGAAGAATTATGTTCTGGTGAGTTCAATTCATTCTATGAGAAGCATGGAATAAGAAGACAATTATCTGCTCCTAGAACCCCTCAGCAGAATGGAGTTGTTGAAAGAAAGAACATAACTGTCTTGGATGCTGCAAGGACTATGCTAATTGAAGGGAATGTTCTGAAGATCTACTAGAGAGAAGCTATAAGCATTGCTGTTTACACATTCGACAAAGTTCATATTAAAGGTGATAACGGTAAGACTCCTTATGAGCTATGGTTTGGTCATGTTCCTACTATGAGATATTTCAAGTATTATATCAAGAGAGACGAGGATATAGGAAAGTTTGATGCTAGAAGTGATGAAGGAATTTTCTTGGGATATTCTACAAAGAGAAAAGCTTACCGGTGCTACAATAAGAGACTGAGAAAGATAGTAGGAAGTGAAAATGTGAAGGTGGATGAGAACCTTGGGAATGAGATCAAAACATGTAGATATGATGATGGTCAACATATTGTTTCAACCCCTGTTTAGACTAAAGAACCTAAGTAGAATGGTCCGGTAGAGACAGTTAATGTAGATGTTGTTGCTACCGGTGAAGAGGTGCAAGAACCTAAAAATCAGAACAATCAAAAGACTCCAAGGTATGTGAGATTTAATCATTCTGAAAAATTAGATTATTGGTGATAAGAAAAGGTGTGATGAATAGAAGAAGGTTATCTGTTGAAGAAGTATTTTGATTTCTAAAGTTGAACCTAAAGATGTTGTTGAAGCTTGCAAAGATGAAAATTGGATGAGAGCTATGGAAGAATAATTAGATCAGATTGAAAAGAAGAACACATGGGAGCTTGTGCCTAAACCTAAGAATACAAATGTTATTGGTACTAAATGGGTATTCAAGAACAATTTGAACGAAGCCGGTGAATTTATTAGAAATAAAGCTAGACTGGTTTGCAAAGGATATTCTCAGAAAGAAGGAATTGATTATGAGGAGATTTTTGCTCCGGTGGCCAGACTTGAAGTTGTTAGATTGTTGCTTGTATATGATACTTATAAATATTTCAAGGTATATCAGATGGATGTCAAATCTGCCTTTTTGAATGGTGATCTTGAGGAAGAAGTCTACATTGAGCAACTTGATGGATTTTCATTGTCAGATGATGGAGACATGGTATGTAAACTAAAGAAAGCTCTTTATGGATTGAAGCAAGCCCCTAGAGCCTGGTATGCTAAATTAGATAAGTATTAATTGAAATTGGGATTTAATAAAGGTGATGCTGACAGTAATATGTACTTTAAGATTGAGAATGATAACTTCTTGATTGTTGAAGTCTTTTTTGATGATATTATCTTTGGAGGTGATGATGACTTGAGTATGAAGTTTACCGGTGATATGCAAAAATAATTTGAGATGTCTACGATTGGTGAGATAAAAAATTTCTTAGGTTTACACATTTCACATATTGGAAAAGGTATATTTATATCTCAAACTAAGTATGTGAAGGAATTGCTAAAGAAGTTTGGGTTGGATGACTCCAAACCAGTTGGAACTCTTATGGTGACTAGCTGTAAATTGTCTAAGAATAATGAATCTCTGAAAGCTAATCAAAGTTTGTATAGATCCATGGTTGGTGGACTGGTATATCTTATTCATACTAGACTGAACATTATGCATGATGTGTGCATGGCTGCTAGATATCAAGTTAATCTGAAAGAGAGTCATGTCAGTGTTTTTAAGAGGATATTTAGATACCTGAAGGGGACTGTGGATTATGGTTTGTGGTATTTGAGGAATGGCGATTTCATGCAATGTGCCTACACTGATGATGAGTGGGCTGGTGATGTTGATGATCGGAAGAGCACTACCGGTGGAGCATTCTTTTTGGGAAAGAAGCTCGTCTCATGGGCTAGTAAGAAACAAGATTCAATGTCCTTATCTATTGTTGAAGTTGAGTACATTGCTACTACTAATAATTGCACTCAGGTAGTTTGGATGAAGCAAATGTTGAAAGATATCAAATTTATCTATGATGAGCCTACTGTCATATACTGTATAATTCCAATGCTATTAACATGTCAAAGAATCTAGTGCAACATTCAAAGACTAAGCATGTGTCAATAAAATATCATTACTTGAGAGAGCAAGTCAGTGAAGAGAAGGTGAAGCTGGAGTATGTATCTACAAAGGAACAAATAGCTGATATTTTCACTAAACCTTTCCCTATAGATACATTTGTCTATTTGAGAGACAAGTTAGGGGTATATACCCCTCCTATTGAGAACTAGATGGCTTGAGTTGCATCAATCTGGTGGACCTCTGAGCCTTATCTCTTTATTCAGATTGATGAGATGGTGTTTCTCATTTGGTGGAGTAGTTTATTGACTTGGTTGTGTGTCTCAGGGGGAGAGGGAATCATGTTTTGGTTATCTATTTTGAGATATTTGGCATTGTTGTCAAAGGGGGAGAGAGCTCATGTGAAAAATTGCTTTATATGTCTTGATCTTAGGGGGAGTTTGTTGGAGATATCTTCCTTCTTTACATTGACTGTTTTTTACATTCATATATTGCCATCAATACCAAAGGGGGAGATTGTTGGTCATTGTTGCTACTAGGATATGTTGTTGTCATTGATGTCAACATATTCTTGTGAATTGCTCCGGTGTGTTTGGGAAGATCTTATGATCCGGTTTTGCAGTTTTGTTTTGCTGATCACTGTTTTACAGAGCTCAATATTTCCTTCGGTATATTCCGGTGTGATCAGTTCTTGTGCTAAGATTTTGGGATATTGTTTGGGATGGTCTTTTGTATCTTCATTTTTGATGGTTTGTGATTTGGCACTCCACAAGTTATCTTTCTTTGTGACAATTGCTGATTGGTTGTGTTCTTGAGCTTTTAGACGTTGACAGATGAAGATTTGATAAGGGGTGTTGGCAAAATTATTTCTGATGATTCTAACGTGCTTGCTGGTGTTTCCTAGTTGTGTCCTATTTGTTTTGATGATCCACATTGATTATTGTGCAATTTTTTGATGGTTTTTATGAACCAATGATGATTTTCATGTTATGTAGTATTTCTGGTGGTGTAACGTGTTGTGGTTGATCTTGGCGTGATTATTGGTGGAGTTGAGCATTTGGGATTTTCATTTAGGTCCATGTTAAGTCACATATATCTTTATATTGGTCCAATGGTCGATATTTGTATCATGTGATGTAATTTTGTAATTGTGAGTTGAGGATTTAGCTGACCTTGTTGTCAAGGTTGATGATTTGTATATATAGGTGATATATTCATGTAGTTTAGTGGTGGTTGTGTTTGCATTATTAGAGAGTGGTGTATATGTGATCAAGTGATTCATATTTTAATGTTGTGATTAAGGAGGGATTGGTGTTGCTGAGCGGATAACTATGCTTAATCAAAACTATAATCAGGCATTTGGAGATGTTATTCTTTCAGTTCATTTCTTCTGGATTGTAGTCTGAATATTATTGTAAGTCAGTGAGACTTCCCTAAGGGTTGTAGCCTTCTGGGTCATTATCTTTTGAGCAGTGAGCTCTAGGTAGTGTTCTTGAATGCATGTGCATTCCCCATTGTAATATTTTCACATACTACTGCAGAGTATCATCTTACTGTGGGTAGGTTCCCACCATGTTTTTTTCCCTTAATCAGGTTTTCCACATCAAAATCTTGGTGTTTTGTGTTGTGCTTTCAATTTGATTATCTTTGTTGTTACTATAGTTTATTAGATCTGTTTTTGTGATTAAGTTTGTTGATCCGATGAAGACTGATTAACCCCCCCTTTCTCAATCTTCTACCAACAAAATATGTCTTCATCTTCTTCCAAAGTGTCCTAAAAAAATATCCAACAAATTCAGTGTCTCTATCAAAAACTATGCTTTTAGGAAATCCATGTAGTCTCACCACCTCCTTGAAAAATAGGTCAACTATATGCATGACATCCATTGTCTTCTTACAGTGTATGAAATGTGCCATCTTTGAGAATCTATCCACTACCACAAATATAGAATAATTTCCTCTTTGTGTCCTAGTCAATCCAAGTATAAAATCCATGCTTATGTCCTCCCAAAGTCTCTCCAGAATTGTCAAAGGCTTATACAATCCAATATTCTGACTACTACCTTTTGCAAGTTGAAAAATTCTATAGCTCTGAACAAATTTCTTAACATCCTAATGAATTTGAGGCCAAAATTATTTCTCACTAACCAATGCCGTTGTCTTATTAACACCAAAGTGTCCTTCTAGTCCTCCACTATGCTTCTCCTTTATCAGATTCTCTCTCATAGAAATCCTAGGTATACACAGCTAAATTCCTCTAAACAACATCTCATTTTGAATGAAATAATCTAGCCACTTACTCCTATCCACCATAACAAGTTCCTTACATGATTTCCAAGGTTCTGTAAAATCCGGGTAATCTTGATACAAGTTCTTCAATTACTCAAAACCCAATACTTCTACTCTCATCTCTGTTAACATATTCCTCCTTCTACTTAAGGCATCAAAAACTCTATTTGAATTCCCACTTCTATGCTTTAAAACAAAAGTATAACTTTGCAAGAACTCTACCCATCTCATGTGTGTTTGATTCAACTTACTTTGTTTGTTCAAATATTACAAAGCTTGGTGATCGGTATACAACACAAAATCCTTAGGTAACAAATAATGTCTCCACTTCTTCAATGCTTGAATTATTGCATAAAACTCTTGATCATACATAAAATATCACCTTCTTGCATCGTTCAAATTCTCACTGAAATAAGCTACTGGTCTTCCTTCCTAACTTAACACTGCTCCAATTGTATTCCGACTTGCATCACAGTCCACTTGAAATACTCTAGTAAAGCCAACACAAGTTGCTCTATCACCTTCTACTTTAACAAATCAAAAATCCTATTTGCTCCAGATGTCCATTTGAATCTTTCCTATCTCCTCTCATTGCTTCTGTCATAGGACTACAAACTGAACTGAAATTTTTGACAAACTTTCGGCAGAGACTATCCAATCCATGAAATGATCTTACCTCTCCAATGCTTTTTGGTGTAGGCCATTCAATAATTTCTCTTACCTTTTCAGGATCCATCTTCAATCCATCCACAAATATGACAAATCCGAAATAGACTAACTCTTCGTTCATGAAACTGCAGTTCTTAATGTTTATCAACAACTTCTCTTCTCTCAAACTCTCTAAAACTTGTCTCAAATGCAACATATGTTCTTCCTTGGTCCTACTAAATATCAAGATGTCATCTAAGTACACAATAACAAACTTACCCAATAATTTCTTCAATACCTCATTCATTAACCTCATGAAAGTATTCGTTGTATTAGTCAGTCCAAAAGGCATCACCAACCATTCATATAGTCCTTCATTTGTCTTGAATGTTGTCTTCCACTCATTCCCTTCTTTGATTCTGATTTAATGGTATCCAATTTCCAAGTCTATCTTTGTGTAGTATTTGGGTCCACTCAAACAATCCATTATGTCATCCATCCTAGGCAAGGGAAATCTGTACTTCACTGTGATCTTGTTGATTGCTCTAGAGTCAATACACATCCTCTATTATCCATCCTTCTTAGGTGCTAATATTGCTGGAACCACAGAAGGGTTCAAATTTTCTCTAATCAAACCTTTCCTCAACAACTCCTACACTTGTCTATTCAACTCCTCATTTTCTGCTGGTATCATCTGTTGTGCCGTCTTATTAGGAAAACTAGCTCTAAGATTTAGGTCCATGCAATGACTAATACTTCTCACAAGTGGTAATCCGTTAGGTACGTTATCTAAAATGATGTCCCCCTATTCTTTCAGCAAATCTCTTATTTCTTCGGTTGTTCTCCTTCATGCTCTAAATTTTCAGCCTTCTTAGAAACTAAAGCTAAACACACATTCTCATTTCTCATCCCATCTAGGAATCTCCTTCCATCTACCAAAAAAGTTCTAGAAATTGTACAAACTTCACTCTTAAGAGGCTCTTCCAAGAGTAACAAGGTTCGTTTCATCCCATTTTCAACAATAGTGTATATGTCCTTCCATCATGTATTGCTTTTCTATCATACTGCCAAGGTCTACCCAACAAGATATGACATATATCTTGTTACCGCGTCATTTATTCTTCATGGCGAGAGTGGTTCATCTTTTCCTTTTTATGTTGGAGTCCTAGTTCACACCATATTACCTTGGTTCAAGTCCTTAATGCGTCCTCAAATCCTTTTTCTAGTCGTTTAAGTCAAGTTCAGACAATCGATTGAACTCCTTGAACACGTTGAACCGTTCTGAACTGGGTTCAATAGGTTCATTTAGGTTCAATAGGTTCCAAGGTGTTCAGGGAAAAGTTTTTTCGTACTAACGTTTTCTCTAAGTATTTTGTAGCAGCGCTTCCAAAAGGTTTTTCCTGTTCGGTGATATAACATTTGTATTGAACTTATTTGAACTGAGTTCAAAGGGTTCAAATATGTTCAACGTGTTCAACACAGCAAGTGGTCAATAGTTTGACGCGGCGTACATCTTGAACTACTTGAACACTCAAGAAGTAGGTTCAAGGTGTTCATCTGGGTTCAATATTGGTGGGTCCCGCGGTTTCTAATGTTTTGAGAAGTGCATTTATTGCTAAATATGGAGAGGCAGAACCATATTGTAGAGTGATGTCATTCTTTGGCTTTTTCAAAGTAAGTGAACGTTTCGGGAACTGGCAGTTTCTTAAAGTACGCCACCATGCATTCAATGCATGCGTGCGGGGGTCTAATCTACCAATTTGCCGCGTTCGGAATGAAATTGCGAAATCATTGCATTTAATGTGTCTGTATCATTACCTTTCTCAATAAGGTATGAAAATCATTTGTGTTCTGCGTATGCTACTTGCTGCTGGATTTTTGTTTATGTTATCCCTGGATAGGAGTCTTTCTTGCTGCTAGCCGTCGTCCGATTATACAATTGTGAAGGTGAGTCTTTCCTTATTTTCTCTAGTTTTTTCCCTTGCATTTTCTCTCATACAGAAGGTTTCACTGCAATCAAAATTAGGTTTCTTGTTTTGAGATCATGAAGTCCACCCTGCACTTGTTTGGAAACGTCTTTAGCTTGGCGTCCACTGAAGCCATAGTTAGTGATACTGACCTGAAAGGTGAGAATCTTGAAGATTTGAAAGAAAGGGTGTTCAAGGGTGTTGATAAGTCTTTTTGTATAGAGATTTTAAGTAGTGGACTTTTAGAAGCCACAGCCTTCCCACTAGCAATTCCTTGTCCAGAGTTGGTTTGGGAGTGTATTTCCAGATATGACCCTGTATATGAAACTATTAAAAGGGATAATGGCGAAACCCTTCTTGCCATTAACCATGAGGTAATTGCTTCAGTTTTCAAGATACCGGATTACCAGTTTTCTAATTTCTCTCCTGCCCAGTCAATCAGTGAGTTCAATGCAGATAGAGCCGGACACAGGAATAATGTGGTGAAGTTCTGGTTGAAGGTCCCTCAGAGAGGTGGTTCTAGGCTACCTAAAAATCCTAACAAGAACCACATGTTGCCACATATCCACGATGTGATGCTTCTGTTGCATCGAGCCAGAGGTTCTGCCGAAGCTTATAGCTTTGATGATTGGATATATTGCTATGTGCAATTAGTTCTGGAAGGAAAACAATATTTGGATTGGGCGGAGTTAATTGCTGATTCAATGAGAGAGCAGTTGAGTCTAGCCAATCAATTTCAACAAAACTTCTTCATGTCCTCGTATCTTTTGTATTGTCTGGCCTGTGTTAAAGAGTTAACGGGTATACCCAAGCAGCCCACTGAGGAAGATGTTCCGGTGTATGAGTTTTATCCAATGTTGCAAAAAGACAATGCCCTACAAGATTTCAGAAGGGTACACAATGCATTCCTGGGCCATATGTGTCATGAACTGAAGGGTACAAAGGCCAAATGGATTTCAGATGATGCACAGACCTTGATTAAGAAGTTCGAAAGCTTTTACATCCAGTTCCCACGCTTTTGCTATATACGAGTAGGAGGCTTTGAAGAGGAACCCTTCAAGCTTCCGCATTTCTGTTCTGATTGTTTTGTCCTAGCAGCAGACGACTGACTTCCGTGGTCAAGAAGGCATAGCCTAAGGACAAGTGGGAAGGGCATTTTTCAATACAATTGGGAGTGTTATCTTGTAATTCAATGTCTGATGCACTAAGTATAGGAGCAGACCTTAGAAATTTTAATTTCTCTTTGTATTCTGAAAGAAAAGGGTTTGACAATAAAGGATTTTCTCGGAGCCTTGGCTTAATGCCTTATCTTCCCACGCCACAGCTAGAAGATTTCTGGGAAGACTGTTCAGATGAACTTGAAATCTTCAAAAGGGAAAACATGAGATTGGTGTTGGAACAAGTTATCTCTTTGCAAATAAGGTTAGATATTAAAGGGCTTGAAGAAGATTATCTTGAACTGTTTGAACCAGGGTATTTAGCCCATGCAGAGACTAAAATGGCCCCAATTAATTGGGATGAGGAGGAAAATGATGACATACAATTGAGAACCGAACGATTTCTGGAAAAAACTGTGGCATGGCTGGCTAAAAAGAAAGCAATGAAGCTAGGCACCAAGTCCCTTTCTACAAGAAGTATGTCTTCACCAAAACATCCTTCTAATAGTGCTCCTGTTCGTGCAGGTAAGGAAATCAAGTCGGCTCAGCCTAAACGCAGATCTAGCCCAACTCTAGATTTCAGTACCCCTCGACATACTCGATCACGTAGTGTCACCCAGAGGAAGATGGACCAGGTCAAGGATATGGGAGTAAAAGATGCCGTGCTTGAGGCTCAGATCTTTGAAATTGAAGATTTGGATGGTGAAGTTGCTTGTGCTCTGGACTCCCAAACGGTGGCTGTGGCTATGACGCCACCACCAAAAATGATTGAAGGAACTTCTCATTCTGCTGCGACTCCTAAATGGTTAACAACCTCAGTGAACAAGAAAAGGAGCTTTCTTCCTGTGACCATTCCAATTCAGGAGATGGTTGCCAAGTACTTCGAGAAGAATCCAAAGCCAAAGAGGTTCAAGACCACCGCTCACCTGAACAATGATGAAGAAACTGGTAAATGGATGGCGGAAATTACCTCTTACAAACCGAAAGATGAGAACAAAGAGGCCGGTTCTGATGATTTTGAAATCACAAAAGTAGAGTTGGGAAAGATGAGCAGGGATATAGATAACCATTTTTTCCAAGTGTTAGCGAAGAAAATGCTTACCCGGTCAGAGAAGGATGGACGGGAGAAAAGAGAACTTAAAAGACACATAAGTGTTTTGGCTCAGTTCATCGATAGCATCGGTTGCCTTGGAGCAATTCCAATTTCCCATGCCACTGAGAATTTTGACCCAACTTCTCCGGAAAACAAGAAGTTGATGAACCAAGTTCAACGGGCTAAGAGCATCGCTGAAGTGGTTGAGAAGTGGATTGAACAAGTAATCAAAGATGGTGAAAAATACATTACCGACTCCCGGAAGTTGTGTGATGAAGTACAGAGCTTGATTTCTGAAATCCAAAATCAGCTTGTACCATGGGAGAAAGAAGAGCACAAATGACAAAATGTCCTTCCTTTGTTTACCAAAATTGAAGAGTATGGAACTACCAGATTTCTGACATAACATTCAATTAAGCTGGTAGCTGATGAATGACAACTTTTCATGCTAAAGAAAACTATCATGTGGCGGGTGCTCACCTTTCAGTCGGTAATTATGGATGCAAAAACCTCCGTCTATGAGCTCTAGGATTTGCAAAGCAGTATAGTCAAGGATAATAAAGTGGTTAATCTCGATCATGACTGGGAGCTAGGAATCTGCAGGGCAAGCACACAGGAAGCAGTCAAGTCTTTCCAGTTGAACATGGAGAAGATCAGAGTTAGGAGTAGTTTCACGCCGGAGGATATAACCAAGGTGGCTAGGATCGAATCTATGGTTTTCATTGGGAATGATCAACTGCCGAAGCACTCAGAGAAGATGGTGCAACACAAGTGGAATAAAGAAGTGGCAAAGATGAAACTCAATGCAATGAAAGTCCCAAGACAATCAATGATCCAGGAACTCACGGCTGCTCACAATGCTCGCGAAGACGGAGAAGATGATGATGATGAAATATGACATAATGCATCCACTTTGGGCTAGTTTTCTTTATTTTAAAAAAAACATTTTTCATAGTTATGCAAAAACTTCGGGACAATTGTCCCAAAATACTTTCTATTGGTTTCATAACTGTTTTATCGGGGAGTGGTCAAGTTTTCAGGGAGACCTCCCCCGTTTAGACTATAAATTAAGGAAAACAGATGGTAGAAGGGTTAGATTTTAGTAACTAATTTTATGAACTTCGACTGAAGTGTTGTTTTTTGGTATTTTCTGTTCTTATTCAAAGGAAGAATTAGATGATTGGGATCGGTGGTGAAAAAGATTGATAGATATATTTTTTGTGTCTTTGTTGCATAAGGATATATATATGAAATCTGATCATATTGTTCTTGGGGAGAAGAAAGATCCGTGTATTTTGAATCCGAATAGATAACATGTCTTTGCATATGTTCATCTGATCAAGTAACAATAATTGATCATTTCATTGCAGTATTTCATTATTCTTCTGATGTTCTTTCCTTTGAACGTGTTGTTTACTCTAGAAAAGATTCTTGATTGAAGGCGGATTTATTTTTCTTGAATCTGTTCGTCTTTAATTAGTTTAAGTGCAACAAAGTAAATTGAACTTTGTTTCAGTTACTATAGTTACATGTTTTTGAAAATTAAGGAAATAGTTTTCATTGTTTATGAGACATGAGAAAAGTTGTAGCCTTTCATCCAAGAATGAAATAGGCAGCCTTACACGCTTTCTCGTTAAAAGCTTTCATTCAGATATTAATAAAAAATAAAACATATTTCATGAAAAACCAAGATAGGGAGCTGTACCTATGCAAAAATTTAGAGGGAAGTGACTTGAACAACACTTACCCAACTGTTCAGTGAATCATTTGTTCTCAGAATAAGGCAACAGAGTTTAAGATTAACCATTTGTAAACAAAGGGCAAATCTGTTCACTAACATATCCATAGGTATAATATCACACAAAGCTTTATCATGATAAGATTCAATTTTCAATTTCACCAAACATTGTTCACTTACTAGTATCTCATGATCATCCCGAATCCATGCTATCTGGTAAGGTTTAGGGTGCTTCAATCTCTCCAATTTAATCTTATTCACCATATCCTTCGAAACAAGGTTATTTTTACTACCACTATAAATTATAACTTTACATCACTTATCGACTACTTTACATCTTGTCTTGAACAAATTCCTCCTCTGCAAAGGTTCTTGATCATCTCCAGTGTGGCATAAGGCTCTTCTTATCACCAGTAATTCTCCATCTTCCGATCCAGTAGTTGATCCATTAGGTTCTTCTTCCACCAATGCTGCTTTTCCATCATTCTCTGTCTTCTTACATTCAAAAGAACAATGTCCTTCTCCTTCAAACTTAAAGAAGGTTCCTTTAAACACTCTCTTATCTTGTCTTCTTTTCCATAACCCTCATTCTGGTAACCAACAAGTTCTCTTCTTTGATAAAAATTTCTTTCATCCCTTTGGTATGAACTACCATCTCTGCTAGCTTCCTTGTCTTTGTTTTGATCTGCACAGGGTCTTGTTCCTCCGGTGTAGGCCCTTTCTCCCTGAAATATTCCTCCCTGAAGTCTTCCTCCTCTACCTCTCTTCTTCTTCTCATGTCTTTTTATTAACTTCTCCTCCGCCTTCAGGGCATATTGGTAAGCTTCCTCAACACTCTGCAATTTGATTAGACTGATTTCATTTTATATAGATATCCACAACCCATTCATGCACCTAGCAACTTATTCAATCTCATCATCAATATGTTTGGATATGATATTCAACTTGTAGAATGATTCAATATACTCCTTCACACTAGATTCCTTCTGATTTAGGTTTTGCAACTTTTAGAACAGATTCACTTGCTAATCAACATGCATGAACTTTGATTTCAACTTGTTTACCATCTACTCCCGATTTGATCTTCTCTTTACCTCTTCTCTGCCTATCTACCTGCAAATGTTCCCACCAAAAAGACACATGTCCTTTCAACTTAGTGCAAGCATATCTCACTTTCTTATCTTCATCTATGCTTTCAAAATGAAAATACTTTTTCATCTCTGTGATCCAATCAAGCAATTCATCCAAATCTATCTTGCCATCATAATTCAGTGGGTTAAAATGTGGTCTAGTATTCACACTTGTCAAGGCTCTTATGAACCTCTCTTCTTCTGGATCGTTCTCTGATGGATTTACTCCTCCTCGCACCACCTCTTCTTCTTCATCACCGCTCACATCTTCAACATGTTGACGTCTTCTCTAGGCCATTTCAACAACTTCCAATCAGGCTACAATTCCTCTAAATATTTCCATCACAACATGGTCTCCATTTACACGTGCTCCACCACCTCTAACATTTCCTCTTCGATCCATCTTTATGCAAGTCCTCTACAACTACAGGACGGATCCTCAATCCACCACCCCACAACAAACTTACTTACAGGACTCTGTAATCTCTAGAACAAAAAAATCATTCTGATACCACTTGGTGTAGTCACGATGAGAGTAAGTTCTCAAAGAGAACAATTCAGATTGTGCAACAAGAGTAACACAATAGAAGCGACACAACGTGATGGAGGCAATGCAAAACCAACCTTTTATTATATCAAGGAATTCATATACAAACTTGGTGGAAACATGCGGGCTTACAAATTCGACACACATGCTTGATTAAAAACATGCTCAAGTACATGTTGGCATTTGCATGAAGATTGCATTAATGGTATGATATGTTGTCATTGATGTCAATTAACCGGTAATGATATTTGCTGATATTGTTGTTATTATTGATATTGTCTTGTAACTAGTAGGAAGAGCTTTGTGGAAGAAATTGTAAACCAGTATGTAAGTTTGTGAGTTGAACCGGTAACCAGTATAAGAGGTTAAACCCTACCAGTTGTTTTTTAGTAAACCCTAACCGATTAAGGTTGTTGAATTGGTTATTTTGGTTTATGATCTAATGATGAGTGGTAATGATGACGACACGTGTGAGCCATTGTAGATAGAAAAGTTCAAATTGTTTTGGCACATTTTTGTCTAGGGAATGAGAAAAGTGTATTACATCTAATGAAAAGCGTGTGATGAGTTATTGAGTCTGATGAAGTGGTGATCAAGGAGCGGTTAGAGTTTTCTTGATTAATGTGTGCAGATTGCTATGTAAATCCAACGGTCACACTTAAACCGATTTGTTTGTAATATCTATGAGAGAATTAGGTTTTTGTTGTGTTATCAACCTAATTGATTTGTTATAAGGTCGATGAAGTTGTTTTGTAAAAGGTGTTGGCAGAAATCAGTTGAGTGTGTGGTTGCCGAATCAGATAATGAATATGCAGTTTGAGTAAAGGCATATGGAAACTTAAAAAGGATCTAATCAAGCAAGTGTAGTGCTATTCAGACAGATCAAGCAAAATCCTGTTGTTTTCTAACAATTACAGCAGAACTGAAATCCCCTAACCGGGTAAGCTCTAACAAGCTTGGTTACTTCTTAAACCCTCTAACAAGGTGATCCATTAGATTAGATTCTCAAGTCCTCTACCGAGGTTACTCCTAACATGGTACTTGCTTCTAACAAGGCATTTTTAGTCAATCCTTTAACTGAGTGATTCTTAACAGGATCAGTTCTTAACAAGACTTTTGTAAAAGCTTTAATAGGCTTGGCTCCTAACAGGGCGAACTTCAGAAGAGTTCAGATAGTTATCTTGTGAGTCTCATCTCATCGTGGTTTTTACCTATTTGGGTTTCCATGTCAAAAATATTTGTGTCATGTGTTGAATGTTTTTGTGGTTATGATCTTATGATTGATTTGTTTAACTACTTAACTATTCTGATAAGGTATGATAACCAAAAGCATTGAGAAATGAAGTCTGTTGACATATGATAAAGAATTTGGATTACAAGTTTAAAGTTGTTTACTGTTAAGTTGCTATAACAGTCAACTGGTTAATATTGGTTTTTCTTATGAGATTTTATCTTGACAAAGATATTTTATTGATAAGTTTACTTTGTGTGATTGAGATTGAGATTGGGAAAGTTTGTATCAGTTTTTCAATTTACTGATTCAACCCCCCCTCTCAGTAATCTACCAGATACTTATTCTTTCATCATACCATCAATTGGTATCAGAGCATTTCAGGTCCTCTAAGATATAAGCGTAACAACTTGAGGAAAAGATCTTGTAGATCATGATGAAGAAGGAAGCTCCAAAGTTTAACAAAGAGAACTATAGGATGTGGAGTGACAAAATGAAAATTTACATCAAGAGTCTGGGAAGTCAGTATTGGGAACATGTCAATACTAAATATATTACATCTATCGGGATTCTGACTGACGATTAGAAGAAAGAACAACAAGAAAATCATCAACCATTAGAGTCCATTATCAATTCCTTGTTTGATGCTGAATATGTAGATGTTCATGGCCTAGAGACTGCACATGAGGTATGGCAAAAACTTGAAGAGATTTATAGTGGTGATGAACATGTTAAGATTGCTAAAGAGGAGAGTCTAAGAGGAAAGTTTGATGACATGCAGATGACTGAAGGTGAGAATATCTAGCAGTATGGTCAAAGGATAAAAGAGGTAGTCGGTGAGATTAAGAGTGCAGGAGGGAAAGTGGAAGCTGCCATAGTGATCAGTAAGGTACTGAGAAACCTGCTACCGGTCTACACTATCCAAGTTGCAGCTATTCAGGAGCTGAAGTCCATAAACAAAACTAAGGTAACTCTTGACTCCATCATTGGCAAACTTACTGCTTTTGAATTAAATGGTTATGATGGTAGTGTATGGAAATTAGAGTCTACATCAGAGCTTCTGTCTCTAACCCATATGTGAGAAAAAGTAGAGATAATAGTCATGGTTATGAATCCAGATCTAGCAAAGATGTTGATGATGAAGACAATTTAGTGGAGCTTGAAGAATTGTTGGCAAAACGGCTGCCTAGAGGCACTGGCAAATATAGAGGTAAATTACCTTTAAAATGTTTTGCATGCAACAATATTGGCCACATAGCTGCTAACTGTCCTAATGGTGAAAATGAACACAAGAGAGAGAAATTCAAGAAGTATAAGGGTAAAGGCAAAATAGATTGTCTTATTGCTGTTGACAGTGGTATCACTAATGAAGAATCTGATGGTGATGCTAGTGAAGATATTGTGTTTGTAGCTATTAAGGAAGAGATATCAGACCAGAAGGCATTAGTGTCCAAGATGGATAACCCTGATGATTGGATCATTGATAGTGGTTGTTCACATCATATGACCGGTGATCGAAGAAAATTTCTTTCCTTGAAGGAATTTGATGGTGGTGTTGTAAGATTTGGAAATGACTCACCCTACATGGTTAAAGGTAAGGGAGTTATTTTTCTTAATGGGAAGAGCAGTGCCAACGATGTCTACTGGGTTGATGGTCTAAAGCACAATCTTTTGAGTGTGGCACAACTTAATGACATAGGATACCCTCTAGAGTTCAAAAATGGTATGTGCAAAATCTTTGACAACAAAGGTGAATTAATTGCAACCGGGAAACAAACTAAAAGTAACCTGTTTCACCTTAATCCTAAATTTAGCAACTGTTTGATTGCAAAAATAGATGATAACTGGCTTTGGCATAGGAGATTTTGTCATATAAACTTTGATAACATTGTTAAACTGAGTAAGTCCAAGACAGTGAGAGGTTTGCCTCAGTTAGACAATCTGGTTAATTCTCTTTGGAAATAATGTCAGTTAGGCAAGATGACTTCTTCAACTTTCAAGAAAAAATCCTTCTCAGCGAAGAATTTGTTAGGTTTGGTTCATACAGATCTCTGTGGACCAATAAGAACAAAAAGCATTCAAGGTGGCAGATATTTCACGATCCTCACTGATGATTTCTCAAGGATGATGTGGTTCACATTCTTGAAGGATAAAATTGAAGCTTTTGGTAAGTTCAAGGCATTCAGGGCCTTAACTGAGAAAGAGAGCGACAAGAAGATAAAATGTCTAAGAATAGATCAAGGTGGTGAATTTACTTCTGAGGAATTCACTAGGTACTGTGATGAGAACGACATCAAAAGACAACTTTCTGCACCAAGGACACCACAACAGAATGGTATCGCAGAGAAGAACAACTGATCAGTGGTTGAAGTTGCTAGGACAATATTGATACAAGGAGGTGTAGCAAAAACATTTTGGAGAGAAGCTGTCAGTACAATTGTCTACACTATGAACCAATTTCTGGTGAAAAGAGGTAAGGACAAGACCCCTTATGAATATTGGTATGGAAGATCACCTGATGTTAGCTATTTTAAGATATTTGGAAGCAAATTTTTTATTAAGAGAGGTGATTACATTAGCAAATTTGAAGCTAAGAGTTATGAAGGCATATTTATTAGCTATTCCACCAAGAGTAAGGCCTACAAGTGTTTTAGCAACCAGACTCAGAGAATTATTGAGAGTGTTGATGTTCGAGTGAATGAATGTCCTGAAGTTTCAAAGGAAATCAATTTGGAAAAGAAGGATGAAGATCCTTGCATTTTGTTTTTGGAACCAGAAACTGTTAAATCTGAAACAAACAAAGCAAATTCTGATGCACTTGTTCAATCAGTCTACAAGGAGATAGATATTTTATGCTAATTTTTGATGATTATTCTAGAATGTGTTGGGTTACTTTTCTCAGGGAGAAATTAGAGGCTTTTGGAAAATTCAACTTATACAAGGCAATGGTAGAGAATGAAACCGGTAAGAAAATCAAATGTTTGAGATCTGATCAAGGAGGAGAATTTACATCTAAGGAATTTAATACATTCTGTGAAGTGAATGGAATCAAAAGACAACTATCAGCACCCCAGACACCTCAGCAAAATGGAATTGTGGAAAGGAAGAATATAATTATTTTGGAAGCAACTAAAAGCATGATATTGGAAGAAAATCTACTCATATGTACTGGAGAGAAGCAGTAAATACAACGGTTTACACTTTCAATAGAGTTCACATCAAAGGTGAAACCGGTAAGACCCCTTATGAACTATGGTTTGGTAATACTCCTACTCTTAAATACTTCAGAATATTTGGAAGCAAATGCTATATTAGGAGAGATGAGTATGTTGGTAAATTTGATCCTAGAAGTGATGAAGGAATATTTCTTGATTATTCATCTAAGAGCAAGGCATATAGATGTTTTAATAAAAGATTGCAGAAGATCATTGAAAGTGCTAATGTGAAGATAGATGAACACCTTAGAGGAAATTCAAGGTCTGTAGATTCTAAGCCGGCAGTTGAGATGATTATAAATGAACCAATACTGATTGCATCAGTACAAAATGTGGATCTAGTCACACCAGAATCATCAGAGAATTCCACAGTGACTCAAGAACAACATCATGTGAATAAACCCAGGTATGTGAAACTGTATCACTCAGAAAATCAGATAATTGGGAATAAGTATCAAGGTGTCATGACAAGAGGAAGATTGGCAAATGAAGAGGTATGCTTAATTTATCAAATTGAACAAGCATCTGTTATTGAAGCATGTCAAGATGAACATTGGATAAAAGCAATGGAAGACGAATTAGAACAAATTGAAAAGAACAATACATGGACATTAGTTCCCCGACCTAAAGACAAAAATGTAATTGGAACTAAATGGGTATTTAGAAATAAACTTAATGAAGATGGTAAGGTAATCAAGAACAAAGAAAGATTAGTTTGTAAAGGATATTCACAGAAAGAGGGAATTGATTATAATCAAAGCTTTGCACCGGTAGCTAGAATTGAGGCAATTAGATTATTTCTTGCATGTGCAGCTCATAAGAACTATAAAGTATATCAGATGGATGTAAAATGTGCAGTTTTGAATGATGATCTTGAAGAGGAAGTTTACATTGAACAACTTGATGGATTTTCATTAACAAATGTTAAAGATATGGTTTGCAGATTAAGGAAAGCTTTGTATGGATTGAAGCAAGCTCCTAGAGCTTGGTATGCTAGATTGGACAAATATCTTTCGAAGCTTGGTTACACTAAAGGTAATGCTGACAACAACTTATATTATAAAGTGACTAATGATGAAATCTTGGTTATTGAAGTCTTTGTTGATAATATCATTTTTGGAGGAGAAGATGGATTGTGTAAGGACTTTGCTAACAAGATGCAGGAAGAATTTAAAATGTCTATGATTGGGGAGATAAATTTTTTTTTAGGATTACAGATTTCACAAACTGATAAAGTTATATTCATATGTCAAAAAAAATACTTGAAGGAACTACTGAAGAAATTTGGTATGGAAAGCTCTAAACTGGTAAGTACTCCTATGACTACAACTCATAAATTGACATTGAAGGATGATTCAACTCCTGTTAATCCGACAAGATACAAATCTATGATTGGAGGCTTACTGTATTTGACACAAACCAGACCTGATATAATGAATGTAGTATGTATTGTTTCAAAGTTCTAGAGTAATCCTAAAGAAAATCATGAATCAACAGTAAAAAGGATTTTTCGGTATCTACAAGGCACAAAAAATCTTGGTTTATGGTATCCTAAAGATGAAATTTTTGATTTATGTGCATACACCGATGCAAACTGGACAAGAGATGTAGATGACAGAAAGAGTACCACTGGCGGTGCATTCTTTCTTGGTAGCAAATTGATTTCATGGATAAGCAAGAAGTAGAGTTGTACATCATTATCGACAACAAAATCAGAATATGTTGCACCAGCAACTAATTGTACTCAGGTATTATGGATTAAGCAAATGTTGAAGGACATAAAGGTAAAATGCAAAGAACCGATAATCATTTATTGTGATAATTCAACAACAATTGATATATCAAAGAATCTGGTATTTCACTCTAAGACTAAGCATGTTTCTATCAAGTATAATTTTCTGAAAGAGAATGTTGAAGTAAAAGAAGTAAGATTGGTTTATGTGAATACTAAAGAGAAGATTGCAGTTATCTTTACAAAGCCTTTGCCTAAGGAAACCTTTGACTATCTCATAGAGAAGCTTGGGGTAATACCCTCACCGATAGAGACTTAGATGATTGAATATTGGCATCAAACCGACATAAACTAATAGAGAAATCTTTTTCCGGCTTTGATGGAGGAGAGCTACTTCTCAGGGGGAGTAATTGGTTGTATGTTTTGGTATTTCTTCTTAACTGCTTTGGCATTTGATGTCAAAGGGGGAGAGATATCTATGGAAAAACATTATTCATTGGGGGAGAGATATATACTCCTTGTATTTTGGTTTTGATTTCTGGTATAGATCTATTCTGGAGATTGTTGGTTTTTGGTTTTTGGTATTCTGTTTTGGCACTTAGATGTTTTTCCATCTAGTGTTGCCATCAATGCCAAAGGGGGAGATTGTTGGTATTATGGATGTGTTGCATTGGTTTTGTCATTGATGTCAACACTTATCCTTATGGAGATCTACATTGTTGATTTGGCACTATGGTTATATTGGTTTACTGTTGAACTAGCACATTGTGTTCACCGGCAAGGTCAGTGACTTATGTATAGTCACCGGTATATGCTCACCGACAGGTTATATGGTTCACCAACACTGATGATGACTTGTTATCATCTGGAAATCACTTGATTATGTCAAAGACATGGTTTGGATACTTGGTTTTGGTGTTTTGGTTATTGGTCTAATCGGGTCGACATATTTGTTGTTACCGACAGATAGGTCTAGGTTATGGACCGATATACGTTATCTATTCCAGATCAGCATGACACGTTATGGAGATGATTTATTGATTGGATATTGTTGTAATTGTATTGAGTCGACATGTTGTATCACATCAAGACTTATTTGTAATTGATTTAATTGTAATATTCTTACTGAGCCGACCTACACATTTGGTCTTAGGTTTTGTATAAATGTAAGATCTCATTTATGAGATGAAAGTGTGGAAGTGTGGTATGATCTTGGTATGTGCGAATATTGAAGATCATATGAGAAGATCATAGAGAGAATCAAGCAAACATCATTTGAAGGTTAAAGGAAGGTTTGAAGGTGTTTATCAGAGCTTAAACCAATACTGAATCCAACATTGCAGATGCACTTTGAAGCAGTACATTATTCTAGGATTTAACCATCCTACTGTACTTATTGCGACTCCCATTTGAGCAGTGTGCTCTAGGCAGTTGGCCTTTCTGCATGTGCAGACCCCATTTGTATACACATACTATCTGTCGTAGTATCATCTGATTGTGGGTAAGGTTTCCCACTGTGGTTTTTCCCCTTATAGGGTTTCCACGTCAAAAATATTATATGTTATGTGTTGTGGATGTTGTTTCTCTTTTTGTTTCATGCATTAAGTTTCACCGGTATTGATATTAACTGCTAATTTGTTAACTGGCATTAAGTTTGGTTTACTAGTATTAAGTATTAAGATGGACTAAGTTATAATTGGGTTGAAATTCATTGACAACTGATTCACCCCCCCTCTCAGTTGTCCTTCCAGTTCCTAATAGATACCATGTTGTCATGAATGACAACATAGTGAAATCAACCAATTAAGTGTCAATTGCCAACAATCTCCCCCTTTGGCATTGATGACAACACTCATGTAAAAAATGATCATGGTTTCATCTATTAGTTTCATCCCAAACCTGCTCCCCCTGAGCTGAATATCCATCAATACAAAATACTCCATATCTTCATATCTCCATGTCTCCCCCTAATGTATACAACTCCCTTTTTTATTTTTCACATCTATATCACTCCCCCTTTGACATCAATGCCATCAAAATTCCAAAAAGAATACCAAAAATCCAAAACTGAGATGAAGAATGAAAAGACTGTACAATGAATATCCCAAAAATACCTTATTGGAGCTTAACATATTTGAAAATTTTCGGATATGCCTTCTCCAAAAGCTCAAGATAAGTATCCCAACCAGATTTGAAAGTGCAAGAAATAGATACAAGTCCATTTAGCATATGGGCAAATGACTCTTTCTCCTTTAACTCTGCCGGTGTGGGCTTACCAACCATATACATACTCTCCTTATGTACACTGAGTCAATCCAACTAGGGACTCACGAAACCTCTAAAACTTCTGGCTCTTCTTATGATTTTGTCTTTTTATTTCTCAAGAACATAAATTTGGGCTTCCAAAACCAAACTCTGACCGTTCAATGGATGTAGTCAATGAATTCAATCCATCAAAAGAATTGGCTATACTTGCAATTTTCTCCTGAGATTCCTTAATCCTTTTATCCAAATTAACTGTAAGTGCATCTGTGTTACAACATACTCTATAAATATTTGTACACTACTTTAAAGAATTGTCATTCGATATCAACTTTTCATCAATCTTCTTCCTCTCAGACTCAATTACTTGATCAAATGTATCTCTTTTTGCCTGTGTGAACCTCTCCAGTGCTTGTTGGTTTGAAATCTGTTGTAAGGATTGAAAATCCTTTGAAATGTACTCTCTAATTGTCTTAAGCTTGCCGGATGGTCTTGGTTCTCTGTCAAACTTGCACTGTGGGACTAGCCTATGCAAAACAATGATAGACTGATCAATAATCCCTTTATCCATAAATCCCTCCATCAATTTCTGTATAGCCATCATCATGAGTTCAATAGGACTCATCTCGGTTATGTTTTTCTTTTCAACCTATGAGGTGTCAATTGACAACAATGATGGACTCACTACTGGTTCCCTGTCGGATTCCCCTTTCTTCTCCTCTGATGATTTAACCTTTATAGTTTCCTCACTTGCACCGGTGGCTTTGCCACTTGGTGCAGTCTCAGTAACTACTGGTTCCTCCCTAGGAACTATAACCCCATCCTGTACATTTGTATTCAGAGGACTGTTATCCTTAACATTAGTATCCTGTACATTATCAACCTTTACACTCTCTGTATTTGTTAGTATCTCAACATTCATCTGTACATTTGTATCTACCGGGGGCTTAATTTCCACTATCTTAATGTTTTTCAAAATTGAGGGTGAAGTACCCATAATACCCTTTCCTTTTCCTTCAACCAAAATGTCTACAATATCTTTCTTAGATTTCGGTGAAGTATAAAAGCCATAGTTCTCTTCAAAGAACTTAATCCATGCCTTGTTGGTCTCCTTGATTATCTCATTTACTCTTCCTAACATAAGACTAGTTATTCTATGTTTGTTGTTAAAGATTTTTCTATCTGCAGCCTCAAGTGTCCTATCCATCTCCTCTGGAGCAATAGAAACACAAACGGATAAAAAATTTTGTATCTTAATATGCTTGTCCTCTTGCATTGCTGATAGTCTCCTAGCATCTAACATATCATACAATTCTGTCGATATTTGGTCTTCAATTTCTATCAAGGCTTTCTTATAAATTTCCAAATATAACAATACTGCTTCCTCTATTTGTCTTTGTTCATCATCCTCTAAATGTTCATAATAAAATTGTACATTCTTTAACATGCCATCCTTAGTAATCTCATTAACTAACTCTGCACAAGTTTTTGGTGGAATGATAGCTACATTACCATATTCAATTGCCAGATCAATGTCTCCCTTCTTCTTCCTTCTACCAGTACCGGATGGGGCTGAAGGTGTTTCTTTTGGTGCTTTCTTATATGTCGGTAACTTGAATGTAACTTTCCTAACCGGTTGCTTTTTAGCCTCTACCTTTGTTTCTTCTACTTTCTTCCTTAGTACCCTTTTGAAAGCCAGGGGTGCGTCATCCTCAGATGCAAATTCTGCTGCAATAAGCTCAATGTATACTTATAGTTCTTTTCTCTTCCTCCCTTTCTCCGAGACAACATCAATCAATGCTTTTATGTATTGTGAAACCTTTTCTACAAACTTACTCACCTTTCCTTCCTTCTTCTCTCTCTTCTTCCGGTTGAACTCAGTTTCAACTTCTTGTGTCTTCTGTTTAGCAGTACCGCATGGTTTCTCAACTTCATCAACAGGTGCATCAATAAACATCTTGGCATACGGATCTAAAATTTGTGTATCAACTTCGTAGCCCATCTCCTCAATCTAGATCTTCTGGGGTTTGACCGCGTCCATGAGTGTTTCATCTTTCTTCACCATGAAGCATATGTCAGTTGAGTATTTCTCAACAATGTTCTTAGGAATCCTTTCTCTAGATTTCATAGCCTTCTAGAATGCCTTAAAATAACCCCATACTTTGTTATCTCTCTGGCTGCCTAATATAGCAATTGACTGTTTCAGTTGCCTCCCTATTGGGATATCAAATGCCCATTGTCTCTTCCCAAAACTGGGAGTCTCATTCATGAAAAATAACATTAAACAGACAATTAGGTTACCATACCGGAAAGTCCCTTTCTTTTCTCCTTTAATCTTTCCTAGGTTTTTCAATAGTTCATCTAACATCCAACCACATAGATCCAATTTCTCATTTTCTCTCATCATCTTGTAAGCTGCAAAAATACAGGAGCTAGAAACAAAATTTTGTCGGTTTGATTGTGTTACCTTATACTTGATGACCATGCTACTGAATCTGATGTCTGTGTTGGTGATAGTACTGATTCTCATAGATTGTCTGTCTGAAGTTGTGTCGGTGATCTTGTTGACATGATCATTAGAAACCTTCTTATCCGGACGTTGCCCAACCTGTGGTAAACCGGTGATTTCCCTAATGGCCTCCTTTGTAATCTTATATGGTCTATCTAACCAGATAAACTCTCCATGCACTCTGCTCAAAACATACCTAATGATTTCATCTTCGAATTCTGGAATATCCAGAATGCTGGTAAACCCTAAATCCTCAATGTGCTTGTATTCAGGTTTAACCTTTCCAGAATCTCTCATTAGCTCATTCATGTACATTCTCTTGATATCAGATGTTCCCAAATCCTTAATGTGACAGTGAATGTAGGCTCTTACATCTTCGACATACACAACTCCTTTCAGGACACAAGAAAAAGCGCCGACTTTCAAGCGATGTAAGATAGGTACATAGGTACATGTGGATACCCTATGTACCTATCATCATATGTACCTATCTCAGGCCTGAAGCGGGATCATCATATGTACCTATCTTACATCGCTTGAAAGTCGGCCTGAGACGGTCCTTGACCTCAACTACAGTCGGATTTGCAACAAAGATAGGTACATATGATGATCCCGCTTCCATGATTAAAGATTTATACCCGTGAATTGCTTCTGATGAAAAACCCTAAAGACTTTTTCCAATCGCTGGTGAAATCACTCAAGAAGATATTTGATCGCATTGAATCACCTTTAATAGCTCTGAATCGCTCTTAATCACACTGAATGCAAGGTGATAAAAAAATGAAGTAGATTTGACCTTTTATCCTCTAAGAAAAACCCTAATCTTTCATTGACATCAATGAATTCCGGTGAAAGATATTGGATCTCGAACAAAACATATGCATGCTCGATAAGCATCTCCAATGTCTGGAACATCTTCTAGAACCTCTTCCCGGGGGATATGCAACATCTTCATGAATGTTTGCCTACCCCTAAGGCATTTGCCTCAGTTACCGGATGTGCTTCCTATCGGTGTAGGAGCAACCTCTTCTACCGGATAAGTAACCGGTGCATTCCCATCTGCAGATTGTTCTTCAATCTTCCTGACCCATCTCTGGGTATGATCTTGTCAGATTTCATTAACCTTTTCTTTCCCTTTCTCATTTGATCCTCCATTACCAACTGATGGATTTATGCTTCTACAGAATTTAACAATATGTCCAACCCCATTACATGCATAACATGTAACATTGTTCTTTTGAATTGCTTTGCTAAAACCGATATAATTGCTTGACCTGCACTGATTATCCATATGTCCAAGTTTTCCACATGCATAACATTTTACATTCATTCTGCAATCTTTTGTCTTATGACCATACTTATTACATTTAGAACATTGACCGGGAGCAGAATCATTTTGATTTGCTCTATTTCTACATTGCCTAGCCATGTGACTAAATTTATTGCAAACAAAGCATCTACCATTAAATTTATAAGCATTAAACTACCTTACGGGTGCCTTGTGGTTTTGATCTTCATTAGCAGTACTGAAACTTTGTCCTTGTTCAAAGCCAAGTCCATTGGAATCTCAATTCTGCCTTTGTCTCTTCAATAACTCATCTAGCTGTGTTGAACTAATCTTAAATTTTTCTTTATACTCACTTGCAATAGTTAGATCATCTCTCAGAATTATCATTTGTCTCTCAAGCACTTATTCATTACTCTGGGATTGTACTAAATCAGTTCTCATGAACCAACCTACCACATTCTTCAAATTTGTTCTTCAAAGATACAACAAGATTTTCTTCCTTTTTCTTTCGGTCCTCAATCTCTTTAGACATTCTCATAGTTATAGCTTGCATTTTATTTCTCATAACCATGTTCTCCTGACTCAGTTTCTGACACTGTTCCTTAAGGTCGTCTTTCTCTTCATCATCCTGATTTTGCAAAAGTTCCATCTCAAGTTGCTTTTCCAAACCCATATCCATGGATTCCGGATTCAGGATCTTCCTCAAGCTATTAAACTTCCTCCGAGGCACAAGAATCTGATACCGATTGTTGGAATCCAAGAACACTGAGAGGGGGGGGGGGTGAATTAGTGTTCTACTAGAATGATCAATTTTAGCCTTCTTAAAACATGCATACACCAACTGGTATACCGGTACATATAGGATTGAAAGAAGTAAAGCAACCAATAATCCAATTACATAAATGAATACCATAACACATAGAATTATATGTGGAAAACCTCAAAGAGGAAAAATTATGGTGGGATTTGTGACCCACAATATCAATCCACTGGCCATCTGAAGAGATATTACAAAATATAGGGGCCTACACTTGTAGGAAGGCTTACAACCTAGAGCACATTGCTCAATAACAAAAGGAGCCTCACTGAATACATATAAATCCGGACTACAATCTAGAGAAATGATTGAATTGCTAAGATAGCATCTTCTATGCTAGAATACAGTTCCGGTTAAGCTCTATATGTTTCGGTCTGAGACCCTAAACCCTTACCAGAATAACCCTTACATAAATATCCTAACATACATGATCTCTTTGATATATTTCACACATCCTTCATTATTTCCTTCCTAATACATATTCACATGATATCACATATCACATATCACAAAATGGTCTAATCCAACTGACCTATATACCCTATACAATTTATCATGTCTTATGTCGGCTTACAAAGATAATTACAATGTCAATATACATGTCGGCTAGATAACATAAATACATGAATATCAAAAATAATTTCCGATGCTGGATGCAAAGGATGTCGGCCTCCAATACCGATAACCTTATTCTAAACCATGTCGGTCTGCATTGCCGGTAACCAAAGAAAACCTTCCATCATGCTAGTGCTGGTACCGGTGCCGGTGCCGGTGAAGTGTCTGTGAAGTGCCTGTCGGTACACAACTGAACCAAAACATGAAGCCAAAACAAGATACCATGTTGCCATCAATGACAACATAGTGAAACCAAATAATTGAGTGTCAATTACCAACAAGAGCATGATCCAAAGAATCGAGTATCTCTTATAAATATAAAGAGACCTCCTCCAAATGATGTGCATAAGTATCTATAGTAATTTCAACCTCAAAATAATTATCATGTAGAAAATGAACAAGAGGATCATAGTGTTCCCTCACAATAATCGAGGAAGGATCATCTCCATTAAAGAGAAGATAGATATCATCAATTTTGTCTCCCAAATTTGTAATGTAGGATGTCACAAACAAACTTGCAATGTCTATCAAGTAATCATCCCAAGGAACTATATCTGGAAGACAATGTATATCCCACTACACTGAATTACAAGAAGCCAAAATTGTAGAAACACAAGCATCATTAGGAGCAACAGTAGATGTGATATCAATAGGAAGAGATGGAATGTAAGGCTAAATAATTAGATCACAAGTAAGAATACCCAATTTCAAGTAACCAAAGTTCTCCAATCCACACTAGAAGTATGATCATCATTTGAAGAATCAAAGCCATCAATAGGAACAAAGTTTGAAAAGGAGTACAACTGAGATGTATTATTCACCACCCCAATAGCAATGATATCTCTACCCTCCAAGTCTCGTATGATAACTGAACTAGGCGTGAACTCCACAAAATTCCTTGGTGCATCATGAGTGATCTGATAGATGGAAATGAGATGAATTGTCAAGCGAGGTGCACACAACACATCATTGAAGGTGTCATCCCTAATATCAATATAATCCTTCCTAGTTACATTTATATATGTATGATTGCCCATCAAAATCAGTGACATGTTGCAAGGCTCAAATAAGGAAAACATAGACTACAAATATGCCATATGATGAGAAGCTCCTGAATCTAGAAGCCATTTCCACGAATCATGACTTGGAGTAGCACAAAGAACTTGTCCTTTGTTCTTACTTGTTCCAAAAGTGTGACTAATCAAATTCTATTCATTTGGAAGAAGAAACTAAAGTAGAAATTCTAGAAGGCAAACTGATTGTATTCCTCTCAAGAAGATGCTTCAATTCATCAATATCCTTCTTATAATAATAGTGTTCTTTATGTCCTATCTTCTTGAAATATGCACACGTAGGCTTCTCCTTCTTAGATGACTCCCCTTGAGAGGGAGATGATTCAAATTATTTGTTTAGCTTGTTGTTTTTCTTCTTATTAAGATTCCCTGTTTCTTTCTTTACCTTAGGCTCCATTTCCACCAATGCTTGATGTGTAGAAGATTGATTAGACCCATGTGAATTAACTTTACTTCCTCTTGGATTAGGAGATTTCAAAAATTATAAAATTGAGGATCAACATATGGTGCTTTCATAGAAAGCCTATCTGTATGAAAGCCAAAAACAAACATTGAAAACTCAGGACCAAGCTTGGATAACACATTAAGAACCAATTGTAAAACCTCTTTTTGAATGTTGCATTCCTTTAGTTTTGTTCTTAATTGCTTGATTTTGGAGATAAAATCATTAACAATCTAATATCCCATAATCTTATCAATTTTATCATACGATGTTTCAAGAGTCTCCCATAACTCCATAGGTATTTTACATGATTCAATATGAAATTGTAAATCATATAAGACTAATGAAAATATGCATCCAAGTGTTTTATCCCTTTCAATCTCCGAATTTGATAATGAATTAGGGTCAGTTGGTTGAGAAATTATTTCCTTTGGATAGCCAAGATAACCCTTTCCTATGAGATAATTCCATACTAATTTATTCCATGATGCACAATTATGTGATGTCAGGAGTTCAATTCAAGATTTTTCTTCATTAGAACACAAAAACATGTTATCAACCATTGCAAGATTACCCCCAAATTCAATCAATCAAAGAACCCCTCAAAAAAGTAATGATTTGACACTTTATACTTAGTGCAATTACAGCGGCCACTTGCAAAACAAAGGCAAAATGGACTTCTGATTTTGATGTTTACAACAACCATAATTAGTCTATATTAGACTCAAATCAATATGTAAAAGATCAAATTGTGATGTATTACATTTGCCAAAAATAAACCAAATAAGGTCATGTGCTGAAAGTAAAATTTCTAATCACAATGACTAAAAACTATTAGCACCACTATAAAATATAGAGAAAAATAATGCACTTTAAAAAAAAATGCACCTAAAAAGGAGTCCATATGAGCTCGAACGAGGTCCTAAAAGTTGAAAAAATAAGTGTAGTCACATAAATCTGTCCACTTAATTAAATGAATACTTAGTATTTATATGATTATTTAACCATCAATTAATGAATTAATTAAATTAATATTTAATTAATTCATCTTAACCCTCTTCTCCTATTAATTAAATAAATTATTCAATTTATTTGATTTAATTCACTTAACCAAATTCAGACCATTAATTAAATAAATAAATCATATTTGTTTAATTAAATCTTCTCTCACATTTAAATAAATTAATATTTATTTAAATCCCCCAAAATCCCACCTCTCACATTTAAATAAATTAACATTTATTTAAATCACCTTTATCCTCCACCCACTTGTATTTTCCTACAAAAGCAAGTTGCACAACTATTTTAAATAAATTATTTATTTAAAATCCTATTTATCCTCACCCACTTGAAACCTTTAATGGTTTCCCTTAAAGTATTCAAACTTGATGGCTTTAAAGTCTTCAAACTTGATGGCTTCCTTCTATAGTCTTCTTAAGACTTTAATGGTTTTCCTTAAAGTCTTCAAGCCTTTAATGGTTTCCCTCAAAGCCTTCAAGCATTTTGATGCTTTATCTTCATTTTTCTCATTTAAATAAATTAATATTTATTTGAATATTTATCCAAATGCAAATTACACCATTTAATTGAAATAAATGATTTTATTTTAATTGAAACTACCAAAATTTCTCCCACTTGCATTTTCCTACAAAATCCACTTGCATGCCTAAACCCCTTCTAGAATTTTCTAATCACTTCTAAATAACCTAACCCCTTCTCTAAACTTTGTCACATTCCTAAGCAAAAGGGAAGTCACTTCTCAAATCCTCAAAGTCTTTGATAACCATTGAAGGCTTTCAACCTTCAACCACTAAATGGCTCAAAGTCTTTGATAACCATTGAAGGCTTTCAACCTTCAACCACTTAATCCCCAAAGTCTCCAATAACCATTAATGGTTACCTCAAACCCTCCCACATGGTTAAAACATTTGTTTTGACTCAACCTCTACCCAACCCAAAGGTCTCATCAGGCCATTAATGCTTTGACCATGATTATCTCTTAAACATTTGCACAAAGGTTTATCCTTGGATTAACTCTTAATCCAGTGGGTAATCTTAATTTGGACTTGACCCTTAGCCTCTAGATAACCATGAGGTCTTCTCAGGCCTTTAATGCCTCCAACCTCTTCTCTCAACCCAATCCTATGTTGACACTTGTCACCATTTTATTCGTGCCAATTGTGCACATGGATCCCCAACTTTCAAACTTGGCCCTTGATTAAACCATTCAATCTTAACCCTTCATTTCCCCATTTCTTCTATAAATAGAACCCTTCTCCTCAAGCAAAAAAAGAAGCATTTTAGAGTATTGTTGTTATACTGGCATTAGCATAGAGCTTTCTCATAGCATCACTATCTACACTTGCATAGCATTTGCTTATCATATTCAACCATCTTGAATCTCCATATGGCATCCATGGCTAGTGCTAAAAGCTGAGAGCTACACTCATTTGGGACTTGGAGAGGAGAGGAACAAGGGAGGAGCAACTATGAGCATCTTGATTAGCTATTTTATTCTATGTTTATATGCTTTCTATTTCATGCTTAATATCTCTCTTGATATGCCTGTCTAGGATAATCTTTTGTTGCTAACACTAACGTTTGTTTCTTGTGCTCTTGTGTGTGTTGCCATCAAACAGATTTTCTAATCCTTTTTGCAGAGCATCATTTGGTGAACCCGACGTGAATCCAAACACCAAAAAGATCAACTTTTTTTTTTTTAACCAATGACATGTTTGAATGTTGAAAATGTCACACAGGTTGCACTTTTGACATTGTTTTGGCGCATTTGACATTGTTTTGGTGCTATTCACCTTGTTTCAGTGCTTTTCCCTTCTCTGTCTTTCCCTTTCTTTTAGTGCGTTTGTGTTAAATAGCGCCTCTGTTCAAACGCAGACTAGCGCTATTGTAACAGAACGTTGTACAAATCACCTTGTAACCAAAAAAAATAAAAATTAGGCTTGTAGAAGCCCACCAAATAGGCGGATTTTACTAACTATTTTTCTCTTTTGTGCAGATTTAAATTAGATTAAAAAGTAGATTTATATTTTTTACTAACTTGTTTTTGAAGTTGGTTTTAAAAATGAATTCACTTTTTATTTTGGTTTAAAATTAACTTCACATTTCAAATTTGGGCTTTTAAAAAAAAGAATCACACATTTGTTTGGGGCTCTTAAAAAGAATTTCATTATTCCAAGGTAAAAAGAACCACAAACTTATACAAAAACAACTTTATTTTTTTGCAAGTTAGGAAACAAACTTCGTTTTGGTGCTTAAAATCAACAAGGCAAATTTTATTTCTTGCATCAAGATAAAACTCACAATCCACACTTCCATTTTTGGTGCAAATAAAATTCACAATCAACTTGTCTCATTTTTAAAAGCAATTTTACTTCATGCAAACGTGTTTTTCATTAAGTTGACCAGGATTTTCAAATTCTAGTTTACTCAAACAATTGCTTTTGAAAATTAAAAAGAACACCATGATTGTTGGAGCAACATCTCCAAATAGTTAGATCACATTGCAATGATAGATTAAAAAGAACAAGTGTTTTTTGTGCTTGGCACACTTGTGCAAAGAGTTGGTCGAGTGGTCCTACTTCTAACACACACTATCCTCTCCCTTGGCTTTCGTGGTTCTAGGTGCAAGAGAAAAGTGTTAGTAACACTCAAAATTTTATCTTTTTAAGAGAGGCCTGCCAAGGGATCGATACTCTTGGGAATGACCTCGAGCGGTAAATCCTTCGAGCCACTATAGAAATCAGGTGAGAGCGAAAGCTGTAGCCTTGGGTATAGCTGTTCCTACAGTGTAACTAGTCGAAAGGACAAATGGGCCCCACCACCAGTTACAAGGCTCTTAAGTGAGTCACTGCAGAATGAACTTATGTCCAAAAACATCGAACATGACTAAACGCCTTTAAGTAGTAGCCCACCTATTCTATTGATTGAGGATATTTGTGATATAATTTAGTGCAAGAGCATAGATGGTTTTGCTCCCAAGATACTCACCATACATATTTCCTTGAGTAGAAACATAGCTTTTTGAAAAGTCACTTGTGGCTTGATAAAAGTGGTGACTCCCCCATCATAGGGATCATCTATTTGTTATGCTCATTCAAGACTTAGTATATCACATCCTTACCTGCCACGGCGAGATTCATAAGGTATGTAGTACCAAAGTCGAAGAAATATCAAGATGTGGGCTAAATTTATCACAACTAGCCATTTGACCTTAGGGATAAAAAGTGTTTGAAGTGTGTTCATTTTAGTCAAGACCAAGTGCAAATTGAGCCGACTTCAGGCTTTGGAAATACACCTTAAAATACATCTAAAGGAAGGGTCATATACAAGTCCAAGGATTGGGTTGATCTAGACCCATACTCATTTGTGCCTTTGGGGCAACATTCTTGTGTTTGTGTGCTTGCTTTGTTTTCTTGTCAAAGAAAAATCAGAAAATCACTTCCCAAAAACAAAGTATTCATCCAACCAAACATCTGTCAAAACAATAAAAAACATCAAAAACAAGGTACAAACAACAAAGAGTCAAATTTTATGACCATTCTTCACATCTTGTGAAAGAAGAAGCGTCATTAGAATATCAACTTGAAAAGAAGACCACTAAGCTCAAAGGCTCTGATCAAAAGGAGGAAATTCTTCTATATAAATAGACAAATCTTTGTCTCACATAGAGTCTTTCTGCGTCACATGCGTCTCTACCTTCAAGGCAAAACAAACGAATTTGATTCCGAATCATTGAACCGCAGAGCTTTTATGCAATATAGAGCTCTGAGTTATCACAAAAACCAAGGAGGAAAGATTAATCCCAACTTCTTCCCAAACGTCTGTATCACATACAACACAGCTCGAAAAATACCACCAACACCCGAAAGGGAAGAAATAGAGTTTGTCCCATTTATAACACAAAGTTTTTATTGAAGTTGAAAACATTTTCATCCATCATCTCACTCATACATCATCACTTCATCATCAATCCGTCCCAACTCTCAAAATGTTAAGAGGTTCTTGTCCCAAGTTCTCTTTTAGATATTGCTTGAAATCAAACACATCACATCACTTTTTAGATTGTTTCTACATCTAGGATAAGCTCATCCTAAGAGACACATCTACGCAGGTTAAAACTAGTTCATGAGTGAATCCTCTCATTACTAGGTAGTTAAATCTGTAACACATCTCAGATTTCTCTACACCTTATCACATCAAAACTTATCAAACAAACAAGCAATTCAAAGAAGCAATTTTGGTTACATCCACCTTAAAAGTGCTAGAGATCCACGTGCAACACAATTCACCAACCATCAACCTTTCATTTCATCAAAAACTCATCATTATTTTCACACAACTTCAACAACAGCTTGCAAGCAAAATGGCTCAAACTCGATCATAGTCAAGGCAACGAGAAATAGAAAGGGAAGAAGAAGAAGAGGAAAATCTCAATGAATTTCAAGAAGCACTTGGAGGAAATGCAGATGACAAAAACCCAAGTACTCCCACTCCTGCAACAATAGAAAGGGCTCAGCATAACCCTCTCTTTAACAGATTTTTTGACGAAATACTCAGGAGCAATGCGGATGCTCACTTCTTAAGACTCGCTCAAGAAGGAGCAAAACTCCCCTCTGACTTTGATCTTGCCCAATTAAGACAAGCATCAGAAAGACAAAGTCACCATGAAGAGGAAAGAGGTAGAGATCCCATCAGATATAACATTCCTCGAGGTAACCCACCACCTCCTCCTCCAAATGAAATGGAGATGTTGCGGCAACAAGTTGAGAATCTCGCCCAACAGCTTCATAGTGGTGTCAAGACTAACCAATTCTCACTCAATGACATCTGTCCCTATCCTTTTGATAGGAATCTTTACTTGCCACCATTTCCACGAGGATTCGAAACACCCAAATTCGAAAAATATAGAGGAAAGGGAGATCCTCATGATCATGTCAGAGAATTTCATTCCGCTTGTCTTGAAGTGGCATATGAAGACACCTACCTAATGCGCCTTTTTCCCCAAAGCTTGGGAGGAACAACCACATCATGGTTTTCCCGACTGCCAGGTGGCATTAGAACATTTGAGGAACTCATCCAGAAGTTCCTAGCTCATTACTCTCATAACATTGAACGCGACATCACCATGGCTGATCTGTGCAACACCAAACAAAAACTAGGTGAACAATTCTCAGTATTCCTGCAACGATGGCGTCAAATGTCTAGCAGACGTTCTCTTCAGTTACCTGAACGAGAACTAGTGGAAATATTCATTTCCAACTTAAACGAAGAAATGGAATTTCACCTGGATGTCAAAGACACAGACTCTTTTAATGATATGATCACCAAGGGTTTGAAGTGTGAAAGGGCACTTATCAAGAAGGGACTCATCAAAATCTTTAATGAACCAAAAGATGGTCCTCGCCCACGCTTCAACAGCGATAAACCAAACTTCTGGAATAAAAACAAGAATGTAGTCAATGATGGGGTTGTGGATGCTAGGACTATACAAAATGCACAACCCGTGGTTCGGTTTGCAGGATAGATTCCTCCACCTCAGAACAACACAAATGGTCCTACAAATCAAGGTCGCATCACATCTCACGATGAACAAAGACCTCGTCAGAAAAAACAAAAATGCACATACACTCCCTTAGGGGAACCCATTGAAACAGTATTGCGACAACTCATTTCTCAAAATTTGGTCACTCTGCCTAAGCTATCAAACTATGAGCCTCAGGTCAAACCAGCATGGTGGAGAGATACTGAACACTGTGAATTCCATCAAGGGAGAGGACATAAGACAAGTAATTGTCACCGATTGAAAGATCTCATTCAGGATCTTATTGACCGAGGAGAAATTGAAATTGAAGGACATGGCCCAAAAACAACCAATAATGATCATCTGATGTTCAAAAATCCACTTCCATCACAAGATCAAAGGGGTCCTTCCACTTCTAGGTGAGGCACTGATACCACTGATTATACACAGGCTGCGTATAATTACACTGTAAATCATCTGTATGATGCCAATGAACAAGTTGCAACTATAACCTTCAAAAATCCCAACTCAAATTGCAATGTTGTTACACGCCGCGGCAAAGTTACCATAAAGGCAGCTCCACAAGGCACCACCTCCATCCCAAAGCAGTACAATCTTGTGGAACAATTAGATAAAACCCCTGCGCTTATATCCATTTTAGAGCTTTTGCGTCTATCGCCATCTCATAAAACTATCTTGGATCAAGCACTCCAAGAAGCGTCAGTCCCCGCAAATCTAAATACGGACCAATTTCAAGCCATGGTTGGAAGTCTAAAGTCATCACCTTGTCTCACTTTTTCTGAAAGTGACAACTCTTCCTTCCAACAACCACATAATGCCTCACTCCACATCGAAGGATTTATTAACCAGCATAGGATCAAGTGAGTCTTGATCGATAATGGAGCAGGCTTGAATATTTGCACACTGCAGTTGGTCACAACATTGGGATATGCGGTCGAATCAGTGGATCCTCGTCATAAGATCACAATCAAAGCTTATGACGATGCAGAGTGTTCATCCAAAGGAGTTGTGGTACTACCAATCCGAGTAAAGCACATCATTTGTCAGGTTCTGGACCTTCCTCTACCATACAATCTATTGTTAGGAAGACCTTGGATACATGCCATGCAAGCCGTTCCATCTACCTACCATCAATGTATCAAGTTCCCACATAATGGTGTAGAGATCACAATTCTGGGTGACGCAAATCCCTTTGCATATTGCCATAATATCAACCATCAACCAGAGATTACCGTTCCTAATAATAGAGAAGCCATTTCCTCCACATCATATATAAGTCCCGCCTCTCTTGCCCGTTCAAACACCATTATACCCAAGCAAGAAAAGCTTAAGATGAAGATAGCAGAGGAAGGTCCTGGGGAATACAACTTGAGTCAACTTGTGTGGGACAAATTCCCACTTCTCCTAGAACTCATGGTAAACCACAGCAGGTACTCCAGCAACCACTAAACATACCAGCATGTGCTTTGACACCTTTCATTCTTGGAAAGAGTCAAGAGGAAGAAACACAAGATGAGGACCTGGCGGAATGGATCTATAAAGATCCCATCACCATTGATAAACCACGAGTTACACTTCCTATAGAACAGTATTGCAAAGGTCTCCTCATTATGCAAAGAATGGGGTATGATGGTCAAAGTGCTTTGGGATATTGCAAACAAGGACGACATGAACCCCTGCTGTCGGAATTCAAGCCCAAAGGTAATACAGGCCTCGGCTTTGAAAAAGAGATCTTTCCTAAACTCAAGTTCAAAGGAAAACCCAGCAAACCATTTTGTCCACCTACTGCAAAGCGGGCACCTTTCATAATCAAAGCACCCTCAAGCACCATCCCAATAGCCCCACTGAGGCTCAAAACCCCAACACAACTATCACCAATGCCACTCATCCCATCAAACGAACTCGTCATCTCATCAGTCGCACCATTAGTAGTAGTAACTGTATCAACACCCGTAGCAGCATCTATAACACCAACAGTCCCAGCAGAAGCAACGGAATCAATATTACCAATACTCCCTATAACAGATTCCTTGATCCCCCTCAATCGCCCTGCAGCACCGATCATTACAAAGGTACATCAACCAATCACACCTGCAGTGTTTAACTCAAAAGACATCCCAGTATGGTATAGCAATCGGATGCTGGAAAGTGATTCAGAGACCGACTCACATGAATGGGAATTTGATTCGGTACAACTTAATACTTCAGACGAGGAAGATGCATCACTACCTCTGCCATGCAAAGTTATCCCTGTTTATGGAGAAGCACAGATAAAGACCACTTGGGTTCCTGAACTGGAAACATCTTCCATAGACCCTATGTCTCATCCTACGCCTGATTCTGACAGGGAGAGTACCATTAACGACCTTCACCATAACGTCTTAACCCTCACTGATACATCTAACACACTTAACCTAATCGATGAAGTAATGCCCATTATCCACCCTGAACTCATCGAATGGAACCAACCAAATCCCCCATGTCTTGACTTCTTCCAAAACGATGAGGCTATCATTGACTTTTTGGAATTAAGGGATAACCTACCAAGCGGGGATCACAAAGCTGGATTCGCCATAGAACTAAATAGCGCAACATACTTTGGGGCAGATGCCAAACCTTTCAGCTGCAAAAATATAACAATAAAACATGGATCTTCCAGTGAAAACCACACTGTGGCACTGTTTGATCCTACAAAAGTAAAAAGAAAGAGCGTATCCAACGGTGAAAACCTCTTTGAGGCACCTGAGGATGAAGGGTTTGACATTCTCCCTACTAATGTACAACAGGAACGATCAACGATTCTCATCGAGGAAACCAAAGAATACAATGTGGGGACTCCTGAAAATCCTCATCTCATACATCTTGCATCTCTTCTCACTCCAGAGGAACAGCCTAAATTTATAGAGTTCTTCCAGAAGCGTCGGATCAACTTTGCATGGTCATATGCAGACATGCCTGGGCTTGATCCTGATTTAGTCATGCATCACCTCACCGTAGCAGAAGGAGCCAAACCTGTCAAGCAGAAGCTTTGTAAGATGCATCCTTAGATTGCAGTGCTAGTCAAAACAGAACTCAAGAAACTCCTAGATGTTGGTTTCATTAGACCAATTGATTATGCAGAATGGATCTCCAATATTGTGCCTGTTGGCAAACCAAAAGGGGGCATCCACATTTGTACTGACTTCAGAGATCTGAATAAGGCCTGTCCTAAGGATGACTTCCCCCTTCCAAATATCGACATCATAGTGGATCTGACAGCAGGACATGCCATGCTTTCACTCATGGATGGCTTTTCAAGATACAATCAAATAAAGATCGCACCAGAGGACCAACATATGACAGCCTTCACATGTCCATGGGGCACATATTGCTGGAATGTAATGCCTTTCGGTCTAAAGAATGCAGGAGCGACCTATCAAAGAGCAATGACGACCATCTTCCATGACATGATGCATATTATGATGGAAGATTATGTGGATGACTTACTAGCAAAATCACTCACTAGAGAAGGTCATTTGGACATATTAGAGAGAATCTTTGATAGACTGGAACAATACTATGTTCGACTCAACCCAAAGAAATGTGTTTTTGGAGTGACCTCCGGGAAGCTTCTAGGATACATTGTCTCAAGCAAAGGTATTGAGGTCAACCCAGCAAAGGTAAAAGCAATCATGGACATGCCACCTCCAAAGAATATCAGTTAGCTAAGGACATTACAAGGACGACTTCAATCCATCCGAAGATTCATTGCACAATTGGCTGATAAGTGTCACCCATTTACACATCTGCTACACAAGAACATCCGCTTTCAGTGGGATGCCCGATGCCAGCAAGCATTTCAGACACTTAAAGACTATCTCATGAAACCACCATTGCTGATCCCACCAAATCCAAGTAGACCGTTGTTACTCTATATCTTAGCAACCAGTACAGCATTGGGTGTACTACTGGCATAACATAATGCAGAAGGAAAAGAGTGTGCTGTTTACTACATCTCTCGCACACTGGTGGGCTATGAACTCAATTACACACCTATGCTTGCTTAGCAGTAATCTTAGCAGCCACTAAAATGAGGCACTATCTGTTAACACACAAAGTACAACTCATTGCAAAGATTGATCCACTCAAGTATTTACTTAACAAAGCAGCATTGACAGGCTGCTTGGCCAAATGGGTGATGATTCTAAGTGAATTTGACATCGAGTATGTAGACTGTAAAGCTATCAAAGGTCAGGTTATTGCAGATCAGTTGGTTGATGCACCTCTCATAGGCGATCATCCTCTCATTTCCAATTTTCCAGATGAGGAGATATTCATGATCACAGCAGCACAACCATGGAAACTATATTTTGATGGTTCATACACTAGGCACGGCTCGGGGGCAGGCATTCTGTTTATCACACCTCAAGGTGATAGCATCCCGAAGTCTTACAGGCTCACATTTCCATGCACAAACAATATAGCCAAGTATGAGGCATTGATCACAGGACTCAGGTTAGCCATCCAATGGAAATTACAAGAATTGCAAGTATATGGCGATTCCCAACTAGTCATTCGACAAGCAACAGATGAATATCAGACCAAAGATGATAAACTCATGCCATATAAGCAAATGGTGGACACTCTAAAGACATCATTTACTACTATCACTTTTGAGCAGGTACCAAGAGATCAGAATTGAGCTGCTGACGCCATGGCTACCATCGCATCTCTACTAGATCTTCCACAGAATTCAACACGCTACGAGTTCTTGGTAGAAAAGCTTTGGATCCCCGCTTATGATATCCCTGAATCTGAGATGATATGTCACCTTGTCGGTTCCGAATCCCCATGGTATGGTGAGTTCTACACCTATCTTTGCGATCATACCCTTCCTCCCAACCAATCGAATAACCAACGTAAAACCTTCATTCGCCAAACTGCTCGATATACCATTATTGCCGAGACCCTATACCGACGTGGTCTTGATGGTACTCTCCTTCGATGTCTGGAACAAGATGAGATAACAAAGGCTTTGGAAGAGGTACATGAAGGAATTTGTGGGACTCACTCAAGTGGTCCGTCACTAGCCAAAAAACTCATGCGAGCTGGATATTATTGGCCATCTATGGAAAAGGATTCCTACTACTTTGTCAAAAAATGCAAGAAATGTCAAGTTCATGGTGACCTGATACATGCACCGGCCCAGGAACTGCAACCAATCACAACACCATGGCCTTTCTGTCAATGGGGCCTTGACCTTGTGGGTAAAATCCATCCATCTTCATCCAATGGCCATAAATTCATTATTACCGCCACCGAATATTTCACAAAGTGGATCAAAGCTGTTCCACTTACCCAAGTCACCGGTAAGCAGATCGCCTCATTCATCCTCAATTACATCATCTGCCGGTATGGTGTACCCATGTCCATCATCACAGATAACGGTCTTCCTTTCAAAAATCAGGATGTCCGCGAACTTTGTGAGAAATTTCATATCCAACACCGCCTTTCCACTCCCTATTACCCACAAGGCAATGGTCAGGCCGAAGCATCCAATAAAAACATATTGAGGATCCTAAAGAAGACAGTCAATGATGCCGGCCGTGACTGGCATGTTCAACTAAATCTGGCACTATGGGCATATCGAACTAGCATTCAAACCCCTACAGGTGCAACTCCTTATTCATTGGTCTATGGTGCAGAAGCTATCTTGCCTATTGAGGTCGAGATACCGTCACTACGGGTTTCCTTGCACAATCTCATTGATGATGAAGCTTACAGAGTCTCACGTCTTCAGGACTTAGAGTTACTTGATGAGAAGCGACAAGCTGCATACAACCATCTCAAAGCCTATCAGCAGCGCATGAGCAGAAGCTACAATCACCAAGTTAGACCTCGTACATTTGAGGTAGGTGATCTTGTTCTACGAGAGAATCCTCGCAACCAACCAAACCGAGAACATCAGGGCAAGTTTGAATCAAACTGGCTGGGCCCATATGTTGTCACTGCTATGTTCGGATCCGGGGCATATCAGTTGGCTACATCAGAAGGAGAACCGCTTGCAGATCCAATCAACAACATGCACCTCAAATGGTTTTATACCTAAGCTGTACAGAGCATCAGGCTCCCCTACATACCAGAAAATACCAAAAACATTCAGAAAAATGTCCTGAAGAAAATACAAAAACATTCAAAAAAAGTAAAGAAAAATCATGCATCCAAACGGTGAACAACCACTCCGGTGGCACCTTGGGTAAGTACGGTGGTGAAAACCTGGCAAACAGGCGCCACTCGTAAAGGCTATGGCTCCATTGTCTTTCAGACTTGTTGCGATCACATCTACTTCATACATACATCCATCCATCCAAAAAACATGGCTTGTTATTCCTCTGCAATTATGATAGTACTCCATACATCTTGCATCCCGCTTTTTCATAGTCATGTCTAAAACTGGGGGCAATGCCTTTAACCTATTGATGGAAGTGGATTCTACATTGTCTTATGATTCATTAAGTTCTTCATTCAAACAATCATCAAAAATCCAAAAACATTCAAAAATATCTCGCAAAAATACCAAAAACATTCAAAACAATACAAAATCCAAAACATTGACAAAACCATTGAAAAATCACACAAAAACATGGCAACACCTTGTACATACCCATCCATGCAGATACCAAAATAAACATTGACAAACTACTCACACAATGACCATTTATCAATCGACCACACAATCAACATCAACACTCAAAACTGTCTTCAACAAGGATGCATCCTTCCTTACCAAAACAAAGACAAGATGACATTTTCTTTGACAAGAAAATTCTGTTTACGCTATCAAATACTTGGTTGATTTATGGTCTAGTAATTTATATCAGGTTCCTACGACATTGTTTGTGTATCTTCGACACATTATTCCGATGAAGTTCTAGGGCATGTACTAATGGTGTCTACGTGGGAAGTTCACCAACCTACGTGATCTTATACCAAATGCAGTCATAGATCATTACGGCTTGCTGACTACAGCGTATACCTCAACCATATGGGCATGCACCATTACCAAGGATCCTTATTCTTTATTCTTTATGTATATACTGTTTGTTTGCAGGTACAATGCTCTTCCTTTGGTTCTTCCTACCTCATCCAAACTGGATAAAGGTTTTTATCTCTTAGTACGGTATGCACTTGTCTCAGGATATGATCAGCCTAAGATCAAGGAGGACGATCCAAGTCATGCATGAATAGAGATAATCCTTGTCTGTTCCGCAAGCAATACTCAGGTCAACTTGATCCATTATATCAAGTTGCTTGTATTAACTTGCTATATCAAAATCCATGTAAGAAATACTCTGGTCATCTTGAATCTTTATGTCAAGTTGCTTGTATTTTCTTACAACATTTTAAAGCTCAATGACAAAAAATAAAGCACCATGGATCATCATTCCATCTCATTTGTATATATTGCATTCCATTGCATTCCATCCATCCATACATTCATAAATAGCTGCATATCATTCATACATAGTAATGACAATGGATACTCTATTTTCCTCTTCTTCCATAGGAATGTAATAGGTCCTCCATTTCTTCTATCTAACATTGAACCCCTCCCCACCCTCCCCATCTCGATAATCACCATCACATACCCTACATCGTGTCCCAATCAACCTAATCAAGCCACGTTCATCACCATCCATCTCTAAATAGGAGGGATTGTGTTTCCTATCCTAAGTCATCCAATAAGTCAAGAAAGTTACTCTATCTGCACAGATACATCGACTCCCACACACCTAGACTATCAACAGATACTCTGATCAAGTATCTTCGGGTCTCAACAGGTAATCGATCATGGTAATCCTAGACTACATCAGGCATTTATCATAATGACCTAGTCTCAACGAGGCTGCTATGATTCACCACAATCATCCATCCCACGCACACACTATCAATTGATCAACCAATCAAACACAATCCAATGGACAATTACATCAATTGTCTAAGTCTCAACGAGTATTTTGCTTCATATACCTTGACTTCATCGGGCAATTACATCAATTGTCTAAGTCACATCAGGTCACTTTGATTCACTTACTCAGACTTTATCATGTCCAAGTGACCATGTGACATCAACTGTCACGCTTTGACTTGACCGGGGCAATTAAACCGATTGCACCAGATTGTCTAACCAATTTTGATCAATTGTATAGCATCAATCCAAACCCCACACTACATCTGCTATGTATCTCTTGCATGACCTCAGGGTACCCACTGGCTTGTTGTTTCTTCATATTCACTCCATTTTCTCCCATTCTTTCATCATTAGTTCTAATTTCTTCTATTCTACCTCCCCTCCACTTTTCATTCTTTTTCGAGAGATCGCCCGATTTTTCAAAAAATAAAAATAAAAATTCGGCCCATCTCTCGAGGGGGCATTGGGGCATTTCTTCACACCTATTTTTCTTTCTTTGAAACGACGCGATAAACCGCACTGTCTCAAAGAGGGGCAAATGTAGTCACATAAATCTGTCCACTTAATTAAATGAATACTTAGTATTTATTTGATTATTTAACCATCAATTAATGAATTAATTAAATTAATATTTAATTAATTCATTTTAACCCTCTTCTCCTATTAATTAAATAAATTATTCAATTTATTTGATTTAATTCACTTAACCAAATTCAGACCATTAATTAAATAAATAAATCATATTTGTTTAATTAAATCTTCTCTCACATTTAAATAAATTAATATTTATTTAAATCCCCCAAAATCCCACCTCTCACATTTAAATAAATTAACATTTATTTAAATCACCTTTATCCTCCACCCACTTGTATTTTCCTACAAAAGCAAGTTGCACAACTATTTTAAATAAATTATTTATTTAAAATCCTATTTATCCTCACCCACTTGAAACCTTTAATGGTTTCCCTTAAAGTATTCAAACTTGATGGCTTCCTTCTATAGTCTTCTTAAGACTTTAATGGTTTTCCTTAAAGTCTTCAAGCCTTTAATGGTTTCCCTCAAAGTCTTCAAACATTTTAATGCTTTATCTTCATTTTTCTCATTTAAATAAATTAATATTTATTTGAATATTTATCCAAATGCAAATTACACCATTTAATTGAAATAAATGATTTTATTTTAATTGAAAATACCAAAATTTCTCCCACTTGCATTTTCCTACAAAATCCACTTGCATGCCTAAACCCCTTCTAGAATTTTCTAATCACTTCTAAATAACCTAACCCCTTCTCTAAACTTTGTCACATTCCTAAGCAAAAGGGAAGTCACTTCTCAAACCCTCAAAGTCTTTGATAACCATTGAAGGCTTTCAACCTTCAACCACTAAATGGCTCAAAGTCTTTGATAACCATTGAAGGCTTTCAACCTTCAACCACTTAATCCCCAAAGTCTCCAATAACCATTAATGGTTACCTCAAACCCTCCCACATGGTTAAAACATTTGTTTTGACTCAACCTCTACCCAACCCAAAGGTCTCATCAGGCCATTAATGCTTTGACCATGATTATCTCTTAAACATTTGCACAAAGGTTTATCCTTGGATTAACTCTTAATCCAGTGGGTAATCTTAATTTGGACTTGACCCTTAGCCTCTAGATAACCATGAGGTCTTCTCAGGCCTTTAATGCCTCCAACCTCTTCTCTCAACCCAATCCTATGTTGACACTTGTCACCATTTTATTCGTGCCAATTGTGCACATGGATCCCCAACTTTCAATCTTGGCCCTTGATTAAACCATTCAATCTTAACCCTTCATTTCCCCATTTCTTCTATAAATAGAACCCTTCTCCTCAAGCAAAAAAAGAAGCATTTTAGAGTATTGTTGTTATACTGGCATTAGCATAGAGCTTTCTCATAGCATCACTATCTACACTTGCATAGCATTTGCTTATCATATTCAACCATATTGAATCTCCATATGGCATCCATGGCTAGTGCTAAAAGCTGAGAGCTACACTCATTTGGGACTTGGAGAGGAGAGGAACAAGGGAGGAGCAACTATGAGCATCTTGATTAGCTATTTTATTCTATGTTTATATGCTTTCTATTTCATGCTTAATATCTCTCTTGATATGCCTGTCTAGGATAATCTTTTGTTGCTAACACTAACGTTTGTTTCTTGTGCTCTTGTGTGTGTTGCCATCAAACAGATTTTCTAATCCTTTTTGCAGAGCATCATTTGGTGAACCCGACGTGAATCCAAACACCAAAAAGATCAACTTTTTTTTTTTTAACCAATAACATGTTTGAATGTTGAAAATGTCACACAGGTTGCACTTTTGACATTGTTTTGGTGCATTTGACATTGTTTTGGTGCTATTCACCTTGTTTCAGTGCTTTTCCCTTCTCTGTCTTTCCCTTCTCTGTCTTTCCCTTTCTTTTAACCAATAACCATCGCTTAGCATTATTCAAGGCCCGCATGATACCTTTAGCAGGACTTTTCTGCATGGTCCCTTTCTCCCTAGCCTCTGTCACCCTGTTTTTCATGTTACAAACAAAACAGTCCAGATTGTTTTTAGCAATATGCTTCTTTGCTGCTTCTTCGTCCTCTTTTCGGAATATCACTGCATCAGCCACCATTCTATCTATCTCCTCCTTGCTCAGTCTCTCACGCTCATTTGTAACAGTAATCTGATTGTTTAACCCTGTTCCCATGTCCTTGGCAGAGACCCTAAGAATTCCCTCTACATCCACTTGAAAGCAAACTCGTATCTGTGGCACCATACACCGGGCAGGTGGAATCTCATCGAGGCCAAATTCACCCAGTAAATTGTTGTGTGCAGCCAAAGATCTCTCGCCTTCATAAATTGAAATTTTTGCACTTGTCTGGTTGTCACGCGCTGTGGTGACAGTTGTCTCTTTCGAAGTAGGAATTGGAGTATTGCGAGGAATTACTACTGTCATGACACCATTGTTGACTTCAATTCCAAGACTCAAAGGAGTCACGTCTATCAAGACTAAGTTGATGTTTTCCTTGTTCAGTCCAGCTGCCTGCAAAGCTGCACCATAAGCCACTGCCTCGTCTGGATTTACACTTTTGCAGAGCTCCTTTCCCTTAAAGTATTGACTTAGCAATTCCTGGACCTTGGGTATACGTGAAGAACCTCCTAGTAAAACAATGTCGTTGATTTGGTCTTTGCTCAGTTTGGAGTCTTCCATGCATTGCTTCACTAATTGCATGCATTTGTCAAAGAGGTCCGCGTTGAGCTCCTCAAACTTTGCCCTCCTGATGTTTGTGTGGAAATCTTGCCCTTATGTCAATTACAGTCTCTACTGCCGAAGACAAACTTCTCTTTGCTCTCTCGCACTCTGAGCGTAGTCGCCGAAGAGCTTTGGGACTAGTACTCATATCCATTTTATATTTTTTGTTGAACAGCTGAACACAATAATTGAGCATGTTATTGTCAAAATCCTGGCCTCCCAAATGCATGTCCTCTCCAACAGCTTTTACTTCAACCTTACCCCTTTCAACTGTAACAATAGATACGTCAAATGTACCTCCTCCAAGGTCAAAAACTAGAATGTTTCTTTTTCCTTCCTGCATTGAAGCAAAACCATAAGTTAATGCTGCAGCCATGGGGTCATTGATGATCCGCATGACATCAAGCCCTGCAATCTTACCGGCATCTGTTAGAATATTTAATCTTTACTTAGCTTAGGTTTATTTTTTATTTAGTTTAGGATATTCCTTTGGAATTCCTACATGTAATTTGTCCTCTAGTACATGTGTGAGGACAAGTCATTTCCTTTATTTTCCTTTATTAAGGAATATTAGATTTCCTTCATAAGAGGATGTGGACACATGGCACACACACTTTATGAATGGTGGCATTCATAGATTTGGGAGTTACTTTGTAACTCCTCTCCTCATCTCTACTTAAGAGATGTCCTCTCTCTCATTTCTTCTTAATGACAATATTGTAAAGAGCTTCTTGCTCTCTCTCTCTCTCTCTCTCTCTCTCTCTCTCTCTCTCATTTTTAGGCATTGCCTCATTCATAATATCACAAGGGGTTTTTCTTTGCTTTTCCCCTTTCAAAAGTTCTTGTGCCTCCTTCTTCACATTTGGGTGATGCTCTAAGGTCTTTGCTTTTCTCATGGTAACAATTACTTCATCATAAACTTTCTTGGATTAATTTTCCTTTCCTTGCTCTTTTATTTCCTTTCATGGTATCAGAGCAGGTTTCTAATCCTTGTTTTAAGTTAACATTGATGAAGGTTACCATTCAGTGGAGTTCACCTTGTTGGAGGCATTCTTGAGAGGAGAAGAAGTTCTTTTACTAATATTTTCTATTGTGCAGGTTTTGGTTTCAAATTTTAACTTTTTTTTCAAACTTGTTAACAAGTTTGCCTGCAGGTTTAATCTCCTATTCTAGTTAGTTTTTATTAAAAAAAGGGCTTTGGAAGGCTTGCCGCCAAAGTTCCTTCTCTCTAGTTTAAATTTAATTATTTTTTAAAGTTTTGGAAGGCTTGCCGCCAAAACTCCGATGCTAACTTCTTTTCCTGCATACTTTAGATTTCATATTCATTTAGTTTGGAAGGTTTACCGCCAAACTTAGTCTCCTTAATTTATTTGGTCGGCTTGCCGCCAAAACTAATTTAGTATTAAACTTCATTTCTGATTCACTTGCAGATTTTAACCTTTTTCTTGCTTACAACTATTCTGATTCAATTTGTTTGAATCTGCCATTCAGTCCTAACATCTTTATTTGCAGGTGTTATTGATAAATAAAAAGGATAATCTTTATTTAAACTTAAATCTGTTGAGGATTAAACTCAAACTTAAATTTGTTCTTCTTGTATGTTAGTATCTGTTTTGTTTTTCATAGTTCCTTCAAATTTAATATCTATATATCTAAGTCAGTTGGGTTTCTTAGTCTCAAATTCTTCAAACATTAAAGAAGATTGTTCTAGATAACTTATTGCCAGAAACAAAAGATCTGCTGAGTTTCGCATGGAGGAAACATTGATTAACTTTTCAAACTTTATATAAAACTTCTCAATACAACGACATCAATATATTTGATAGTACTGACCCAGTTCTATCCAGAAAATTATGCACTGCAGAAATCTCAAATACTTTATCGGATGCTTTCAGTAAGTCTTAGCATTCCACTCATTATTTTTTTGTAAGGATTGATAGAAAGAAAGATTTAAATAAAAGAAACTTTAAAAACAAGAAGAAGATTAAAAACCACTGTAAAGGGCGCCCAAAACCAGTTACTGTGGCATTGCTGTTTGATAAACAAAACTGTTAAACTTGTATCTTTGTCTTTGTCTCTGTAACCTGCAAAATAAATAGACATCTTCTAACCCCCTCGTCTCTGTGTGTTAAACGACTACCTTTGCCGAACCACTCGCAATTGCATCCATACCGAAACCAATAGGAATTTCTGTTAGAGCCCTCGCATAGTCAAATCTGAGTGGCTCCGTCACAATCATAGACGACGACACTGCTTTCTGTGATAACTAGAAGTTTACTGTGATAACTAGAACTTTCTCTACGCCTCCTGCATGCCTTGTGATCCTCGTTCCCGTCCTTGCCGTCTCCTATCAAGGTTTACTTTGGAAACAACACCGGTTCTTGTCTTGCTTGGCCGATTCAAGCTGAAAAATTTAACGTTCAACCCTGCTAGCGGGGAAGGACCCTCGACACCTCCCATTACTCCAGTCACGTGCAATGACTGACCCAAGGGGCAATACACTTGCAGGGATTCGAACTGGTAAACTCCCTATCAACAGGGATTGCATCTTTCCGTTGTGCTGTGGGGCAATACACTTGCAGGGATTCAAGCTGTCGTGAGCAAAAAGAGGGCCGAGCATAATAACCAGAACTCCTTGCCCATTTTGTTAACTGGGTTTGGATCCAACGCAGACTGGTTAAGCTTCGCCTGGATCTCCTTTGGAACCTTTTTTTTTTGGGCCTTGGCTGCCGTCTGCTTCCCTGTAACTTCCCTGTGCTGCACTGTGTATTCCCTGCAAATCATCATAACCCGCATTCAACATCTCTGCACCTCTGCATAGTTGGTAGTTGGCATCTTTGCTCACGTGAATGCTTATCTCCTCAACTTTGAATATTTGAAGTTTTTTATGCATAAGTTTAGTTTAAAACTTAGAAAGATTTAAAATTTTAAGCTTTTTATCTCTCACGTTTATTTAAATTTTTTTATCAGGTTTAATATATTAAAAAAAGTTTAAAAAGTTAAAACTTTAAAAAGTTTATAATTTCCTTTTAATAAAGTATTTTAATACATAACGTTTTTTTAGTAAAGTCTTTTTTATTAATGGTTTTATTTATTATTATTAAAAATTTCCAGTTATTCTTCAACTTAAAGAATAGATAAAGTTATTTTTAATATATATAATTTATTTAAATAAAATTAAAAGTTAAAAAAAAAAAATCCTTTAAATTTGTTATTTAAGATTTGAATATAACTTTTTTTACATAAATTTTGTTATAATTTTTACTCAAATCTGGTTTATTTTTAAATCAAGGAGGTTAATTTTATTTTTTAATCAAAGGGGTAATTTTTTTTTACAAACTATTATTTTGCTATCATGTCTACATTAATTCCAGAAATTAAATTAAATAGTTCCAATTATCATTCTTGGAAAACACATATCTCGTTTATTTTTCGTTTCAAACACCTTTTGGATGTTGCGACTGATAAAACTTTTGAACCCGCTACATCTGCTCCTCAAGCCGACCTAGATCGATGGAAGGCTCAAAATGAGGAAGCACTTGGTTTAATTGGTATTTCAATGGTTCCTGATTTGTATGTTTTAATTGGAAATTGTACAAAAGCGCATGAAGCTTGGGAAATTTTAAAAACTACTTATGATAGCTCAAATGAATCCCGAAAAATTCAACTTCAAGATCAACTTGAAGATCTAAGGTATACGGACTTTAAAACTATGGATGAATTCTTATTAAAGTTTGATTCTGTTAATAGTCAATTAACTGGTTTAGGAGTTACTCTTGCTGATTTACGTTTAATTCATCTTATTCTTAAAAAATGTCTTCCTCGTCAATTTCAACAATTTATTACGAATATTCATGCTCAACTTGCTATTCCTAGCTTAGCTACTCAATTAACATATGATATTTTTCGTAATTTATTGCGTCAAGAGGAAGCTAAATTAATTCAATTTGGTACTCTTAAAAGTAGCGAACATGCTTTTATGTCTAAAAATCAAAATCATAATAATAACTTTAGATCCAATAATAATAAACATAATCATAATCATAATAATAATCATCATAACAATCACAAATCTTCTAATTATCAATCTCATTCTAAATCCTATCATAATAATTCTCATAATAATAATCATAATAATAATCACAATAATCAAAGGAATAATTCTCAAACAAGACCCCATTGCACATATTGTGGGAAAGATGGACATATTACTAATAATTGTTTTAAGAAACAAAATGGTAAAAAGCCCATGAATCAAAATAATCAAAATAATCAACATAAACCTCATTATAAGAAGGGTAATAATAACAATGGTAATTCATCTCGTCATGCATTTACATGTACTTATAATGTTTCTCAACCACTTGAGTGGATTATTGATTCTGGTGCATCTCAACATGTTACTTCTCATAAAGAATGTTTTGAATCTTTGCATCCTGATACTTCTAATATTCCTGTTCAATTAGCTAATAATCATAGTTGTAAAGTTGAAGCTATTGGTGATGTGAATGTTCCTAATGGGAAATTACATGATGTTCTTTATGTTCCTGAATTAAAATCAAATTTGATTTCAGTTCCTAAACTTTGTCAAGATTATAAGATTAACTTTTATAGGGGCATATGTTATATCATTGATCCAAACACTAATCATGTTATTGCTACTGCTAAAATGGATAGTGATAACTTATTCAAGTTCTATGAATTTGCTCCTCCAAAGTATTCTTTGCTTACTACTGTTGATTTTACTATCTGGCATGAAAGACTTGGCCATCTCAATTCTGATTATATTTCACTAATGCAAAAAGCAAATATGGTTGATGGATTGCCTAGTATTGTTCCTTCTCAAATTGTTTGCAATGGTTGCATGAGTGGTAAGATGCATAGGGAACCCTTTCCTCATGGTCAATCTTGGAGGGCGTACACTAAATTGCACCTCGTTCATAGTGATCTCTTGGGTCCCATGGAGAATCCCTCCATCCAAGGTTCAAGGTATGCACTTACCTTTGTTGATGATTTTTCAAGGAGAACATGGATATATTTCCTTCATAGTAAGGATCAAGTGCTTGATGTGTTTACTGAATTTCATATGTTTGTAGAAAGGCAATCTGGTTCTAAAATTAAGATTCTTCGTACTGACAATGGAAGAGAATATATCAATAATGCATTTAATGCTTATTTAAAATCTTTTGGAATTAAACATGAGCTTACCGTTCCTTATACACCACAACAAAATGGTGTGGCAGAACGGAAGCATAGGACAATTGTTGAAATGGCTAGATGTTTATTGCATGCTAAAAATATGGATTACAAGTTTTGGGCTGAAGCTATGGCTTGTGCAACATATTTAATTAATAGAACACCTACCAAAGCCTTAAAGGATAAAACTCCTGAAGAAGCTTGGTCTGGTAGAAAGCCTAATTTGCAGAATTTAAGAATTTTTGGTTCCATAGCTTATGTTCACAAACCTAAGGAGAAAAGAAAAAAATTAGATGCTAAATCTTCTCCTTTTATTTTTGTTGGTTATGATGAAAATACTAAAGGTTATAGAGTTTACAATCCTATTACTAACAAGGTAAAAGTTGCAAGAGATGTTTGTATTGCAAAAAAAGGCATTCATGATTGTTCTAAAGTGAAGGATGATGACCTTGGTGAAACCAAAGTTGTGCTTGTGGAGGACCAACCTCCTTCTCTTAACCCTACTCCTAATGCATCTCTTTCTATTCCTTCTAGTGATAGTGATGATGATAATAATAACTCTACTCCTCATGACTCTTCTTCTAGTGATGAATCCATTACTTCTAAAAGAAGACCTAAATGGTTTAAATCTTTAATTCAAGATAGTGATGAATACTTAGCTAGAATGGATAAACTTCAAGCTAGGAGAGTTAATTATTGTAATTATGCTTTAATGACTACTATTATGAATTCTAATGATCCTAAAATATTTGATCAAGCTAAAAATCAACCACATTGGCAAAAAGCAATGAAGGAAGAATATGATACCCTAATTTCTAACCAAACTTGGGATTTAGTTCCCTTGCCTCATGGTAAAAATCTTGTTTCTTGCAAGTGGCTTTATAAAACTAAATTGAATGCTAATAATCAAGTTAGTAAATTTAAAGCTAGATTAGTTGCTAGAGGTTTTTCTCAAATTGAAGGCTTAGATTATAATGAAACTTTTGCTCCTGTTGCTAAAATGCCTACAATTAAACTTGTGCTTGCTTTAGCTTCTAGAATGAATTGGCCTATTCACCAAATGGATGTTAAAAGTGCTTTTCTTAATGGTGATTTACATGAGGAAATTTATATGTCTCAACCTCCTGGTTTTATTAAAGAAGGTAATGCTCACTTAGTTTGTAAATTAAAGAAATCAATTTATGGATTAAAGCAATCTCCTAGGGAGTGGTATTCAAAGATTAATGAATTCTTTCTTTCTCAAGGCTTTATTAGAAGTAAAAATGATCCTAACTTGTATATTAAACATAGTGAAGATGATATTATAATTATTATCTTGTATGTAGATGATTTGATTCTTACTTCAAGTTCCAATACTTTGATTTCTGATATTAAGTTTCAACTTAATCAAAAATTTCAAATGACTGATTTAGGTCCTTTACATTATTTCTTAGGAATGCAAATTTGGCAAACCTCTAAAGGAATTTTCTTATCACAAAGTAAATATGCTCAAGATCTCATAGAAAAGTTTAAAATGAATGATGCTCATCATGTTTCAATTCCTATTGAATTAGGCACTAAGTTAATGCTTGATATGCAAACTCCTCTTGTTGATCCTACCTTGTATAGACAATTAGTTGGAAGTTTGAACTATTTAACTCTTACTAGGCCAGATATTGCTTATAGTGTTGGTTTGGTTTCTAGATTCATGTCTAAACCTCAACAAACACACTTTAAAGTTGCTAAAAGAATTTTAAGATATATTAAAGGAACAATTAATGTAGGTTTGTTTTATGATGCAAATTCTGATTTTACTTTAAAAGGTTTTACTGATTCCGATCTAGGTGGAGATCCCAATGATGGGAAATCTACTTGTGGTTATTGTTTTTTTGTTGGTTCAGGAGCAATTTCTTGGAATAGTAAAAAGCAACAATCTACCTCTCTTGGATCCACTAAAGCTGAGTACAAAGGATGCACTAATGCTTCCAAAGAAGTCTTGTGGCTTAGAAGATTACTTGAAGATTTGGGTCTACCTCAACATGAACCAACTCCATTGTATTGTGACAACCAAAGTGCCATTGCCTTGGCTAAAAATCCAGTTTTCCATGCTAGGACAAAACACATTGCTCTCCAACACCACTTTATTAGAGAACAAATTGAAGACAAGCAAGTTTCACTCCTCTATTGCAAGGGGGAAGACCAAGTTGCAGATATTTTGACCAAGCCACTTTGTAAAGAAAAGTTCCAATTTCATTGTAAAAATCTTGGATTACAACCCATTGAAGGGTTTGATGTAAGCTCCCCAAGTAAAGCTTAAGGGGGGGTGTTAGAATATTTAATCTTTACTTAGCTTAGGTTTATTTTTTATTTAGTTTAGGATATTCCTTTGGAATTCCTACATGTAATTTGTCCTCTAGTACATGTGTGAGGACAAGTCATTTCCTTTATTTTCCTTTATTAAGGAATATTAGATTTCCTCCATAAGAGGATGTGGACACATGGCACACACACTTTATGAATGGTGGCATTCATAGATTTGGGAGTTACTTTGTAACTCCTCTCCTCATCTCTACTTAAGAGATGTCCTCTCTCTCATTTCTTCTTAATGACAATATTGTAAAGAGCTTCTTGCTCTCTCTCTCTCTCTCTCTCTCTCTCATTTTTAGGCATTGCCTCATTCATAATATCACAAGGGGTTTTTCTTTGCTTTTCCCCTTTCAAAAGTTCTTGTGCCTCCTTCTTCACATTTGGGTGATGCTCTAAGGTCTTTGCTTTTCTCATGGTAACAATTACTTCATCATAAACTTTCTTGGATTAATTTTCCTTTCCTTGCTCTTTTATTTCCTTTCAGCATCTTTAGTTGCTCGCTTCTGCGAGTCATTAAAATAAGCAGGAACGGTAATCACAGCATTCTTTACATCACACTTGACTGGAGGTATTGTCCGGCTGTCATCTTCATTTTCACCAACACCATGGACGAGATTTCCTTAGCTGCACATAGTCTTTTCTCACCTTTAAAAGTCACTTCAACCATAGGTTTATCATTCTTACCAGGAACGATGGCGAATGGCCACAATTGTTTGTCAGACTGCACAGAGGGGTCAGTATATCTCCTTCCAATGAGTCTCTTGGCATCAAACACAGTGTTGGTAGGATTAGTTGAAATCTGGAACTTGGCAGCATCTCCAACAAGTCTTTCATCAGGGGTGAAAGCAACCATGGAGGGAGTGGTTCTGTTTCCTTGGTCATTAGCAATAATTTCAATTCTGTCATGCTGCCACACTCCCACACAGCTGTAAGTTGTCCCCAGATCATGTCACTACGTGGGTGGCTTTGTCTATGCCAGCACAAAGGGATTTGCTTCATTAGGCATTGAGGAGTTTCAATCAACCAAATAATGCTTCAGCCAAAAGTATAGCAGTTTCAATCAGTCTGTCGGTTAAAAGAGGAAGAAAAGACCAGAAAAATCAGTAAGCCGCCTCCTTTTTACATGTCTGTGATCATTGGTAATCACCTTGTTTATAATTGTATGATTAATTTTTGGGTTAGTAGTTCTGTCATGCCAAAAAAATGTGTCTAATTTGCTTTGAGTTATGAACTAGTGTTTAAAGGAGTTGTAAAATTGGATGATACGGCTGTTAAGGTAGCAGGAGTCATCAAAGATCTGAAACTTACCTTGCATGCATGCCAAAGTTTCTCCGTTTCGCAGGATATTTCAGTTTGTCTAGAGAATTTAGAACCTAGATAGGAGAATATTTATCTGCAGATAGGTTCCATAAGTTGTTTAGGGTCAGATATAGTACAAGAATGACTACCAAGGCTAAGACAATTTCACAAAACTGTGTTGAACCTGATTCACCTAGTCCAACTCGAATCAATCAGAATTGCACTATGAATAATCTAGAAGAAAATAGTGCTGGTCTTTATCCTACTACACTTACAGAAGAGATTTCAGATGTTTGTCTTGATGAATGGGGTCACTATTTTCAGTTGGACCCTTGTGATCTTGTGGAAACAAGATTGGACACATATTGCATTCACGAAGAGAATTCATTCATTCCTTATCTTATGAAACCTCAAAATGATGTTGAAGGCATGTGGTAAGAGAATTCATTCATTCCCTATCTTATGAAACCTCAAATTGATGTTGAAGGTATGTGGTAGATGTACTTTGATGGTTCAAGGAGCAAGAATGGTACTACTTTGCTTTTAGATTTCAGTTCTCTTGTACTAGCAATGTAGCTGAGTATGAACTCTTCATTCAGGGATCACTACTAGCATAAGAAAAGGGAGTCAAATTGCTACAGGTATTTGAAGATAGTGAGCTGTCTTTAAATCAAAATAGAGCTCAAAATATAGCAAAGAGCAACATTCTCAAGTCATACAAACATACGATATGGTACTTTATTGAAGACTTCGAGACATTTGGAGAGCAAAACAAAGAGGTGGACAGACTTACAGCAGTTGGAGGGAAAATTCAAAAATAGTTCAAATTTTTTTTTATCGGTTAATAGGTCTTTATGTTAATATTCAAGATAAGTTTACAATAAAAGTCTATAGATATATCGTGAAACATAACAAACCAAACTCCTCACATATATGTGTATAGAGCATACCTACAAAGAACTATCTAGCTACCCCTTCCTTACAAAATTTGTTTGACCATTTAAAATTATCAATAGCAAAACTTATGCTAAAGTTTTGATCCTAACTTGCCTCCCTTACTGCCTTTTCTTTCACATTTCCATCTCGACCTGTGCTGAAACAATGGCCGTTTTCTGTGCATCATCCTTGCACCCTGAAGAATCCCCAATCAGCATGCGGTGAGCCCTGTTTGCTTTCGTTGAACCCATTGGTCTTCCCCGTTTACGCCGCACAGGAGATTCCACCACTGTATGCACCAGATTTTCCTTGCGTGGCCGCCATTTGGCAAGCTCCTTACTAATGCTTTGTGCTTCCTGAGACCGGAGATAAGCCTTGACACCATTCATGCCTATCTGGCCTGAGGCCTTGCGTACCTCCTTGTTGTAGTCGGCACTCCAAAGGAGGAAAGGCCTCATAGGAGCAAACTCACTCACGTGAAGCCAATCACCACCAGGGCAAACAAAACCCTCACCGTCTCTTGCCATTCCTTTGATTCTTTCCAGCCCCCGACACCACTCCATTCTAACACAATTGTTCATGATCCAATTCACAGTAGCCCTTGACTCCAATTCAAGGCTCCAAGCTAAAGTACAGAGGCAATGCCCACATTTGTGCGGTAGCGGAATTGGGCATTGAGGTACTTGTCGCCCAGGACGATCTTGACACGATTGAGGAAGTCTTGGTCTTCGAATACGAAAAAATGTGTCAACCTTTCATCTGAAATGCGCCCCCCAGAAGGCCACCATTTGTTTGGAGGATTGCAAAGAAAAGTTTGCCTCCATACCGCACAGTGTTTGGATTTTGCACACACAATTCACCAAACTTGTCCAAGACGCAGAAGGAAAGCACCCAGCCCACACACCTCCTCAATTGTTAATGCTTCTCAGGAAACATTTATGAACCATCAACGACTATCCTCCTGTCCTTGCCAATTTCGATGGGATCTAAAAAATCGAGCTCATAAAAACTTTGGTTGTTTTCCTTGATAGAAATAGAAATTTGAACACGAGGTTTACATCGAACATCCACCACGCCATCACCATTAATGCCTACCTTAAACAATTGCCTGTGGTACAACATCCAATCTCACATCCAGGTTTCACACGAGTGATAGCAAATTTTACTAGTCCCCATCGGTCTCGAACCTTAAAACAAATCTCATCGAATTGCAATCCGCCTCATCCTCATTAATGCGAATGCCACCTCATTCTTGATAAGGCATATTTGACCTTCTAAAACACTAGTGCCAAATCAACCTTCCATTTTTATCTCGCTACTTGAACAAATGGCGTTTCATTATACCATTTGATTTCACCATTTTGTAGTTCAACTACCTCTTTAGCTAGCACATCCGCTTCTTGGTTACCATCTCTTAGCACATGGGATATCTTGAATTTTTGAAATGCTATTAGCGAGCGTTTGATACTCTAAATAGTTTTGTCAATTTTCCAGCAGCTTCCCCTTTTAGTATAGCCTGTACTATTATTTGTGGATCTCCTTCCAAGTGCAGGTTTACCACTCCCATCTTTTTTGCCAATTGGATCGCTAATAGAGCAGCGTTCACTTCACTAATAGAGCAGCGTTCACTTCAGCTTCATTGTTAGTACTCACTCCTAAATCTTGACTGCACCTAGACACACCCAGCACCTGAGGGATTTGGATTCCCTTGCACAACCCTGTCAAAGTTTACCTTAATCCAATCCTGCTCCAAAGATGACCAAACAATCTGTTTTACTGCATTATCTAAAGGATTAACCCTTTGCCATTAACGGGCCAAAATAGTTCAAATTTTGATTCATTGAGGAAAATGCTGTTATCGATTCCAAGATGAAATTTTAAATAACAGAAGGCAACCTTGGGGTATATTGCAAAAACCTTCTGATATTCACACCCCTGTTTTTTTTATCAGCTATCCCCTAGCCCCATTAACTCTCTAACCTTTTTTTATTACAAGCTAGAGCTGTTATTGTGCATAGCTTCTGTGTTAATTTATTTCTTCAACATTTCAGATCAAATTCTCTGATCCATCATCATTTTTTTTTCTTGCTTTCTTCTTTCTGACGATGGATCATAGAGTTTGAGCTGAAACAACGAAGAAATAAATTTACACAATTTATATCAAAAACTATACACGATAACAACATGGACAGTGGAAATACATATGACAGCTATTTGAAATTTGGGATCCCTATCAATTGGTTGAACTAGTTGATACCATTCTGTGACATTTGGTTAGAATACTCTTTGCTTGCAGCAGTGGAAGATCCAGTTTCAGGCATTGATGGTTGTTTAGTAGCTATTTAATGATTCTATTCCCTGGTTTAGCTATGGTGTAACCGTTTGACGTAATTACCCCGACTCAAAAAGACGATCTGATAGCATCAATATAAGTTATGCTAGTAAAAAGGGCAGGCAATTATAAATTTGTGAATCCGACTTGGTTTGGTTGGCAATCTATTTAGATAATTAGTTTTTGAGTTTCATTAGAGGGGACCGATGGACAACCCCTGTAAATGTATTGTGCTAGGACATAAAACCGAACTTTTGATGTAGATCCAGCACGATAAGGCCTAAAAAATTTCTTCACATGTATAGTCAGTATTTTCAATTGCATTCAACTTAGAAAGCTAGAGCTAAGGAAAGGGTGTGTAAATCTGGGGCCAGCCGATGTGAGTAATGCCCCAACCCCATCTATTTCCCTAGCCATCTCAATGTTGATGCAAAGTTCAAATAAATAAATACAAATTCAGATTTATAAGATGCAAGATAAAACACACACAATATCAGATTTACATGGTTCATCATTATCTCCGTTTTCTTTTTACATATACAGTAGCTCATATACATCAGCAAATATTGATAATTATATTATCCAGTGTTTATTTATGTATTTGGAGGTCTTCACAAAGAATGCCAAAAGACTACGAATGGAGGGAAGCAAACAAAGAATTCCAACACTCACTATCCAACACCCACTGTACCATGTTTTTATTCTTTTTAAATGGCAGTGTAATTGGCCACTTGCATTCTTGTTGTAAACCATTGAAGTTAAATATGTTTAGATTTGACAGAAATAGTTGTGAGTATCAATATATTATCCAACGCTGACAAATTTGAAATAAATTGCCATTTGATAGACATTGGACACCATATTTTTGGTTCTGGTAAAAGATATTGAATTTTGTGGAGAGGCTTGGTATAGATTCTCCTTTAGAAGCAGAATAAGGCATCTGTGCCATAGATGGATAAATTTTCTGAAATTTATTATGTAATAGAATCTCAGTTTATGTTCTATTAGATGTTATGATTTACAACTATTATTGTTAGTTTTAATATTATGTTGAGTAGTTAATAGTTAGATTTTTAAGTCATTGACTGTTGTGGAAGTTAAAAGAGTGACATTTTTTATAAAGAGTGATTAATACAATCAATGGTTCAATTGAAATTCTTTCAATTTATTTTGTCTTCTTTTAATAATTTTTATAAATATAAATTTCTATTTTATTTCTATGCATTTAATTCTAATTCTTACAATAATATTATAATAGATGGGGAATATAAAAGAAAGAAATAAATTCTTACAATAATATTATAATAGAGGGGAATATAAAAGAAAGTTAAAAATTCTTTTCTATTTCAAGATCCACATCAAATGGAATTTCAGATTAAAAGAAAGGGTAATTGTAGATTAAAAGAAAGGGTATGGAGAAGTCAGAGTGTTCAAATCTAGAACTCTAAGGCTGAGACAAATGCTCAAATTTTGTCTTGAAAATTTTTACATCATAAATTTCCTGTAGGTGATAAGCTTAAGTTCTTGTGAGTGCAAGCAGCTAAGTGCCATTTTTGTCATCATAGTGAAAGTTTAAAGCATATTTTTTGGTATCGTTCTAAAGCTAAAAAGAAATGGAAACTTATTTTTAATTATTTTCCTACTATTTTTTATCATACTTAAGATGGAAGGAAGCACATTTTGGTTATGATTTTAAGAAGAATGTGATTGCAGATTCTATGAGAGATTGCATTTTATTGCATATTTGGAGAAGTAGATGCCAAGCAGTTTTTTCTAATCATAATTTGCATAGGAAATAGATACTTTAATGTTTTACTCAGACATTATGTTCCAACTAGTTTTTCTATGCTTACAACCGAAGATTGATTACAAAGATGGAACCAGATACATTAGACACTTGAATGAAATCAAATACCAGTTCATGCAACTTCAAGGAGGAGAGATGAGATGTTCTAGACAGCTGAATAGGCTTATCAATTTTCAAGTATAATGTGCTTCAAGTTTATATTTTTAGTTAGAAATTAGTTGTTAGCCTCCTTGATGTATTTATTGTGCTGTTCATATTGCTGATTGGATTAGCTAGTTTGTATTTGTCATTGTATATTGCAGCCTTGTTATTGTTGTTTTTGGCTTCTTTATGATGAGCTAGTTTGAATAGTTGCAATTACTAGTTATATAAAAAGAACTGTGATTTATTTCCTTTGTAATATTTCTTGTTTTGTTCAATATTAATTGTTTTTTCTTTTATAAATATATTTATTAGAATAATAAGCATAAAAATTATATTCATTCATATTAAAGAGTATCATTTAGCATAAAACATTGAAAAGTATAAAATCCATGCATAAATGTGAGACTTCAAGATAATGAGAAGTTTTTGTTGCTAGGATAGTGAAGAAGGAACATTTTTAATGCCTGGTATGACAATAGTCGTACAAGACTAGCAAAAGGTCAAAAACCAAGAAGATGCAAACAAACACCAACATTGGTTTATTAGTACCAAGAGATGGGAGATTGAAATTACAGAATGGAAAGCTGAATCAGATTGATGGATTCCTCAAATCATCTTGGATTTCTTGTTATCGATTCACTTTAGAGAGTGAAAAGCTAAATCAGATTGATGATGTTCTACAGTCCAAATCATCTTACATTTGTTGTTGTTTGATTCAATGTTATTAATGTTTGTTTCCAATTTAGATCAAAGATGTTGTTTAATGTAATGATTGAAAAGTAAGTTTGTTAATATTAGCAATGTGTTGGGAAGTCAATATTTTAGTTCTTAAAGAAAAAGTGATTGTAGAAATTAAGATCTTTCATAAAATTCAATGAATAATGCAATCAATTAAATTTCCCCATAATATAATTCCTGTGTTTCTCTTATATTATTCAAAATGTAAATCTTTATTTTATTTATGTGCTTTTAATCTTGATTACTATAATATAATATATTGTAAAAAAAGGACAAAGTTGTTGAATTTTACTCTTTGCATTTTTAAGATCTGGGGTAAAACATACAAAAGACAAGATCTGCCATGCAAACTCATTTTTAAAATTGACTTTACTCTCAAAAATTGTGAATTTGTACATTAAAATACATTTTGAAGAAAATACTCATTTAAGGCATACTTCTTCTTTTCTTTGTTTTTTCAGTTGAATTATATACGTACTGATATGTTTGTCTTAAAGTAATAAATTATAGCATTATAAAGAAGCATATATGTTTCAATCAATTAAACAATAGTCTTTATATAAGATTTTACACTTTAGAAGATTTTAAAAAATAAAAATGATAAGAGGTAGAATCAGTTAATTTACCTTGCCATAGCCGGAGTAAGAGTTGGAGATCGCGGGCCACTGGAATGCTTCAAGAAATTTCTGCAGCTATGGCTTTGGTTGTAAAGTGAGAAGGAGCCAACCCTGTAGTGAGCTCATGAGGGTGCATGCCGCGTGAGTTTTAGCATTCCATCCAACTTAGCAATTATTTGGAAGCATATCAAAATCGCAGTTTTACAAACCCTAGAATTCATTCTGCCTGCAAACTCGAAGCGATCTGCAGTCTGGATAATTGCAATTGTGCGGAAGGATATGTAGTGACCATAAGCAACAACGCCAACAACCATACCAGAATAAAGATCTGGATTTAGAAAACCCTAGCCTTCGTCATAATTTAGGGCATAACTGAATTCATCATAATGGCCGATAGAAGGCATTTGGGTTCATGGGCAGATGTGGGCTGGGAAGACCCGCCTCATGTTCCGTAGTGGGTTTACACGAACGGTAGATGGAAGGACATGGCGATACAGGTAAACCAGAGCGGAAATAACAAGGTTTTTCGGCCAGTTTCAAAATACTTTCAAGACTTCTTTCGGAACAGACGCAGTGTGGCATGGAGGCAGAATAACAATGGAAGGAGATTCACTCGAGGTCATTTTAATAATGGTGAGAATCAAGGGAATTCTGAGAAGCAATTGAAGGGAAATCAACGAACGTTTGCTAGGGTTGTTGGCTTGGCAAATAAGGAGACTGTGGCTAGGGTTTCTATTTCTTCACAGCAGGTGGGAAATAAGGTAAATGTGAACCTCAAGGAAGCTAGTCCAGAAAAGGTAAGTAAGATACCTATTGATCCTATTTTGCCGAGGGTTTCTTCATCACAGGTTTGGGCTCCTATCCCTTATATCGATCTTCTGGGTTCCTTTGTCGATAAGAAAGCGAATTGTTTGCATACGAATGCTATTTCTGGGGAAATTTGGGGTGATCAAATTAGTTTGTTAAAGCTTTATAATAAATTGCAGAAAAGATGGGGAAATATGCATTATTTTTAATTATTATCTGCGAATGCTTTGATTATTGTCTTTGATTCTCCTTCTTTCAGAGATGAGGTATTAAGAACTTCACATCATTGGTTTGGAAAACATTTAATTTCAATTATGGCTTGGAAACCTTTTTTTGTTCCTGCTTGGTCTAGTTTGAAACTTATTCCTTTCTGGTTTTGTTTACCTAAAATTCCTTTTGAATTTATGGATCCAGATGTTCTTGAGAAAATTGGAAATACTATTGGAACTTTTTTAACATCTAAAATGGACTTTGTGGAGGGGGAGGTTCTGGTAAAAATTTGTGTTCTTATTAACCCTAACAATGTTTGCCCCCATACTTGTAATATCAAGTCTCATGATGGTATTTGGCACCAGTCAATTGAGAGATTAGATACAGAGCTTCTTAAGTCTCCTTTACTTTTGGATGCTTCGTTACTTATGGATTTTAAGAAAAACCAGCAGGTTGTTGGCTCTATCCCTAAATCCCTTAATAAAGATAGTTTGTCGGTGGGACCTTCGGTTGAAGGATGTGGAAATGTCTCTTCGCATAAATTGGTAGAAACAGGTCACATTAATCTTGAAAATAATCCATTGTGTCGTAGTTCTGGGAAACCAAATGATCAGACTTTGGGTTCGGTCTCACTTTCGTCTTTACTGAAGACATTTTCTAATAACGGGGTATAGTGATGGATGGTAATCCCCCGATAAATGGAGTAGATCACCCATTGACTATAGATTGCCCTAAGATGCCAAATAATCACATAAAGGATAAGGACGACAATTTGTCTTCATGCACTCATAAGGAGGTTTTGGATTCTTCAAAGAATGTGAATTTAGATAAAAATGCAGTGGTTGATATGGAAACTATTAAACAAGTACCTACCATAGGTTTTCCTAATGATGCTTCTGTAGTTTAGGAAATTAAGAATTTGGTGTCTAATAATTCCCCTCCGAATGTTAAAATTAATATGGCTAATGAATCTTCCTTAGGGAATAGTAATCCATCAGAGGTTGTCCTTGTTATTATGCCAAATGAGAATTTGGTATAACAAGTAAATGATATTTTTAACAATCATGCACATCAGATGGATGAGGGTATTACTGATAGAGTTGTTTGTTCGATTGAGAATGATTTGGGGGGTATAAACTCGACCCTTCCAATTTCTGCATCTGCTAATCCTTTTGCAGTTTTGGCTACAACAAAGTTGGGTTTTGAAGATAATCCAATTATTCTGGCTTCTCCAAAGTCATGCAAGAGTTTACCAATTGTCCAAACAACTCTGGTTTTTTCACCATCAGTGGTTTCTCTTGGGAGAGGTAGGCCCCCAAATAATCTTAAGACTCAAATGGAAATTGATATTGGAATTCAAAAGACTTTGTCCCTTTCTCCTGCTGGTGGGCAAGGGAGGCATTCGGTCTCTCTTGGTAGGCCTAAGAAAACATGCCTAACTCCTATAAGTGTAAAAAGAAAGAGGAATAAAAGATCTGTGACTAGTCCTCCTGTGACAAGATTAGGGGCTGTGAAACGTAATTTGCAAGGTTGCTTTGGGGAAAGCAAAAATTCTCTGATTAATGGGAAGAGGGGAGCTTCGGCCTCCCCTCGAGGACAATGAGAATTATTTTTTGGAATGTTAGGGGCTTAAATTCCCCTAACAAGAGACACTTAATTAAGTCCCAGATGGACTTAATTAAGTGTGATATTTTTATGTTGCAAGAAATAAAGTTGTCAAAGGAGTCTGCTGATTTGGTTTTTTCATCTTGGGGAAGGTGGAATTTTCTTTCTTCTCCTGCTTGTGGTGCTTCAGGAGGTTTGGTACTGCTTTGGAATAATTATAATATTGAGGTACAGTTAGTGGCATCTGCTACAAATTGGATGTTGACTTTAGTTATAAGCAAGATTTCGAAGGTTAAATTATGACTTTTTAACATTTATGCTCTATCAGGAATTCAAGGAAAGAGTAAGTTATGGGGTGAATAAAAGAGGATTTCTTCTCCCTTAAGACATGGTTCCTTTATTATCTTTGGGGGTGATTTTAATGTTATCACTGATTTAGATGAGAAAAGAGGAGGTGTTGTCCCTAATAAAAGGATTATGGATGACTTTGGGGATTTCTTTTTTGATATGAGCCTTTTTTATTGTAAGTCTCAGAATGGGGTTTTCACATGGACAAACATGAGAAGGGATTTTTCTCAGATTGCTGAGAGATTAGATCGGTTTTTGTTATCTGAGAATTGGATTGATTCAGATTTTGAATTCTTTTCCTCTATTCTACCGGTCTCAGGTTCTGATCATTTTCCAATTTCCCTTTCAGTTATTGAGGATAGGGCTTCTTTTAAGTTTCCATTTAAATTTGAGCCCATGTGGTTTAGAGATTCTTCCTTTTTGCCTCTTCTTATGAAATGGTGGTTCTGCTCCTTTTTGTTCTGGGTCCTGTATGTTTCAGATTGATAAGTAGTTAAGTTATTTGAAATTGAATATTAGGGAATGGAATATCTCACATTTTAAGAATATTTTTCAGGAGAAACAAAGGATTCAAGATATGATTAAGTGTCTTAATACTCATGTGCTTCAACATGGTATGGTGCCACAAGTTTTTGATGAATTGAAGTCACTAAAATTACAGCTTGAGGAGGTGTTAGCTAGAGAGGAAATCTATTGGAGACAAAAATCTAGAGAGTTATGGCTTTCAGATGGTGATAGGAACACAAAATTTTTTCATTCTTCAACTAAGATTAAAAGATGTAAGAATATGATATCTTGTATTCAGTGTCAGAATGGGAATTTATTGACAGAGTCGGAGGACATTGCTTCAGAGGAAGTTAGGTTTTTTAAGTCATTATTATCTTCGGAAAATGGAAATCTCAGCAGTGATATTATATCTAATATTCCTCCTTTAGTATCTTTGGAAGACAATAAGATGTTGATGTCTCCCTTTTCCTTAGAGGAAGTTAAGAGTGTTGTCTTTGCCATGAATCCAGATAAAGCTCCGAGACCAGATGGTTTTACTCCTTTATTTTTTCAGAAATGTTGGGACTTTGTAGGAAATGATTTTTTATTTGCTCTCGAGGAAGCTAGGAGAAATACTGTCTGTTTTAAAAGAACTTAATACTACAATGATTGCAATTATTCTTAAAAAAGAGGATACTAAGAATTTTGCTGACTTCCATCCCATTGCTTTATGTAACACTTTGTATAAGATATTTATGAAGGCAATTTCCCTTAGGTTGGCAAAAATTCTACCTAGGATCATTTCATTGGAGCAAGGTGGTTTTGTTCTTGGAAGGGAGACGACAAAGGGTGCAACTGTAGCACATGAGGTGGTGCATTCTATTTCCTCCGAAAGAACCCTGAGCATGATACTTAAACTAGACATGATGAAGGCTTATGATAGAGTAGAGTGGGAGGCTTTATGTGATGTTCTTGAGAAGTTAAGTTTTTCCAAAGCCTGGGTCAAATGGATTCGTGCATGTATTTCCTCTGCAAGATTCTCGGTTTTAATTAATGGTTCTGCCTGTGGTTTTTTCACTTCCTCCAGGGGTTTGAGACAGGGAGATCCCCTTTCTCCCTTTTTGTTTATTCTCCTAGCTGAAACCTTTAGTTGGGCTATTAGGGCTGCTAAAGTTGGGGGGCTTTGGAAAGGTATAAGGATTCAAAATATTCCCCAAAGTATTTATCATTGTCTCTTTGTAGATGATACTTTGTTATTTGGACATGCTTCGTTAGTTGAGGCAAAAGTGATTAAAGGAATAATACAGAATTATGCATCGTTTTCTGGTTAGAAAGTGAATGGTGATAAATCAAAGATTTTCTTCCTTAATACATCACAACTGGTTCATCGTAGGTTGCAATCCTTTTGGGGATTTGAGACTAGAAATCTTCCATGTACTTACCTTGGGATTCCTTTATTTGTTAAACAAGATAAGATTGGTTTTTGGGATAAGATTATTTCGGTCATTTCTAAAAGAATTCTCTCATGGAATCATAGATGGTTAACTTTGGCGGGTAAAACTGTTCTCAACAAGTCTGTTTTGAATGTTGTTCCCATATATCTCATGTCTGTTTTGAAGTCTCCAAAAGCAGTTATTGTTAGCTTATAGGATACTCTTAGAGATTTTCTTTGGAACAATAATAAAGATGGCAAGAAGAAACTCCCTTTAATTGCATGGGATAAGGTATGTTTGCCTAAGGAACTTGAGGGAACAGGAATTCAGAGTCTGGAGAATCAAAATTTAGCCTTAGGTGCTAAGATGGTTTGGAAATTATATGACAAGCCTAGCTCCTTGTGGGCACAGATTATGTTTGCCAAATATTTAAATAATGGACTGAGAGAGTACATTTTTAAAGTCTCAAATTTGCCTTCGGGTTCTGCTATTTGGAATTTCCTTTGTAAATGTAGATCAGTTATTTTGCCTCATCTCTCATGGATCATTCATAATGGTAGAAAGGCCAGATTCTAGGATGAAGTATGGAATGGACACACACCTCTGGTGAATATTAGGGATTGGTCTCCTTTGATCACTATTTTTTCCTCCCTTTGGGGTGTTTTTGTATCAGATTATTTTGAAATTGTGACTTGTGGACCCCTTAAGCTAGCTAGATGGAAGTCGATTGATTTCTTAGATGTTGATCAAAGTATGAAATTAGATTTTGAGAAGATTTTGGGGGATAGAATTGTAATTCTTTCTAATTCTGAGGATGAACTTATTTGGACAAAGAATATTTCTGGTAAGTACACTGTTAAAGATGGTTACAACTCCCTTATGGTTGCTAAAGATTTATCATCTTGGCCTTATAAGATGTTTTGGCATTTGGTTTGTCTTCCTAAAGCTGGAGCCTTTGCTTGGTTGTCAGTTTAGGACAGAGTCCTTACAGGTATGAGACTGGATAGGCTTGGTATTACTGTTGTTTTCCCTTGTGTCCTTTGTAACAAAAATTTGGAATCTTCTTCACACCTGTTCCTACATTGTGATTATGCTTATGAATGTTGGCAGTGGTTGTTTGAGAAGTTAAATATATCCTTTGTTATTGGTAAGGATCTCATTTCCCATTTTAGATCTTGGCCCTTTATGTTTGCCTCATCTTTTTATGCATGCCTTTGGATCATATCTCCATCTATTGTGATTTGGAATGTTTGGCTAGAACGAAACAACAGGATATTTAAAAAAATAAGTTCTTATGTGTCTGAGGTTCTATTAAAAATTGAGTCTTCAATCTCTGAGGTTGCTTTGTCATTTATTTATAAGAATTTGGAAAATCTTACTTCTTTTTCGCACTGGGATAGGAGAGTTACTAGAGTTTGGAAGATGTTGTCGGTTTTACCCTCTCATGGTTCAATTTTAAAAAAGAATGATGCAATAGGTAAGAGATGCTCTGCTAGATGGAAACCTCCTCCACAGGGGCACTTTAAACTGAATTTTGATGGGGCCTCTTGTGGTAACCCTGGGTTGGCTGGGATAGGCACGATAATTTATGATCACAATGCAAATTTTATTCGAGCTAAGTGTCATGCTATTGGTTTTAAAACTAACAATTATGCAGAATTTCATGCTTTGTCTTTTGGATTGGATATGGAAATCTCTTTGGGAATTAAGGACTTAATAATTGAAGGTAATTCTATGGTGATTATTCAATGTGTTATGAAAAAGAAATCGAATTTTTGGAATTTGCAGTATATACTTGATCTCATTTTATAAAAAATAGAATTGTTTGAATCTTTTTTGTTGTCCCATTGTTACAGAGAAGTTAACAAGATTGCAGATTATTTGGCAAATTTAGCCATTGATAGCAATGCTAATCAGGGAGAGGAGGGTTTTGAGGAAATTCCTTCTAAGGTATGGGAAGGTTTGCAACAATAGTTATGTGATTTTTTTGAGTAATGTTGATGTAAAATTTTATGATGATAATTATTCCCGCTTTCCCCTTTCATTTCAAGTATTCATGTTTGTTGTCTGGAGGAGAGTTCTATCTCATGGTATTTGATACAATAGTGTTTTCCCAAAGATTTTTTGATACTTTCTTTTTGGCAGGAAGGTTTTTGGCTCATGGGATTTGGCATAGGGCTTTGGAAAATTCTGTCTTCTTCCATTGATAGTTGTTGTGGAGTCTACATTTGAAAATTATCCAATGGGTTTGCAAATTGCCATATGGGCTCTATGTAAAACTGATATTATATGTGTTGTGATCGCATTTTGTATGTGGTTTTGGGCGGGATGTATAAACTGATCTGTTAGATACTATAGGTTTATTTTATGAGCTATGACCGAAGGTTTTCTTCCCGTATGCTCTTTGAATCCTGCGTAAAAAAATAAAAAAATAAAAAAATATTAATAAAAAAGTAAAAAAATGACTGTGAAATCAGTAAAAATGACTGAAATCAAGAATTACAATAGGCAAAACAAATAAATTGACAAATTTATGAAATCCACAAAACAAAATAAAATTAAAAAATCCTTATATCTGTGACTCCAAAAAATAAAAAAAATCTCATTAGAAACAAATAAATGAATTTGTAGCATTCAGCTTTTCCGAAGTGCAACAGTTAATGCTACCTACAGACGCTTACCACCCCTGAAAAATAAATGAGAGAAAATGGAAAGATACCTTAATAAGTGAGTCTCGCAGAATTCTCTGTGAAAGGCTGGTCTCAGTAATAAAAAATGGTAAGCTTTAAAGCCACATGCTTTTCATTATTTTTCGGTGGGAAATAAAGAAGGCCTATACTTTTCTTTTCCTTTTCCTTTTGGTTTTAGATTTTTTTGGATTTCTTTATAATTTTAAAAAAGAAATGTCTATTTTTTAATAGTTTATTTTTTATTTTTTATTGTTTATAATATTGTAAATAAAATATTTTTTAGATATATAAATTTTAATTTTTTTTTAAAATTTCAAAATATAGATAATATGATTTGATTCAATTTAAATTGAATTAAATGAAAAATTAAATACAAGTATTTCTATTAAAAAATAAACTTAATTATTATATGTATTATTTATAATTTTATTTTATATATCTTTTTGAAATCATTCTATTTTTTAATACTTTTTGAAAACCATAAATTTTTTAATCATTTTAATATATACAAAATAATTTAATAACTTTTAATCATAAATTTAAATAATTTTCATTAAGTTATTAAAAAAATGTCTATTTTCACTTTTATAATTATTAATAGTTATTTTATTAAGACCAATTATAAGTAATATTACATAAATATAGAAAATAATATAACATTACACTATAAATTAATAATTAAATTTGTGATTAATTTTATTATTATTATTATAATTATATAATTGTTTTAAATTAAATTAAGATTATGCTTTTAAGAAAAATATATATTTTTACTATAAAATTTGTATTATATTATAATTATTTTATTAAAATAAAAGTTATAATTAATATTTTTTTTGATGGATAGAGGTATAATTAATATTAGATAAATATAATTATAATAAAATACTTTTAAAATAAAAATGACTTTTAAAATAATAATGATTCAAAATTATAATAATTAAAAATTAGAACAATTATTAATTACAATATTATAATGACAAGTACTCGCCACTACATGGCACTTGTTTAAGTATAAATTTAATTTAAGTTAATTTAATAAGATTAAAGATAAATGATACAAAAATAAGTTATGTATATTCTAAAATTATAAATGTTAAATTTCATAAAATAAATTTGATAAATAAAGGTATATAGTATTAGGTTTGAGAATAAATAAAAATTTGATGTGGTATTAATTTTTGAATATCTTAGGAGAAATCAAAAGGAAAATAACAAATCTACAAGTTTAGAAAGTTAATAGGGAATGCTGGTTGATGACGGGGGATGGAGTGTGCACGCGTTTTACTGGTTCGAGCTAGGGCTGTTAGTTTAGGGGGGGGGGGTGAATCATAAAAACTCACAATACAAACTATTTATCAGATTCAACCTCAGTAACCTCTACTGATATGCAACTATGACTATAAATCATTCAAACTTACAAACAAAAGTGCATAAGACATCATAACACATTCAACACCAGATTTAACGTGGAAACCCAAATAGGGAAAAACCACTATGGGATTTCAGACCCACTAAGAAATATACCCTTCTAGAGTATGCTCGGTTAAAAGCTAATCTAGTTACAGATTACAAACACATTGCTAGATGTGACCCGGTTAAGGGATTTCCCTCAGACTTGTTAGAGTCTTGCACTTTGTTAGAAGTGACCTTGTCAAAGGATTTCAAACACTCATTTAGAATGTTACCTTGCTAGAGGGTTTACAAATAAGACTGTTAAGTCCACTCGGTTAAGAGATTTCCTGTCACTTACAAAATAAACAACAGTAATAAAATATATCTGCAACTTCACATCTAAAATGCTAAAGCAGATTCTATTTGCTCAAAACAATCTTGTCATACGACTTATCTTGTCCCTTGTTGGGCTTGTTGGGCTTCTCAATCTGTTCTTCAATCAGATCTTCAAGCTTCCATGCTCAGTAAACATTACTGTAGCATCATTGTGCATACACTTGCCCGCATCCATTGTTTATCAACAATTCCTTATTTATAAACAATACCTAACCGCTTAATCTCCTTGATCACATTTCGCATGATCAATCTTAGCCATCAGATCTTCAAACTTAACTAGGTTCATTGTATCCTTCGATCTGAAAAACGATTTACCTCACCTTGGAACTTGCATTCCTTCCTTGGAACTTGTGCTAGGTTATTGCGGTTCAATCTGTGCTGTAGATCTTCCTCCTGTGTTTTCGTTGTCGTAGATCCTCAACAAACTTCTTGCACGACATTCCAATCATCCATACATTTCCAGCTCATCAGCATCCTTCATTAAATAATGCTTTTATTCATCCAATGCGATCTATTGTAACTCAGTTGTTACTCGGTAAATACTGAACTTCACTCGGTATACATTCTGCCTTCATTAACCGATAGCGATAACCTTAGGGTTTACCGACTAGGTACCTTAGGGTTTACCGACTAGGTTCTTTGTTCAGTGACATAGTATAGTATTAAACTTATAATCAACAACATATGTAGGATATCAAAACAATCAAAACAACATGATCTCATCATTGTCTAACTCAGTAATAGTTGCCCATTGAATAACTTATTATTCCCCTTCATTATCACATTCTTTCCGTGTCACTTACCGACTTCTTAATACTCATCAAAACATACTTCTCAAGATATGGCAACATCATACTGAATCAGAAAATCAATTTCTTGACATCAATGACAAAATAATATTATTAGGACAGTAATCATCCTTTCACAGTTATATCAACAATCTCCAACAACCTTTTCAATATCCTTATAGAAATGCCAACAATCTCTTTTTGTGAGAAATGCTAACAAGGGCATCTGAGCCCTAGCCCGTGGAGGGTTTGTGTTGGGCAGTGCATAGAGGGGGGGCCTGTCTTCGACTTTTAGGGGGCGTGGTGGCTTTTGCAAAAGAGATCAGTGCTGGTGGTGGGGAGGATTGCGGGGTGGTGTTGTGTTGGGAGCTGGAGTAGGGGATGCAGGGAGTCCGGTGTTTGGCGGAAGTGGTGGGTGCAACTCATGGGGTGTGGAGGGCTGTGGCAGCTCTCTGTTTGGTGACAGTGGTGGGTGTAGTTCATGGAGTGTGGAGGACTATGGCCACTCTCTCCCTATAAAAAAGGTTGGGAGGAGTGTGCGGTTTGGGAGGAGTGTTCGGTAGGTTGGGTTTTGGGGTGTGGGTTATTATTTTTGTCTTTCCCTTCACCTTAGGGATGACAACTGTTGAGGGTGAGGCCTCGGGAGAATCTCCCAGTTTGGATTTTCGAGGTGCGTTGGGTGCGAAATCCCCATCCCAAGGTACCAAGACCTTCACTAATGATCTCTTTGTTCCAGATTCAGGATTTACTAGGGTAGGTTTGTCCAATTGCACTCAGATTTTGAAGATTAATGGCTGCCTTGAGAGATGCAAAGAGCGTCCAAAATTGGTAATTCCACCCAAGATGATTGCTGAAGATGTTGAATATTTCTCAAAGCACTCGTTATACTGCAAATTTTTGGGGATGAGGGTTTCTTTACAGTTTTTGGAGAATTGGGCTTAGAGGACTTGGGCGTCAGAAGGGGAAATGGATGTTATGTTGTTGGCAAACAATTACTTCATGGTCACTTTCAATTGCATGGATGATTGCAATCGGGTCTTTGAGGGAGGCCCTTATTTTTATAACCAGGTGGGGTTGTTCATCAAACCTTGGCATGCAGGATTTAAACCTTTGGAGGATCTCCTGAATCGGGTCCCAGTGTGGGTTCGATTACCTCATTTTCTGGTAGAATGTTGTTAGGAGGATGTGTTACAAATGCTAGCTTCACTACTTGGGAAGCTTGTTGGATCTTCATCATAAACCTTGGGGAGAAAGGTAATGACTTTTGCTCGCATTTGTGTTGAAATTGATCTTAGTAAGCCTTTGCTAGATGCTATAGATATGTGTGTAGGCTCTTACTCTTGGGTCCAACAACTTGATTATGAGACTTTACCTTTCCGGTGTCGTTTATGTCATGAGTATGGTCATTTGTAGCGCAAGTGCCCTAGGTCTAAATCGGTTGAGCATCAAACTCAACAGCCATCCCGTAACCTTGATGGGGCTGATAAAGGAAAAGCTTCCATGTTTGGTGTGGCTGTGGGTGTTGATGGTTTTGTCCTAGTTAAGACAAATAATAGGAATCGAGGTCAAAAGAGGTCTTTGCAGGAGAGTCAGGAGGAGGATACCTTTAACAGATTTGAAGCCTTGGATGACTTTAGATAGCAGGAGGTGAATCTGGGGATGATTCCTTCAGATCATAGTGTAGTAGGGTTGATGCTTGATTGTGTGAACTTGGATCCTACCTAGGGTCTGCAGGAGGTTAAAAGTCAACAGATGGAGATGGATCAACAGGTATTGGCTAGAAGGGACCCATCTCTAGTGCTGAAGTGAAGATGCTTGGTGGGGATGTTTCTCTTGCAACACAGAAATTGGACTCTGTTGGGGTTAAAAGTAATAAGATCTCTTTACATCTAGGTCTTCTTCAGAAAGACATTAAGAAAGGAGCAACGAAGAAGAGTTTGAAGGTTGGCAGAAAGAAGGACTTGGATAAGATCAAATTGATGGGAGAGAACTTGGTTGAGTCAGGGTTAGTAAAGACTCTGGATTCTCATTTTTCTAATCCCCCGAAGTGATTGTGCTTTCATGGAATGTGACAGGCTTGAACACTAGCCCTAGACAAAAATTTGTTTGGGAATTGATTAGGAGTCATTCTCTCGATGTCCTTTTCTAGCAAGAAACTAAATTATTTGTGGAAAGTATGTTGGGTCTGGTGCCTAAGCTATGGGGGAGAGGCGAATGTTAGTGTATTGAGGCATTTGGCTCCTTTGGAGGTGTGGCTTGTCTTTGGAACCCCTTGAGGATTCATCCTATATGGTGGGTTTCTTCCAGATCATCTTTATCCGGGGTCGCCTCTAGTCTTGAGACTAGGGAATATATCTTGCTTACTAACATTTATGCCCCCACTGATCTTCAAGGTAAGCAAAATTTGTGGTCTCATATTACTTTTATGCATGGGTTTTTTCCTTTTCATCCATGGATTATGGCGGGTGATTTCAATGCCATCTTAGAGTTGAGTGAGAAGAAGGGTGGTGTTATGCGGTTGGAGCCTTCTTCCTTCCTTCTTCGGGATAGTATCAAACTTGAATCTTGTTGACATCAATACCAGTAATGGTCTGTTCACTTGGAACAATAGGAGACTAGGGGAGTATTGGATTGCAGAGAGGCTGGATCGTTTTCTGGTTTCTAGTTTTTGGGTTGGTGGGGGATGGTCCACATGCTCTGAGATTTTAGATTGGAAAGGTTTGGACCACTGGCCCATCAAATTGGTGTCCTCTTCTGCTCGAGTCACTCACATTTCTTCATTCAAATTATAGCTTATGTGGTTACGATATTCTTCTTTGCAGGTTCATGTTGCAGAGTGGTGGAAGAAAGGGAGGCCAGCCTTTGGCATTGCCATGTACACTTTTGCCAAGCAGCTGAATTTTGTTAAGTTTCAGCTTAAACTATGGAATCATCAGTGTTTTGGTAATATTTTTCATGCTAAGATATTTTCTCAATTAAAGTTGAATGGCATTACTAGAGAGATTAGAGAGCATGGATTGTCACAAGCCTTGCTTAGGGAGGAAGTTAGGGCAGTCAAAGATTTAGAGGAGTGGGAGCTTAGGGAGGAAATCTGCTAGAAACAAAGATCTTGTATTGATTGGCTTCAAGAGGGGGATAAGAATACTGTGTTCTCTTTAAATTTAGTGAAAACAAGAAGACATGACAATTCCATCCCTGTTTTGGTTAATGATAGAGGCAAGCAATGTTTATCCTTGCTCTTCTAGGGATTCTATGCAATATTTCCAATCCCTTTTTAGTGAGGATTCTCAGGGGGAATCGGAAGAGGAAAATCTAGTTCTTACTTGTATTCCTTCTCTAGTTACTAGGGAGATGAATGAATAACTTATGGGACCTATTTTTTTGGACGAACTTGAGAGGATTGATTTTCACATGAAGAAGGGGAAGGCTCCTGGACCGGATGGGTTTCTGATTGGGTTCTATCAATAATTTTGGGATATTATCAAATTGGACTTATTGGAGGTGGTCCAAGAGTCCCAGAGGAGTAAGCAGATGCTTTGGGCCTTGAATGCGACTTTCATTGTGCTCATCCCCAAGTGTGATGGGGCTGACCGGTTAGGCCAGTTCTATCCTATTTCTCTTTGTAATGTGATTTATAAGATTATTTCTAAGCTGATAGTAGAAAGGTTGAAGAATTGGATTAGGGGGGTCGGGGGGTCATTTCTGAAGAGAAGAGTGGGTTTGTGCAGAGCCGTCAAATATTGGATGGAGTGGTTATCGCTATTGAGACCATTCATTCTATGGAAGCTTCCAAGGAAAAATCTATGTTTATCATGCTAGACATGGCAAAAGCTTATGATAGAGTCCGATGGTCCTTTCTCTAGATGATTCTTAGGGCCTTTGGTTTTGTTGATGAATGGATCCAATGGGTTATGAGTTGTGTTTGGTCTACCTCATTCTCTGTGCTAATTAATGGAGATCATACTGAGTTGTTTGGTGCATCCAGGGGTCTTTGTTAGGGGGACCCTCTTTCCCTGTACTTATTCATTCTTCTAGCTGAGGGTATAGGGAGATTGATTAAGTATAATGCAGGACTAGGTATTATTCATGGTTGGATTTGGGGTAATGACATACCTCCTCAGTCCCATTTGCAGTTTGTGGATGATATGACCTTGATGGGACTGGCTAGGATCAGAGAAGCTATAAATTTGTGTAAAATCTTGGATGTCTATCTTGTTGCTTCTGGCCAATTGATCAATGATGATAAATCTTCCATTATCTTCTTCAACACACCTGAAACTATTCAGTTGAGGATTGCTCATATCTTGAGATTCCAGGTCGGTTCTCTTCCCTTGAGTTACCTGGGTATTCCTATCTTTGTTGGTAATCTTCCCAGGGACTGTTGGCAGGGTATTCTAGATAAATTTTGCATGAAGGTTGAACATTGGACTCAGAGATGGTTATCCTTTGCTAGGCGGGTTCAACTGATCCAGTCGGTGGTCCATGCTCTTCCAATTTATAGATGTATGCTCCAAGTGGACCCAAAGTGGTTTGTGAAGGAATTGGATTCTTTGGCAAGGAAATTCTTATGGACAAACAACCTGTCCTCCTATAAATGAGTTCTTGTCAAATGGAACTTGGTGTGAAGCAGTTGGGTGGGCTTGGCTTAAGGTAGTCTTCTTTATTTGGGGAGGCTTTGGCAGCTAAATTGTACTGGAGGTGGTGTGTTGAATAGGATCGAGGTTGGGCTAGGATTTTGTCTTTCAAGTATATGCAGAGGATCCCGAAGGAGGAAATCCCAAGATATCCACTTGCAGGAAAAGGCTCTACGATTTGGAGTACTCTCAAGAAAGGGGCTACACTGATAACATAAGGTCTTTTTTGGATCTGTAAAAGGAGGGAAGAGGTGATTTTTTGGTTTGATTCTTGGGATGACTATCCCCCCATTATTGATTAGTTTTCTAATTTAGTGAATCTTTGCCAGAGGTTCCTGGAGGTAGGGTGGTCCAGAGTGAGCGACTTTAAGTCTGTTTATAGGTGTGGGCAACTAGAGATGATGCGGTGGAAGGTTCCTAATGAATGGCCGGTTGTTGATATGGAGGAAGACTGCACTGAGCTTCATCGCATTTTGGCTAGTAGACACTATAGTTCCCTTAAGGATAGGGATAGACTTGCTTGGTCCCTGAATCCTAAGGGTGTTTTTACTATTTCCAGTGGGTACCGGGAGCTGTTGTTCTGTCGCTTGGAGGGGAGGGAGGTGCATTGGTGGAATATGTTTGGAATGATTTCTCTTGGCCGAAGTGTAATTGTTTTGCTTGGAATCTGGCTTTGAATAAATGTCTAACCTAGGACAATATTCACAAGCGTGGATTCCACGGGCCTTCCATCTGTGTTTTGTGTGGTAATGGAGAGGAAGATTCCTCTCACTTGTTCTTCAGATGCCCTTTTTCGTTGCTACTCTAGCATTACTGGTGGGAGGTGTGGAAGCACCCCTGTGTTCACGCGGATTCTTTGGTGGAGTTTTGGAGCAGTTTGGGTAGGCCTCCTATTTTGTCCTCTTTTCTCCCGACTGTTTGGCACATTGGGCCCATTTTCATACTTTGGTAGATCTAGCTAGAGAGGAATAGGAGGATCTTTAGGGAAGTCAGATTGTTAGTTCAACAAGTGTGGAATAGAATCATTGGCATGATCCAAGAGACGATGGAAGCTAAATGTGAGGTGAATTTTCCTCTAAATAGAGAAGAGGTTGATATTGTGAGTAGGTTGGGTTTGCAGGAGATGTCTCCTATCTCAACTTGTGTCAGGAGAGGTAGACGTGCCAAGAAGAAGGTTCAAAGGGTGGGAAGATGGTTGGCCCCTCAGGATGATTCCAATAAGATTAACGCTGATGGCTCCTCTCGGGGTAATCCGAGTCTTGCTGGGATTGGGGGTGTTGGTAGGGATTGTATGGGGGATGCGGTTTTCTTCTTTTCAGTACATAAAGGGCAACAGTCTAATAATTTTATAGAGGGACTAGCAATTTTCTATGCCCTGGAGCGTGCATGTGAGCTGGGGTGGTGTAAGGTTATTTGTGAATCGGATTCGCAGATTATTGTTAATCTATTGATTGAGCAGAAGGTGAGTGGGATTAATTGGCAGCTGGGAGGGATTGTGCACCAGATTTTGTAAATTAGTGCTATGATGGAGAGGGTGTCTTTCATTGACATTCCTTGTGAATGGAATAGAGCTACAGATTGTTTGTCTAAGTGGGCTTCGGAACATGATGATGTTTGGAAAGTTGAGGGTTGGGAGCATCTTTGACTTGATTACTATCAGGACTTGCATAAGATCTTTGCTGAGGATATGGATAGTTATGAAGCTGGATGATTTTTGGTTGGGTTTATTGTTCTCTTCTAGAGCCTTGTGGCTCTGGCTTTCTTATGTAATGCTAGTATATGATTATTAATAAAGTTTTTACCCCTTTATTCAATTTTTTTTTGTTTGAATATCTTATATTTGAAAAAGCGTGATCTCTGTCTATGTTTATCCTCATATCTAAATTATCTATCTACATTTTCAAGGGTCAAATCTATGAATTATGTTCAATTTTGTGCTTGTACAAATGTCTTGCACTCATGAACATTATCTTGAGTAGTGTACAATTCTAATTCATACTGTGCTTGATTTGCTCAGTCTTTTTTTGCCTTGGCTACTATTTTAGATTAGAGATATTTGAAAATAGCTTTGGAGGATTATTGATATGTCATAAGTGGAAATGTTCTCCTAAGCCAACCCCTTGAAATCCTAGGTAAAATATTGAAGGCAACACTTGTCTTAGTTGTGCAAATGCTCCTAAAATGAATGTGTCTATTTAGATTCATTCTAGATGCTCTCTATATAAGAGGCTTCTTCCCCTCTCTTTTCAGGAATAAAATCTTGGAGCATACTTACATTGTGTCAAATTAACTTTAGTCTACATTATTACTATCAAGCTACATGATCACAACCACATTTGTTCCCAATTGAGCTCTTGTGCAAGCATAAAAAGATGAGAGAAACATATCAAAAGATAAATCAATGGAGATAGGAAAATAAATAAAGATCAAACCCATTTGAATGTGTGAAGGTACAATTTGGCTTAATTTATGATTTTGCATATTTGATGGTTCTTCATTGATGTGTTGTTGAAGTTCATTGTAGATCTAGGGTTTTGTGGTTAGAACAAGAGTTTGCAATATTTAGGGTTCAAATACAACATATATAGATGCCTTTAAATATAATTACATAACAATAAAGTGTGTTTAAAACATATTTTTACTTGGCCTTAAATAAAAAAGTAATAGGCGAGAGTTGGATTTTTTTTGAAATTTTAGGGGGTCAAGCCCATGTTCACAAGCTAACCTTGTGTCCACAAAAATTATTTGAGACATGAGAATATCCAAGTCAAAGTGGACAATGGATGTTTTGGGAATATGTTCATGGATAGTCATAGTTGATGTGTATTTTGGGTGAATATATGAAGCAGTCACCGATTAGGAGGGACCTCAAAGAGATCAATCCAGACCGGTCAGCAAGAGTAAACACAATGGAAACACAAAGATATGATGGAGGCAATGCAAAACATATTGTTTTATTTCATTAAAAACTGATTACAACCAATCGGTAACAACTGAGTTACACAAACCAGCTCACAGGCCTACTAAAACATGCTCAAAGTACATAATAGGTCACAACCGAAACCTTCAATCTTAAAATCTATTTTCTATTCTTAGTCTAACTACTTTATTGTTATATTCTAATTCTCAATACAATTATTTATATGATCCAAGGGATCTGGGCAGCCCAAAAAGGGATCAAAACCCTAAGAACAAGACCTAACGTGTAAAACCAACAAGGTCGGCCTCCGCTAAGAGATTCCTCCGGAAAATCCAAAGGATGAGGTTTAGATCATGGGAAAAGGTCAGACACATGCCAATGAACATTAGAATCAATGCTCAGGGATCCGTAAGCTATAGAAGGGTTCTGATAGATCACCAATGCAAATAGGTCCAAGCAATTGGTAACAGGAAATTGTCAACCGGTAACAGGAAATTGTCATGGAAACCGATAGCGATAACTTGTCGAAAAAAGATCCAAATGCTTTGCTGTTTGGGAATAAGGAAGATGATCAAGTCTTCAAGTAGAATCCAACTCCATAGGATCTGATGAGCCAAATCCAGGACAGAAAGAAAGAAATGCTGAAACTGCAAACATAAAGAAAAATGAAAAGGAAAATATTTTTGGTTGATGCAAGATTGCTATGAACCGGGGATGCTCCTACATCAGACATCTGGGTTATTGAAAAAGTGAGTCTCTCACTTTCCTGGGGTCAGAGGAAAACCAAGGCAGTCTACCTCTACCAAAGAAATCCAAGATGAATCTTCAACTGGTCTGTCCTTCAACTTCACAAGATACTCGTTATACTGACTGCTTTGAGTACTTTGCCCAATCCTACTGTCCAAAATGTCTTCAATCCGATCCAATTCCTTCTAGGGTAAATGTTTCTTCAAGTACGCAATACTATCCTCACTGAATTATGGTTCATGATACTCATGAACATCTGCAATGTTAAACACAAGTGAAATACTCAGACTATTCGGTAACTCCACTTCATATGCATTCCCAGAACTGAATTTCCTCAAAATCCTGCAAGGTCCAAACTTTTTCATCTGCAATTTGTTATAAGTTCCAACTAGGAATCTTTCTTTTCTTAGATATACCATCACTTCATCGAAAAATTCAAATTCCTTATGTCCCCTCTTCTCATCTGCCTTCTCCTTATACTTGTTGTTCATGTCCTCCAAATGCTGCTTAACTTGAATATGCAAGGCTGCCATGTGATCTGCAAAGTTTTCTGCTTTTGAACTTCTCCAGTCTTCACTGCTAATATTTCTTAATTCTGATATACCTCTTGGATGCACTCTAGTAACAATCTCAAAAGGTGTTCTTCTGGTACTCTTGTTTACTGAATTGTTATAGGCAAACTCTGCTTGTGCAAGGATTAAATCCCAACTTCCGGTTTTATCTTCTATTAAACATATTAACAAATTTCCCAAGCTTCGGTTAACTACTTCTGTCTGTCCACCAGTCTATGGATGAAAAGTATAACCGAACTTCAAATCTATCTTCATCTTCTTCCAAAGTGTTCTCCAAAAATAGCCAACAAACTTAGTGTCTCTGTCTGAAACTACGCTCTTAGGTAATCCATGCAATCTCACTACTTCCTTGAAAAATAGGTCTGCTACATTTAATGCATATGATGTCTTCTTACAAGGTATGAAATGAGCCATCTTCGAGAATCTATCCACGACCACAAATATAGAATCATTCCCTCTCAGTGTTTTAGGCAATCTAAGTATGAAATCCATGCTCATATCCTCCCAAGGTCTTACTGGTACTGTCTAAGGTTTATACAATCCCACATTCTGACTACTACCCTTTGCAACTTGACAAACTCTATAACTTTGCATATATCTCTTAACATCCTTATGAATCTGGGGCCAAAAGTACTACTCACTCACCAATGCTACTATTTTGTCAATACCAAAATGTCTAGCTAATCCTCCACTGTGTTTCTCCTTTATCAGATTCTCCCTCATAGAAATCTTAGGTATGCATAACTAAACTCCTCTGAATAACATCCCATCCTGAATGAAGTAATCCAACCACTTGCTTCTATCTACCATCACTGGTTCTCTACATGCTTTCCAAGGTTCTGCAAAATCTGGGTCATCATCATACAAGGTCTTCAATTCTTCAAATCCTAATATTGTCACTCTCATCTCTGTCAGCAAATTCCTTCTCCTACTCAATGCATCAACAACTTTGTTAGATTTCCCACTTCTATGCTTCAACACAAAGGTATAGCTCTGCAAAAACTCCACCCATCTCATATGTCTCTGATTCAACTTACTCTGACTATTCAAATACTGCAAGGCTTGATAATATATATACAACACAAACTCCTTAGGCAACAGGTAATGTATCCACTTTTTCAAGGCTTGAACTATGGCATAAAACTCCTAGCCACACACTGAATCTCTCCTCCAGGCATCATTCAATTTCTCATTGAAATAAGCTACTACTCTTCCTTCCTGACTCAAGACTGCTCCTATTGCTATTCCACTTGCATCACAATCCACTTGAAATACTTTATTAAAATCTGGTAAAGCTAATACAGGCTGCTCAGTCACTTTCTGCTTCAATAGTTCAAAACTTTTGTTTGCTCCAGTGGTCCACTTGAACTCCTTCCGATCTCCCCTCATGGTCTCAGTCATAGAGTTACAAACTGAACTAAAATATTTGATGAAGTTCCCGTAAAAACTTGCCAATCCATGAAATGATCTTACCTCTCCAATGCTTTCTGGTGTATGCCGCTCAACAATCACTTTTACTTTCTCAGGGTCCATCTTCAAATCATCCTCAGATATCACAAATCCCAAATAGACTAACTCATCCTTCATGAAAGTACACTTCTTAATATTTATCAACAACTTTTCTTCTCTCAACCTCTGCAAAACTTGTCTCAAATGCAACTAATGCTCCTCTTTTGTCTTACTGAAAATCAGAATGTCATTGAAATATACAATAAAAAACTTACCCAAGAATTTCTTTAATACCTCATTCATCAGCCTCATGAAAGTACTCGATACATTAGTTAACCCAAAAGGCATCACCAACCATTCATACAGTCCTTCATTTGTCTTGAATGTTGTCTTCCACTCATCTCCTTCTCTGATCTTGATCTAATGATATCCACTCTTTAAATCTCTCTTTGTAAAGTATTTGGCTCCACTCAAACAGTCCATTATGTCATCCATCCTAGGCAAAGGAAACCAATATTTCACTGTGATCTTGTTTATTGCTCTGGAATTAGTACACATTCTCCACTCTCCATTATTCTTAGGTGCTAATACTGTTGGTACTGCAAAAGGGCTCAGACTTTCCTTGATCAAACCTTTCTTCAATGGCTCCTGCACTTGTGTATTCAGTTCTTCATTCTCTGTTGGTGTCATCTGGTGTGCAAGTTTGTTAGGCAAACTAGCTTCGGGAACCAAGTCCATGCAATGACTGATACTTCTCATAGGTGGCAATCCATCAGGTACATTATCTGAAATGATGTCTTCATATTCTGTTAGAAAGTCTTTTTTCTCTTTCGGTTGTTCCTCTTCATGCTCCAGATTCTCAGTCTTCTTAGGAATTAAGGCAAAACACACATTCTCATGCTTCAATCCATCTAGGATTTCCTTCCATCCACCAAATAGATTCTAGCATTCATACATACTTCATTATTTAAAGGTTCCTCTAAGGGAAACAAGGTTTTCTTCATCCCATTAGCCACAATAGTGTATGTATTCTTCCTCCCATCATATATTGTTTGTCTATCAAACTACCAAGGTCTACCCAACAAAAAATGATAAATATCCATAGGCATAATATCACACAAGACTTCATCATGAAAATTCTCAAATTTCAATTTCACCAAACAATGCTCACTTACTAACAACTTATGTTCATCCTGAATCCATGCTATCTGCTAAGTTTTAGTCTGTTTAAATCTTTTCAAATTTAACTTATTCACCATTTCTTCTAAAAGAATATTATCTTAACTACCACTATCAATAACAAATTTACAACACTTACCGAATACCTTACATCTGGTCTTGAACAAATTCTTCCTCTACAAGGGCTCTTCATCTCTCTCAGGATGACACAGAGCTCTCCTCATCATCAACAGTTCTCCATCTTCTAATTTATTGTCTGATCTCGTGGGGTTTTCCTCCACCACTGCTGCTCTTCTAGTATTCTCTGCCTTCTTATACTTGAAAGAACGATGTCCTTCTCCTCCACACTTATAGAAAGTTCCTCTAAATGTTTTCTTGCCTTGTCTTCCAAAATTCTCATTCCGGTAGCCATCTGGTTCTCTCCTCTGGTAGAAATTTTTATCATCTTTTCGATATGAATTACCTTCTTTGTTCACTTCCTTTTCCTTGTTCTGATTTGTACAGGTTCCTCTACCTCCAGTATATCCTATTCCTCCTTGAAATCTTCCTCCAATAAACCTTCCACCTCTGCCTCTCTGCCTCTGCTCATGTCTTTTGTTTAGCTTCTCTTTTGCCTTTAGGGCATATTGGTATAGACACCCACAATCCATTCAAATACCTTGCAAATTGTTCAACTTCATCATCAACATGTCCGGATCTGATATTTAACTTTTCAAATGCTTCGGTGTATTCCTTTACACTAGATTTCTTCTGTCTCAAATTCTACAACTTCTGGAACAGATTCACTTGGTAATCAGCTGGCATAAATATTGATTTCAACTTATAAATCATTTGATCCCATGTCTTGATCTTCTCTTTACCCCTTCTCTATCTATCAACCTACAAATGCTCCCACCAAAGAGATGCATGACCTTTCAATCGAGTACATGCGTATTTCACCTTTCTTTCTTCTGCAGTGTTTTCAAAATCAAAATATTTCTCCATCTTCGAGATGCAATCCATGAATTCATCTGAATCCATCTTTCCATCATATTCCAGTGGGGTAAAATAAGGTTTAGTATTTTCCCTACTCAAAATGCTCAAAAACCTTTCCTCATCCAGATCAACCGTTGGTGGGTTTACTTGTTTTGTTGGAACAACTTCTCCTTCAACTTCACTTACATCTTCGATGTGTCGACCTCTTCTCTGGGCTATCTCCATGGCTTCCAACCGAGATGCTATCCCTCACAACATTTCAATCACAACAGGGTGTGCATTCCCACACGCTCCACCATTCCTAGTTCCTCTTCACGCCATCTTTTACTCCAGTCCTCTGCAGATGCAGGTTGGATCCACAATCCACTACCCTACAAAAAAAATCTTAGGACACACAACCATTGGAATGAAAACTCGCTCCGATACCACTTGAAGTAGTCACTGGTTAGGAGGGATCTGAAAGAGATCAATCTGGACTGGTCAACAAGAGTAAACACAACAGAAACACAAATATATGATGGAGGCAATGTAGAACAAATTGTTTGATTTCATGAAAAACTGATTACAACCAACCGGTAACAATCGGGTTATAGAAATCGGCTCACAGGCCTGCTAAAACATGCTTAAAGTACATAATAGGTCAGAACCCAGACCTTCAATCTTAAGATCTATCTTCTACACTTAGTATAACTACTTGATTGTTACATTCTAATGCTCAATACAATTATTTATACAGTCCAAGGGATCCAATCGGCCCAAAAAGAGATCAAAACCCGAAGAACAAGACCTAATGTGTAAAACCAACAAGGTCGGCCTCCGCCAAGAGATTCCTCCGAAAATACAAAGGATGAAGTGTAGATCGTGGGAAAAGGTCGGCCACATGCCAAGGAACATCAAAATCAATGCTCAGGGCTTTGCAAGCTACAAAAGGGTTCTGGTAGATCACCAATGCAAATAGGTCTAGGCAACCAGTAACAGGAAATTGTCATCTGGTAACAAGAAATTGTCATGGAAACCGATAGTGATAACTTGCCGAAAAAAGATCCAAATGCTTTGCAGTTTGGGAATAAGGAAGGTGATCAAGTCTTCAAGTAGAATCCAACTCCACAAGATCCAGTGAGCCAAATCTAGGACACATAGAAAGAATGGTTGAAACTGCAAACAAAAAGCAAAACAAAAAGGAAACTATTTTTGGTTGATGCAAGATTTCTATGAACCGGGGATGCTCCTGCATCAATAAACCAAAATGTGCACAAATAGGAATTATGTGGGAGAGGAATGTGTGTAGGTAGGTGGATAATTATATAGGAAAGAGTCCAACTTTGTGCAAGAATGCACCATTTATTAGTATGTAAATTTATTGAACAAATATGTCAAAATTCACATAAAAACAAATGGGAAATCACATGGGTATGCAAATTTCACCATTACATTTTGAACCCACCTTGAGGTGCATGCAAATATTAAAATGACTTTGTATATCAAAGTATATAACACTCATAAAATATTCATGTAAAGTAAGCATTAAAACAAAAAAGGATATCATGGGAGTCCATATAAAGTAATGGAAATTGCATAATGTGGTTGTGTAGGTTCATTCTTTGGCATGCACTCTCTATGTTCATCTACAAAATAAAGGAAAATATTCCATGAGTAAATTCTATAGCACAAGTATGAATAATTGAAATCTAAATCTGATTTTCAATGATCATGAGAGAAAGAGATAAAGGATTAGGGTTAAAACATTATGTCTATATGAAAAGTTAAAACATTATGTCTATATGAAAAGTTAAAATGCTCCTCCAAGCATGGTGGTCATAATATGGTGAGGCATATGGAGTGTTGGAGTTCCATGTGATATTTATCGATTTGGTCATGATAGATTACTATTTGTATAAGCACATGTAACTATTTATAAAACTCAACTTGAGAATACTAGTGACAAAATGCACCCCTACAACTAGTTGTATCATTAGGATGCAAGGAATTGGAGGGGAGTGAAAGACAATACTTGAAATGTAAGCGCAGTATAAACATGCAAGCATATGAATTAAACGTAAAGTAATAAATGTAAATGAATGCATCATATAAGTCAAGTAGATAAAGTATTTTAAATGATAATCAAGCAAGCATATGTAATAAATATATCTAAATATAGGGTTGATGTTTCCTCATTATGAGTAAGTAAAAGTGGTGATGTAGCCCTTTATTGCTAAGAACACTTGATAAGAACATAAGAAACTATGAAAGATTTTTTTTCTAATTGTACAACTAAAGTAACTGATGTAGTGAAATGCTTAACTCTCCTCTTCCCCTTGCTCTAGATCATACAAATTAGTAACTCAATCCCATAGAGACAAAACAAAAAATGATCAAGTTTTAGAAAGAAGATAACAAATCATTTAGAGGCTACACGACCTCCACAAACTGAATTAATCATAGATAAATGAAACAGATTCTAGAGATTTACAAAATCAAATATTACATAATTTGGAAACAAACAATAAAAAAAAATGGAGACATATATATAGGATACTAAGAGACAATAAAACAACATATAGATTCTTCACTCAAAAAATCTAGAGAAAATGTTTTCAATTTCTACTCATAATTGCCTCCTACCCAAACCAAAAATTTACGCAAAAATCAAACTTCCAAAATAATTTCTCCACTCCCACTAAGAGGAAAGAATAAACCTCAAGTTAGAATTTATCCAAAATGGACATTTACAAACCAAAAATAGGCAAAAGTCAACAAGGACAAAAAAAGGCAAAAAACAAGGCAGTCAGGTAGTGGGCCTGAAAATTAATCCACCGTTACATTTCTTCCCTACCTTTGAAAGGTTTTGAATCTCCTAATTCAAAAGAGTCTAATATTATAAATTTCATGAGAGCTTCTTCAGTGATCCAAGTGTTGTAGGAGTCAGGCAAACGCACCCATTTGACCAAATACATCTTCTAATTTTTAGCTCTTGTGGCAACAATCTTAGTATCCACTATCTTTTTAATGTGTTCTCTTTTCTTTGTGGCAATGTTTTGGTCAAGTCTCTCAACACATCTTCATCAAGAACTTGTTCAACACCAACATGATAAGGATAAAGATTTGCATCCTTGAAAACATGACTAATGTCCAAATCTTTAGGCAAATCTAACAAATAGGTATTCTCACTAATTTTCTTTAGTATTTTGTATGGTTCCACTTTTTTGGGTTTCAATTTTTTATAAGTGACCTAAGGAAATATTTCTTTGCAAAAATACACCATGACTTGTTCACCTTGTTCATATATTTTCTCCCTTCAATGCAAATCATTATTTCTTTTATATTGTTAATTGGTTGATTGCAACTTCTGCTTCACTTGTTGTTGTATTTCTTGTATATGCCTTGAAAAATACTTGTCATCTTGCCTAACCCATTTCCCATTTAGAATATCAATAAGCTCAACAACCCCCTTGGGATTACTTTCCAAAACAACTTATAGGGAAGACTTACTAATGGACCTATTGATGCTTGCATAAAAAGAATACTCAACTTATGCCAAAATCAAATCCCACTACCTTGGGTTCTCACCAACCAAACAACAAAGAAAATTGCCCAAAGTTTGGTTTACCATCTTGATTTGCCCATCTGTTTAAGGGTGATAGGCTAAACTATATTGCATTTTTCTATCGAGCTTCTCTCACAAAGTCCTCCAAAAGTGGCTCTTAAATGTTGTATCCTAATCACTAGTAATAGTTTTGGCCAATCCATGTAAGTGGACAATTCCTTTACAGATCAAATCAACAAACTTACTTGAATCTACAATAGTTTTGCATAGAATAAAGTGGGCCATCTTTTATAACTGATCCACAACAACAAAAATAGAATCATTTCCTCGATGAGTATGAGTTAACCCTAACACAAAACCCATGTAGATGTCAACCAATGGTCCTTCAGGAATAAGCAAAGGTTTGTATAAACCTCTGTTTTTTACAAGTCCTCATTTTGAAACTTGGCAAACTCTAAATGTAGAAACAAACTTAGTCACACCCTTCCTTAATTGATGCCAAGAAATTGTCTTACTTACCAAGCTATAAGTTTTGCCTCTTCCAAAGTGTCCCCCCAAGGCATTTAAATGCATTTCTCAAATCATTTTTCTCTCTTAGATCATATGGGAATACAAAGTTGGAGTCCTTTAAATAAAGGTCCACTTACCAACTCACTGAAATAAGGATTAGTTGCATATTCACCTTTCATTTCCTCAAACCGAACAATGTCATTAGCATTGAGATGAGTAGGTGGCATCTTCTACTTAAAGAATCAACTGCAAAATTAGTTTTAACACTCAAATGATGAAGAACAAAAGTATAGTTCAATAAGAAGGAGACCCATTTGACATGCTTATGTGAAAATTTGGCTTGAGAATTGATATATTTCAATGCTTGATTATTTGTTAACAAGATGAATTCTTTACAAGTAATGACTCCATTTTAAAAAGCTTCAACAATAACATATGATTCTTTATCATAAGTATACCTCTTATTGTCATCATGTGCTAATGTAGGCAATTGGCTTGCCCTCTCGACTCAATACACTACCAATGACTATTGTAGAAGCATCACACTCAAAAGTAAATTTTTTCTCAAGTCTGGTATGACAAGTATAGGGGATTGAATTACCTTCCTTTTAAGCTACTCAAAACTCCTATCAACTACGTGAGTCCATGAAAAAGGCTTTCCTTTATTACAATCGGTCAAGGGAGCACTTATTCCACTAAATTTTTTGATAAACCCATTATAGAAGTTTACTAACTCATGAAATTTTTTTATTTCTATAATTCTTTGAGGGGTAGGCCATTCAAGTATATCCTTATCGTTTTCAAGATCCATGCTTACTCCTTATGCTGAAATCACATTTCCAAGGAAAACCAATTTGTTTGTACAAAACTTGCTTTTTTCAAGATTTATAAATAATCTCTCCCTTCTAAGAGTATCAAAAACCATTCAAAGGTGTTTTAAATGTTCTTCCATGTTTTTGATAAAAATTAAATATCGTCAAAATAGATTAAACATAATTTTCAATGTTGGATCTAAATACTTGGTTCATGGTGCACATAAAAGTGGTAGAAGCATTAGACATTCTAAAAGGAATCACCAACCATTCATATAACACATCATTGGACTTGAATTATATCTTCCATTCATATCCTTATCATCTTCAAATTTGATGGTAGACCACTCCTCAAATCAATAGTGGACAAAACCTTAGCACTAGTTAAGCAATCTAATAATTCATCCATTTTAGGAAGGGGGTACCGATACTTCACTGTGATCTTATTTATAGCTATGGATTCCACACACTCTACATTTTCCCCCTTTTTTAGTTTAAAGTAAAGAAAGTGTGTCACAAGGGCTCATGCTCTCCCTTATGAATCCCTTTTCTAATAATTCACAAATCTACCTTCTCATTCTTTTGTTTTCCTTCAGAGATCATCAACATGCAACTTGATTAGGAAGCTTAAACCCTAGTACTATATCGATATGGTGTGTAATAGCTCATGAAGGAGGTAAATCAACTAGAAGCTCTATTGGAGTTGTATCAGAATACTCTTCGAAGAAATTTTGTATCTCTAGAAGAGGTTGTATCTTACAAGGCTCCCTTGCTTCTATGGGGCACAATAAACAACAAGTTGATCCCTTGATCTCATTACAAAATTTTTTATAGTTGGTTGAAATAAGAGACAATATTGGTATTTCAAATGCATCCCTTTCCTTCCATGGTTTTTAGAGTGTTTTCTTTCCTTTATGCTGAACTTCATAAGTATTCTCCTAACCTCGATGGAGACATTTTGGTCATTCAACTAAGGCCTACCCAATAATAGTTGACATAGATCCACTAGCACTACATCACAAAGAACTTAATCCACACAAGGGCCAATTTTAAATGCTACCAAATAAGATTTATCTACCAACAAATTATGATCCTTCTTTAACCAAAAAATCTTGTAGGAATTAGATTTTGGAAAACAAGCAAGTTGTAGTTTGTCAACCATTTCAATATTCACCAAATTAATAGTAGATCTAATATCTAGATGGTAACCTTACATACCTTGTTCTTACCTTGCATTCCATTCAAAAGACACTTTTCCTTTAATCAACTTCAAGGGTTTCCTTGTCTCCAGATATTAAGGTTCTTCTCAACATTAATTTTTCTCTAAACTCAGCTTCAACTTCTTCTAACCAAGGTTTTTCTTCTTCTTCTTCTTGGGTTGCCTTCACCATTTTGGGGTTTTGATGGAAATTGATGAGCCTGAGTTTTATGCTTTTATTTGTAGACATTTTGCTATGCTTAGGACTTTTATATATTTATTGATGGGATTTATATCATGCTTTAACCAACTTTATGGAACTATTTGATAATTATGTTACCTATAGTTTGAGACCTTTATTTTGACAAAACCATGAACTTTATGAATGCAAGTATAAAGTATTTGCTGTCTTCATGTGATTGATGAATGTGTTGCAATGGATCATCGTGAAATGTGGATGGGAATGCTTGATCTAATCTTGGTGTTGCATCTAAATGGAAAAATTCTTTGTGATGAAACAGGGCTTCATTTATAGCAGGATGACAATGCAGACATGATTGGACAACAAGGCGTGAAGGGGTCAAGGATTGTTGCAACTCGAGCACTAGCTGTCCAAGTTTTAAGGAATCTTTAGAACAATCATGATTCATTGATTGTTCTGTTAATAGTCATGATGGATGTTAGAGCATATTTAGGGAAGATTTGCAGATGTTCAAGGATGAGACAAAGTCCTAATATCTTAGTTTTCCTAGATTTCATAGTCTAAATAAAAGCCTCCATCTAGTGTAATGCCCGCCAAAATACCCTAGAGAAATAAAGCAATCTAACATACTAATAGAGATATTTTTTTATTTAAAAACATCATCTTATGCTACACACTTAACCAACTACTCAAATGCATAAACATTCATTAACATAATATGCACATAACTACCTGATCATTAAACATATTCTCATATACTATCAACGTAAGCAGAAATAAACACAACATCTCATTCTCTTCCCTAGGGTATCTCAACGTCACTACTTAAACTATCAACATAAGAAATAACATCATAATCAATTTCACAATTCAATTCATACTAATAATTATCATTTTTTCTTTTCATGCAACATATGTAATGTTACTTCTAATCCTTCTATCATGAATGCATACTTTACTAGTGCATCTCTAATCAATTTCCCATAAGATTCATTTTAAGAACACCAAATCCAAATGTTCTTACTTCCATTAATTCATTCCTTCAAACATCATCTAATCTTATTCAAATGAAACTAATCACTGTAGACACCTAAAATGGTCATGTCTAATTAAATAAATATTTTATTTATTTAATTATTTTATCTTAAGTCTTCTATTAATTAAATAAATTCTTATTTATTTAGTTACTTCTTTTATCCTCTTCTAAGCCTTTCCTCATTTAAATAAATACTTTTATTTATTTAAATTATCCTTTTCCTAAATTAAATAAATATTTTATTTATTTAATGATCCCACTTCCTCTATTAATTAAATAAATCTTTATTTATTTAATTAATTCATTAGCCTTTTCTACCCATGACACATGTCATTCATCTCTTAATTCCTACACCACCTACCCTCTCATTATTTTCTTATTTTCTCTACCTACCCTTTAATCCTAGCTGACCATTTATCTTTACACCTCTTAATCTTATCCCTCAATTTCTTACAGTGTTCTCTATATAAGAGGATTCCCTCTTCCTAATCAACACTCTAATCAACGCATCTAATCAATCCAGCTAGCTAATCAATGCATATAAACACTCATATGCAATCAAGTCTTCTTGTGATCAAGCTATTGACCACAATCCGTTCTTTGTTGAGATCTTGTGCACATAAAATCTGAGAGAAAATATATGAAACAAGATCAATGGAGATAGGAAAGAATTGAGATTGAAACCCTACTTTACATGTGAATGGTAATATTTCTTTATTTTTTTGATTTGCATGATCTTAGGTATCTCTATTGCTATTGGTGAATATTTCACTGTAGGACCTAGATTATTTGTGGTTGAATCTTTATGGTTTTACAATAGTTTATTATCATCACTTTTCACCATATACATTTTGGCATGTCCGATGGGACCCTTGTCCTTTTTTATTTTGACATCTTGTTTGCAAATTTGAGTTTTTGAAAAGTTGCAGGTTGGATTTTAAAACGATTCTCTTTTATTCTGCGTCTGTGACTAATCTTACCGCGTTTTTGATTGATCTCCACATTTGTGACAATTTTGGTTGCAATTCTGATTTGTCTTTTTGTTTTGCAGATCTCAGATCCAAAAATCACCTTTGGGTTGTTTATTGTCAAGTTTTTGATGTATTTCTGTCTTTAGGTTTCATATTATCGTGTTTCTATTTTGCAAGGTTATTTTTATGTTTTGCAGGATTAGGTTTTTTGAAAATTGTGTCTGCGACATTTATTTTTGCGTCCTTGTTCAGAAATTGCATCTGCGCAAGCTATTTCCGTGTCAGCACTTTTTTCTATTTGTTTTGCAGTTTGGGTTCCTCAAATCATGTTGGGGTTCTCTATTTTCGCGTCTGCATCATCTTTCTGCGTCTGTGTCTGGTATATCCATGTCTGTGTTTTTACTTTTTCATTTCGCTTTATCTTAGGGTTTTCAGATTTTGGTTTTACAATAACCTCTTTTGAATGGGCTAACAAAGTGGTGCAGTTGTTTAAAAAGGAAAAGCAAAAAAAAATCGTATTATCGAAGGCCCCTATTTCACAAAGTCATTTGGGATTTCTAAAAATTTACCTAACTTGTGTGCTTGCAGGAGGGGTATCATTTCACAACTACTAACAAGTTTGGTGCAGGACCTTTGACAAAGATTTGATTTTTAAATTGCTTGCTTTGTCTTCTTTAGTCTAGCAAAACACTTCAATTGGTGCTCTAAAATTAACAAGTGTCTTTTGTGTCTTGAGCAATAGGCTCTTTTTGTTTTACCTTTTAGAGGGTTTTCCTCCGGTGTAGTCCATAAGGCCAAGTGAGAGGGAATGACCCAAGTGGTAACGGGATTGGGATAAAGCCAAGCTCTTCCAAGCCACTATAAATAAAAGTGTTTGTGATGAAAGTTGCAAGCAATGGGTGTTACATGCTGCTATAACAAAGTTATGACTCCCCATAAACCCTATAGAGTGAAAGATAGGAGGCCTTGCATTTAACAGAGTGTAACACACTGCTGATTATAGCCACTCAAACAGATGCCCTTACTAGACACCTTTTTGTGTTAGAAACCAAAAACCTTCTAGTTGTTGGTACACAAGCTTAGACCTCTGATGTCGTCTCACATTCTTACGGTTCTTAGTAGAGATACAAATTTCACCATAGGGAGTTTTCATGGGGACTAGTGCTTGGTTGCCCTGGAGAAGTGAGTTCCGTGGAGGGGAGCCAGTGGGGTTAAGCATCTAAGTATCCACTTTGAATAAGCATAGTTGGGAAACCAAGTGAGATCCAACAACTATTGTCCTGGCCAACCTTAGGATTTGTACTTGTCTTCATTATCAAAGAATCAATCAAAATTTTTTAAACAAATGTTGTGTCTGCCGCAAAACAAACAAGGATATTTCACAATCATTATCACACTTGAAATTGAAACCCTTTATCATTTTTAGACAAAAACACTTTCAGACATTGGGTCTTCACTGTTTTACTGTGTTTTCTTGCCACTAAAACTCGAAACATTGAGATTTGGTCATATTCAACAACTTTACAATTGGACAGAAGTGCAAAATCTTTTTCAGAACCACGTCTGTGTCAGTTTAAACAATGTCTGTGTTGGTAAATCATGTTTGTACATAACATAATCACGTATGGGTATTAGATAAATATACTGTCACATTTACCAGAAGAACTGTAAAATCACGTTTGTGTTATCAAAAAGTGCGTCTGTATTGGATTTTTGCGTCTGTGCAGAGCATAATCGCGTCTATGAATCTCAAGCTAAAAATTGTCATTATCACCAAAAATCGTATTTGTGTTCACTGTAACTGCGTCTGGGATCAAAATCACTTCTGTGTCAGTTTAAACTGTATCTATGTTCACAGCTGAGAAATTATAGTAAAAAATGTCAAGAGAAAGAGGACTTAAGTTTTCAGATTCAAAAAGCTTCTAAGGCTTCTTCCTATAGGGCTTCATTCTTCAGTCAACCTGTCTTGGTCACACATAGTCAATCATTTTCCTTCACTTGTATTTCCCTCATACATATTTTCTAAATATGACTCAAAATGTTACTTTGCTTGTCCTCATCACACTTTGCAAACATACTACAATAGAGCACTAGGTGATTCCCGTATCAAGATCCAACATCTTAGGGTCTCATTTGGTTTCCTTGAGTCAAGGTTAACTTACCTCATCAAGAGATCCATCATCTCTCTGGAAGCCACACCTCACTCTAAAAACATCCATACTTTGGTCTTACACTCTTGGACATTGCAAGTTTACCCTAGATTCATCTACACTTCATACACCTCTTGGTCTTCCATAGTCTTTGCATTTTCATCCTACCTTTCATTTTGGTGAAGACTTTAGTCCATGGTTTAAACCCATTCACAAAGGTCTATAAGGGAAGCCAAAGAAGCTTTAAGGTCTTTAAACATGAGTACCTATGAGTTTGATGGAGACGAATTTTATAATCCATTTGACAATCATAGTAATATACCAGACAATGATAATGACAATAATGAGAACAACAATGGAAATGATGATGACAATGATAATGCATCCATGGATTCTGCAGAGGTTGAGGAAACTATCATGGACCCTCATTTTAACAAATTGGTTCAAGAGATCATGAAAAGGGATAGACAATACTTCTTCCAAGTTATGGCACAAAGTGGAACAAGATTATCCCATGATTTTGATGTCACATATTTTGGAGGATGATCCAAATCAAGCAAATCAAGCTAATACGAGGCTTAGGAGGCCTAGTAGTGGTGGTCATAGGAGACAATGTCTCATGCCTAAGTCACCTTCCTCCTTATTTAAAAAACTAGAAGTTCCCAATACCTATGCTCATGCTAAATTTAATAGGACCTCTCATGAACAACCCCACAGTCATCCTTTCCCATGGAGAATAACTATCACTACGCATGACCATGATAATACCCACGATCATACCAATGCATACAATTACACTCAAGTGAACATTCATTTTGGTGAAGACTTTAGTCCATGGTTTAAACCCATTCACAAAGGTCTATAAGGGAAGCCAAAGAAGCTTTAAGGTCTTTAAACATGAGTACCTATGAGTTTGATGGAGACGAATTTTATAATCCATTTGACAATCATAGTAATATACCAGACAATGATAATGACAATAATGAGAACAACAATGGAAATGATGATGACAATGATAATGCATCCATGGATTCTGCAGAGGTTGAGGAAACTATCATGGACCCTCATTTTAACAAATTGGTTCAAGAGATCATGAAAAGGGATAGACAATACTTCTTCCAAGTTATGGCACAAAGTGGAACAAGATTATCCCATGATTTTGATGTCACATATTTTGGAGGATGATCCAAATCAAGCAAATCAAGCTAATACGAGGCTTAGGAGGCCTAGTAGTGGTGGTCATAGGAGACAATGTCTCATGCCTAAGTCACCTTCCTCCTTATTTAAAAAACTAGAAGTTCCCAATACCTATGCTCATGCTAAATTTAATAGGACCTCTCATGAACAACCCCACAGTCATCCTTTCCCATGGAGAATAACTATCACTACGCATGACCATGATAATACCCACGATCATACCAATGCATACAATTACACTCAAGTGAACATTCATTTTGGTGAAGACTTTAGTCCATGGTTTAAACCCATTCACAAAGGTCTATAAGGGAAGCCAAAGAAGCTTTAAGGTCTTTAAACATGAGTACCTATGAGTTTGATGGAGACGAATTTTATAATCCATTTGACAATCATAGTAATATACCAGACAATGATAATGAAAATAATGAGAACAACAATGGAAAAGCCAAAACTATAGATAATCAAGCTAATTATACAAGATGTCCTATAACTATGATTCTACCATTAACCACATTTTAGTGGATAATCATGTTTCAACCATTATCATAAAGGACAAAGCTCTTGAGGGTTCTACCAAAAGGAGTAAGGTTGTTTTAAAAGGCATTGGACCATCTTCTTCATCCTCCAAAAATGCAACCTCCAAATGTAATGTCACAACCCATCGAGGTAAAGTCACCTTGCAAGACATTCCACCCAAGACCACAACCTCATCATCTACCAAGAATGAGTATGACCTTGTAGACTAGCTAGGGAAAACATCCTCACTTATCTCAATTCTTGAGCTATTACACATATCCCCTTTGTTAGGGTTTCTAGTAGATCCGAAGCAAATATGAACTAACAATTATATGCAGATTTAAATACAAAAGATAAAGGAATAAAACAGGACACAGATAACACAGATATTTAACGTGGTTCACCCAAAATGGGTTACGTCCACCATACATAGCCGTCCAATCTTTCTTATTATCCAGCAAAAATAGTACATAAATCTTACAATGCCTTAAGCATCTCATCAGCGCTTATAACATGCTTTTTTAGGGCAACAAACAAAGTCAGCCTTTTTAGAGTTTTATTACAATGTCTGTTTTCATCAACAAAAACGTCCCAAAATTTTTTTCTCAGGGGCTGCCGCCCTTGAACCCCCGTAGCGGGCTACGCCCGCTTTCTCAGGGGCTACCACTCCCAAACCCCCATAGTGGGCTCTGCCTGCTATCCCGGGGCTGGCCCAGCCCCAGACCACCGCGAGGATACGTGCTGAGTGTACAGTACTTTGTTGATCAGTCACCACATATCAACAATCTCCCACTTGGAGACTAATACTAGATGACACCATTGTACTTGCAGCATCCGCTAGATAAAACACTCGGACTCGACTGGTATAAATTCCACAATTATCAATCAGGAAGACCAACAAAAACTGATGAAGAAATTAGCTTCTCCTGTGGAACTGCCTTCGTGAACATATCGACCGGATTCTCACTTGTGTGAATCTTCTCAAGCCGTAACTGACCCTCCTCCAAAACAGTCCGGATGAAGTGGTACCTTAGCTGAATGTGTTTTGTCCTTGAATGAAAAGCAGAGTTCTTCGCAAGATGAATGGCACTTTGGCTATCAGTATACAATGGCCGATCCTCCTATGTCTGACCCAATTCCTCCAAAAAATATTGTAACCAAATCATCTCCTTGCTGGCTTCTGTAGCAACAACATACTCAACTTCAGTGGTTGAAAGTGCAACAACCTTTGGTAGTCTAGAAATCCAACTGACTGCAGTTCCCCTATAGTAAAAACATACCTTGTAGTACTCCTCCATGAATCAATATCACCTGCCAGATCAGAGTCAACAAATCCACTCAAAGCAGCATTAGATCCTTTGAAACATAATGCCTTCGTAGTAGTTCCTTTCAAATACCGAAGAATCCATTTCACAACATTCCAATGTTCCATACCCGGATTACTCATAAACCTGCTCACAACTCCCACTGCATGTGCAATATCTGGCCTTATGCATACCATTGCATACATCAGCCTGCCAACAACTGATGAATACGGGATGTTAGATGTTTTATTTACCTCTTCCTATGCCTTTGGGCACATCTCCTTAGTCAATTTGAAATGACTAGCCAAAGGTGTACTAACTGCTTTTGCATCCTGCATGTTAAATCTTTCCAACACCTTCTTTATATACTCACTTTGGAACAAATTCAAGGTTCTATTTTTCCTGTCCCGTGTAATCCTCATACCCAGAATTTGCTTAGCTGCACCCAAATCCTTCATAGCAAATGACCTGGCTAATTTCTATTTAAGATCATTTATATGTTGCATGTTAGACCCAACAATAAGGATGTCATCAACATAAAGCAACAAGTAATATAACTGCCCTTATCCAATCTCTTAAAATATACACAATGATCAGAATGACATCTATGATAACTGTGTTCAACCATGAAACTATCAAATTTTAAATACCATTGTTGGGCTGCTTGCTTTAGGCCATACAAACTTTTCTTCAACCTGCACACCAAGTTCTCCTTACCTTTGACCTCATATCCCTGTGGTTGCAACATGTAAATTTCCTCCTCCAAATCTCCATGAAGAAAAGTTGTTTTGACATCTAATTGTTCAAGATGTAAATCATCTACAACCACAAGACTAAGTACAATTCTAATTGAAGTCATTTATACAACTGGAGAAAATATTTCATCATAATCTATACCCTTTTTCTGTGCAAAACCTTTTACCACAAGTCTAGCCTTATATCTTTTCTGACCTCCTTCCTCCTCCTTCAGCCTATAAACCCATTTGCTAGGCAAAGCTCTTTTTTCTACAAGTAAAGGGACTAAGTCCCAAGTCTTATTTTTCATCAAGGAGTCCATCTCCTCTTTCATGTCTACCTCCCACTATTGTTTGGCATCCACCTGCATTGCTTCTTCATATTCTTCTGGTTCACCATAATCAGTTAATAAAATAGAATACAAAGAAGGAGAAAATCTTTCAAGGGGTCTACTTGACCTCGTAGAATGTCTAACACTTGCAGGAGTTTATGGAACAATCTGTTGTTGTTGAGTATCAGGTACCTATGGCATTTCATTTTCATGAATCTCATCCAACACCACATATTCTTATTTGTCCTGTTCATACTTCTTTTCCTGCACCTGTTCTTTATACATAACCTTCTCATTGAATATAACATCTCTACTTCTAATTATTTTCTTATTTTTAAAATCTCATAACCGATAGCCATATTCATCTATCCCATATCCAATGAAGGTACATTTATGAGATTTAGCATCAAGCTTGGTTCTGTTTTCTTTATCAACATGGACAAAAATTTCACAACCAAAGGTTTTCAGAAAAGAATAATTTACCTTTTTACCAGTCCATGCCTCCTTTGGAATACCACCATCCAAAGGGGTTGAAGGTCCTTTATTTATCAAATAGACAATAGAATGTACAACATCTACCCAAAAATGTAAGGGCAATCCAACATGCAATCTCATGCTTCTCGCACGTTCCATGATAGTCCTATTCATTCTCTTTGACACACCATTTTCCTATGGAGTTCCTGGTGTAGACGTATAAAAATGACCACATTCCTAAATGAATATTTTATGTTCATTTTTCTATTTGATTAAATCCAATTTAATTAAATTATCCACATTCTTCTATTTTATTAAATAAATTATTCAATTTATTTAAATAAAATTCACTATATCCATTTAATGAATAAATCATTTTATTCAATTAAATCCCCCTAGCCACTTTTAATTAAATTCAAATTTAATTAAATAGTTATCCTAAAATTGAATAAATCAAATTTATTTAATTACAACCAAATTGAATGAAAATCAAATAATTCAATTAAATCCTATTATCCCCCATCCACTTGCAAAATCCCAAACCCCTTCCTAATCCCTTCTAAAATCTTCTAATCGATTCTAATTAACCTAAACCCCCTCTAAACTTTGTCACATCCCTAAGCAAAGGGAGGTCACTTCTCAAATGGCCCAAAGTCTTGGATAACCATTGAAGGTTTTCAACCTTCAACCACCTAAAACCCTAAAGTCTTTGAAAACCATTGAAGGCTTCCAACCTTCAACCACTTAATCCCCAAAGTCTCCAATAACCATTAATGGTTATTTCAAACCCTCCCACATGGTTAAAACATTTGTTTTGACTCAACCTCTATCCAACTCAAGGGTCTCATCAGGTCATTAATGCTTTGACCATGATTATCTCTTAATCATTTGCACAAAGGTTTATCTTTGGATTAGATCCTAATTCATTGGGTAAACCTAATTTAGGCTTGACCCTTAGCCTTTAGATAACCATGAGGTCTCCTCAGGCCTTTAATGTCTCCAACCTCTTCTTTCAACCCAATCTGGTGTGGACATTTGTCACCATTTCATTGGTGCAAATTGTGCACATGGATCCCCAACTTTCAAACCTGGCCCTTGATTAAAACTTTCAATCCTGACCATCCATTGCCCTGTTTGTGCTATAAATAGAGCTCTCATTCCTCCATTTTTAACAATCATCTTTCAAATTTGAAGCATCACACTTATGCTCAAATTGTTTCAAACTTTCATTTTATATATGCTCATCATTTAGCCTCTTTTAGATCAGAATTAATCATGAACATGCATGCTAAAATAGTTTATTTATCATTTTAGCTCAATCATAGAGAAAATATAGTATGCTAGGATAATCTTCATACTAACCTCGTCATCTTATCATTTAGTTTGTTGCATTTCTAACATCTCATCTAGCTTATAACACATCTCATAATAAGATCAGTTAAAATCTCTCTCGTTCTCATATTTGCCATCCCTAAGCCATTTTGCTCAGTAATCTGAGAGCAAAACATTGGTTTGAGGGACATTGTGAGATAGAGAACCATGGGACCCTCCTTGGGAAGCTGAGTAACGCATCGTTACTCCATAGCTTGCATCAAGAAGTCCTGTGTGTGTGTGTGGACTGATATTTATCATAATTTTTCACATATTTAGTTTTATTAACCCATTTTTCCCACATACATTTCTGGCGCCCACCGTGGGGCACGCACCCCAATAACCTATCATTTTTTGAATTTGAAGAGTTTTGCAGGTACGCGAGAAATTAGAATTAGCGCGTCAAAGACATATTTTAGCGCATCCGCCTAACAGTTTAGCGCTTCTAGCCTACTGTTTAGCGCGTGGGCTTTCTGTCTTAGCGCGTTAAAACTGTTCCTTAGCGCATGATACTATTTAACATATTTTCCTGTAGGTGTCGACGCCGGCGAAACACAGATTAGCGCTTCTACATGACAGATTAGCGCATATACCCACAGATTTAGCGCTTCATCTTCCTATACTAGCGCGTCTCAGCAAACAGTTAGCGCATAAAAACTCACCATTTTCCGAGAAAAACCGAAACACAGATCAACGCTTCTACCTGACAGATTAGCGCATCGGCCAAATATACAAGCGCTTAGACTAAATCTTCCAGCGCATCCGAACGGACAGTTAGCGCATTAAATTCCAAAATTCCCAAAAACAGGTCGGTGAAATACCAGACTATAAATTAGCGCATCGAAGCCACAAAGTAGCGCTTCGGAGAAACAGGATAGCGCATGCAAACGGGACAGTAGCGCATCCACCGAATATTTTAGCGCGTACAGTTTGTTCTATAGCGCATCAACAACAAAACCAACAAAAAGATTGTGTAACCAAACAAATAATTTTAGACTTGTGGAAGTCCCCCGAAACAAACTAACCGATTTCTTTTGCAGGATTTTTAACAAATTTCTTGCAGGAAAAGCGAGGAGATTTGTTTTACAAGCAAAACGTTTTTCCTTTCGTTGACCTCGAAAATTAAAATTTGCTTTGTTGACGATCTATTTTCCATAGATTAAATAATCATTCCTATAAAGGGTTAAAAAGAACACCATGCTGATTGGAGCAACATCTCCAAATAGAGGTTAGCAAACCATTGTCTTGAAGGCTAAAAAGAACAACTTATCTGCTGTGTATCGAAAGTGGAAGATATATGCTCTCCCCTTAACTGGGTGACCAAAAAGCCAAACCACTCTTATGCTTTCTTTTATTCAAGCAATAAATCCTTTACCAGGCCTGCCTTCCTGAGGAGTTGCACTCAACTCTTAAAGCCGTTTATGGCCAGTGTGAAGGGAACGACCTAAGTGGGGAACGACTTTGACACCAAGATAATACGCCTTTGGTTGCTCTTACTCCACATTTGATTATAGTGGGTTGGAATTCTTGGCGTCAAAGTCGTTCCCCACTTAGGTCGTTCCCTTCACACCGGCCATAAACGACTTTAAGAGTTGAGTGCAACTCCTCGGGAAGGCAGGTCTGCTAAAGGATTTATTGCTTGAATAAAAGAAAGCATAAGAGTGGTTTGGCTTTTTGGTCACCCAGTTAAGGGGAGAGCATATACCTTCCACTTTCGATACACAGCAGATAAGTTGTTCTTTTTAGCCTTCAAGACAATGGTTTGCTAACCTCTATTTGAAGATGTTGCTCCAATCAGCATGGTGTTCTTTTTAACCCTTTATAGCAATGATTATTTAATCTATGGAAAATAGATCGTCAACAAAGCAAATTTCGATTTTCGAGGTCAACGAAAGGAAAAACGTTTTGCTTGTAAAACAAATCTCCTCGCTTTTCCTGCAAGAAATTTGTTAAAAATCCTGCAAAAGAAATCGGTTAGTTTGTTTCGGGGGACTTCCACAAGTCTAAAATTATTTGTTCGGTTACACAATCTTTTTGTTGGTTTTGTTGTTGATGCGCTACAGAACAAACTGTACGCGCTACAATATTCGGTGGATGCGCTACTGTCCCGTTTGCATGCGCTATCCTGTTTCTCCGAAGCGCTACTTTGTGGCTTCGATGCGCTAATTTATGGTCTGGTATTTTAGCGACCTGTTTTTGGAAATTTTGGAATTTAATGCGCTAACTGTCCGTTCGGATGCGCTGGAAGATTTAGTCTAAGCGCTTGTATATTGGGCCGATGCGCTAATCTGTCAAGTAGAAGCGCTGATCTGTGTTTCGGTTTTTCTCGGAAAATGGTGAGTTTCTATGCGCTAACTGTTTGCTGAGACGCACTAGTATAGGAAGATGAAGCGCTAAATCTGTGGGTATATGCGCTAATCTGTCATGTAGAAGCGCTAATCTGTGTTTCGCGGCGTCGACACCTACAGGAAAATATGTTAAATAGTATCATGCGCTAAGGAACAGTTTTAACGCGCTAAGACAGAAAGCCCACGCGCTAAACAGTAGGCTAGAAGCGCTAAACTGTTAGGCGGATGCGCTAAAATATGTCTTTGACGCGCTAATTCTAATTTCTCGCGTACCTGCAAAACTCTTCAAATTCAAAAAACGATAGGTTATTGGGGTGCGTGCCCCACGGTGGGCGCCAGAAATGTATGTGGAAAAAATGGGTTAATAAAACTAAATATGTGAAAAATTATGATAAATATCAGTCCACACACACACACAGGACTTCTTGATGCAAGCTATGGAGTAACGATGCGTTACTCAGCTTCCCAAGGAGGGTCCCATGGTTCTCTATCTCACAATGTCCCTCAAACCAATGTTTTGCTCTCAGATTACTGAGCAAAATGGCTTAGGGATGGCAAATATGAGAACGAGAGAGATTTTAACTGATCTTAGTATGAGATGTGTTATAAGCTAGATGAGATGTTAGAAATGCAACAAACTAAATGATAAGATGACGAGGTTAGTATGAAGATTATCCTAGCATACTATATTTTCTCTATGATTGAGCTAAAATGATAAATAAACTACTTTAGCATGCATGTTCATGATTAATTCTGATCTAAAAGAGGCTAAATGATGAGCATATATAAAATGAAAGTTTGAAACAATTTGAGCATAAGTGTGATACTTCAAATTTGAAAGATGATTGTTAAAAATGGAGGAATGAGAGCTCTATTTATAGCACAAACAGGGCAATGGATGGTCAGGATTGAAAGTTTTAATCAAGGGCCAGGTTTGAAAGTTGGGGATCCATGTGCACAATTTGCACCAATGAAATGGTGACAAATGTCCACACCAGATTGGGTTGAAAGAAGAGGTTGGAGGCATTAAAGGCCTGAGGAGACCTCATGGTTATCTAAAGGCTAAGGGTCAAGCCTAAATTAGGTTTACCCAATGAATTAGGATCTAATCCAAAGATAAACCTTTGTGCAAATGATTAAGAGATAATCATGGTCAAAGCATTAATGACCTGATGAGACCCTTGGGTTGGATAGAGGTTGAGTCAAAACAAATGTTTTAACCATGTTGGAGGGTTTGAAATAACCATTAATGGTTATTGGAGACTTTGGGGATTAAGTGGTTGAAGGTTGGAAGCCTTCAATGGTTTTCAAAGACTTTAGGGTTTTAGGTGGTTGAAGGTTGAAAACCTTCAATGGTTATCCAAGACTTTGGGCCATTTGAGAAGTGACCTCCCTTTGCTTAGGGATGTGACAAAGTTTAGAGGGGGTTTAGGTTAATTAGAATCGATTAGAAGATTCTAAAAGGGATTAGGAAGGGGTTTGGGATTTTGCAAGTGGATGGGGGATAATAGGATTTAATTGAATTATTTGATTTTCATTCAATTTGGTTGTAATTAAATAAATTTGATTTATTCAATTTTAGGATAACTATTTAATTAAATTTGAATTTAATTAAAAGTGGCTAGGGGGATTTAATTGAATAAAATGATTTATTCATTAAATGGATATAGTGAATTTTATTTAAATAAATTGAATAATTTATTTAATAAAATAGAAGAATGTGGATAATTTAATTAAATTGGATTTAATCAAATAGAAAAATGAACATAAAATATTCATTTAGGAATGTGGTCATTTTTATACGTCTACATTTTGCCCCTCTTTGAAGTGACGTGTGTGCACATGTTAATTCAAAGAAAATGATGTGTTTTTGTGTTTTTATGATCAAATGCAATTTTTGTGTCGTTCTTTCGATTTGTCAATCGTGCCCCAGATTTGATGCGATGCTCCAGATTCGATGCGATGTGATGCCCCCTCGGGAGATGAATCAATATTTTTTTGGTTGGAAAATTTCTGATTTAAATTGATGACGTTCGTATGATGTGTAGGATTTCATGCGTGTAGTTAGTGTGTAAATTGATTCATCTCCCGATAAATTAAAAATGTTTTAGTATAGGGGAGACCGCGACCATATTACAGGTCCAGTGAGGTAACCCTAATTTCATTTTTCTCCTATAAAAAGGGAAAAGGGTTTGATTTGAATTCATTTGTGTTTGTTGACTTTGAAGAAAAGAGAATTTGCTCTGGAGAGAAAATGCCGATTCCTTACCACAGACACTGTTTCGAGTGCGTTCGGAGATATCGGAGACCTGCAGCGCATGGACCACCAGTAAGTCAACCCTTTTGACCCTTTTTTGATTTTTGATTTTGTCGATTTTAGGTGTTTTTTGAATTTTTAAGTTCGGGCGTTGCGGTTTAGCGCATCTAAGATAAACAGTAGCGCATACGCAATGCGATCTAGCGCATCGGTGTCAGATTTAGGGGCCGCGTCCAGAAATATTTGGTAGCGCATAGGATTTTTAGGTTAGCGCGTAGACGGAAAACAGCGCATGTAAAGCCAATGTTAGCGCGTAAGGGAAACAGGATAGCGCATCACTTTGACCTAGCGCATAGGATGCATAGAAGTTCGCAGGAAGCCGAAGGGTTAGCGCGTGATCATAACCTAGCGCATAGGGTTTAACAGGCAGCGCTTAGGAAGATTAGATTAGCGCGTAGAGTGTTTCTAGCGCATAGAATGAACAGGCGAGCGCCTAGGGAGGATAGATTAGCGCGTAGACAGAGTCTAGCGCATAGGTTAGTTTAGGTAGCGCAATGGAGGAAAATAATAGCGCATAGACATAGGCTAGCGCATAGGGCAAATATATTAGCGCATAGGAAAAACAGCGTAGCGCATAGATGGAATCTAGCGCATACGATAAATAGGTTAGCGCGTGGGACAAACAGCCTAGCGCGTGGGTCTTTTTTAGCGCATTTCATGTCTGTTTTAGCGCATCCAGGAAAAATTTGTGTTGTGGTCGATCTAAAATGTGGTGTTTTTGCATGTCTGTCGTGTTTTTGATGCATGTATCCAATATGAGCATTTGTATAACTTGTTTTGATGTGAATGTTTCCAAGTTATGTATAGATATCAAGCTATTTGTGGGGATCAGAACATGATTTATTTTGTGTTATCTGTTTTAAGTTCAAAATGCATATGAAAGCCTGAGTTGTTTTACAAGCCGGTATGGGTTGGAAACTTGAGTTGTTTTACAAGTTTTGATATGGGTGGGAAACTTGAGTTGTTTTACAAGTTTGTGATTGTGGTACTTGAGTTGTTTTACAAGTTTTGATATGGTTTTTGAGAACTTGAGTTGTTTTACAAGTTGATATGAAATGATAGGTTTTTGAATTTGATGTAGATGAGCAAATTTGTTTCATGTATTTGATGTGAGTTGTATTTTGATATCTTTTTGTTGATGTGGAATCTGATATTGGATATGTTTTGTTTGTTGACAGGAGCGATTGGGGATCGTGCAGTCGAGGGAGAGATTCCCGAGACCATGGACACTGATACCAAGTCTGTCACAGGCAGACCTGGACATTATTGAGAGGTGTGGATTGACCTCACTTTTGGATATGCCTCGGTTCACTGTGAACTGGGGACTCTTGACAGCACTGGCAGAGAGGTGGCATAGTGACACGAACACCTTCCATTTTGCCACTGGGGAGATGACCGTGACACCAGAGGACTGCTATCGCATCCTGCGTATTCCTGTGGTAGGAGCTATACTGCCCTATGAGCAGATAGAGGAGGGCGGCACAGAGGCACTGCGCCGGATTTTTCATGATGAGAGTGTCTGTGGGTATGAGATCCCGTGGCAGGAGTTCCTGGATCTTGATTATGCACCGCTGCCATCTGTATTGGCAGGATTTATTGGAGGATTCCTTTGTCCTGATCGCAAGTCAAAGGGATTTTCAGTGGGATGGGGGCTGGTTCTAGAGCAGATGGTCACACAGGGCCGGAGATTTGCATGGGGGTCAGCGATGCTGGCCCACCTTTACAGGAGCCTGCACGAGGTAGTATACCTCGGTTATAGCAGTTTATCAGCAGGGGTGACACTCTTACAGGTATGGTGCTGGGAGCATATTCCAGCAGCGAGGCCACTGGCAGACAGGGATAGGCCCGTGGGGGCAGCTTATGCATATGGTTATAGAGGCCTAGTTGTCCAGCGTAAGCTGGGCAAACTAGAGCACTGGAGGAGGGTTTTTGATGACATAGATACGTCACCTGGAGACTGTATACAGGGTGCGAGGTATGGGCTGAGGATGGGATGGAGATGCCGTTCGTTTTTATGACGAGGCATTTGATTGGGAGGACCCCGTTCGTTATTGAGCGGTTTTTGGTTACCCGAGTTTTGAGGCAATTCGGGAGGCAGCAGGGTGTTCCACAGGGGACGTGCTTATATGCACGGCGGCAGCAGGATGTGGCCGATTGGGGGCCGACTATTGACAGTGCCGTTGCGATTGAGGAGTTTACTGGTTTGGCCGAGCAGATCTGGGACTATGCCCCAGAGATACAAGATGCTGGTATGACTGACGAGTTCGCTCGTTTATTTGCTGCGCGAGCGGTTGCGAGGATCTCAGATCCAGAGGAGATGAGACCAGTTTTTGATTCGGATGGAGAGGAGGGAGACGGGGGAGATGAGGGGGATGATGGGGATGATGGGGGTGATGGAGGGAGGAGGAGAGGGAGAGGTGTGCAGAGGGCGGTACGACAGGGCCGGATTGAGAGAAGGAGGGGAGGATTGGCCATTGGAGCCGGGAGAGAGGGCAGAGTCACAGAGGTACTAGCGGCAGTAGGAGGAGAGGAGGAGGTGGGGAGGCCAGTACAGAGGAGGAGGATAGATATTCTTCCACCTCCCGTACCCAGGACAGGACAGGTACCGTTACGGGTTCGAGTGCCGGGACACATAGAGGACGCCTAGATCCGGACTCTTCAGATCACTGTGCAGCAGCTGCAGGCACATATTTTGACTTATCAGAGGCAGATCTCTCAGTTGATCACTGAGAGAGATACCGAGATGGAGCGGCGGGGGCGAGCAGAGGAGGCCTTGGCGACCGTTCAGAGAGCTGCGGCGGGTGGTCCCTTGAGAGACACCCTGAGAGAGCTGACACGGAGTGTGCAGGAGGCTGCATATTACAGGCAGCACTATGAGGAGGCGGTTCCCAGAGAGCGGCGTGTAGAGAGCTTTGCGCAGTCGAGATCGAGTCGATCTCGAACTGCCGGGACACGATCGGAGAGCCGTGGAGTGACAGGGCCAGTGGGACAGGACCCTCCTGCCGATCTGGGAGCAGGTGCCTCAGGGGCTAGACCATCTCCATCAGGGGATAGTCATACTTGAGAGACATGGTCTCTATTGTATTTTGAGCAGTGTATTCTTTGTACTGGACACAGTTGTGACACATTTTGTAGATTTTGATCATTTTTTAGGGATATATATATAGAGCACCATTTTTGACCGATGTGATGTGTTTATGGATGTATGTTTTATGTGTGCTGCGTCCTTTTTTACATGATGATGTAATGCTTATGTACATGATGTAATGTATGATATATATGTATGTTTTTGTGTGTTATGAGATGTATCTTGAAAATGAGATGATGATGTTAATATGCGGCTTTATGTAAGATGAGGTGTAATGATGTAATAATGATAGAAGAGATAATAATGAGATGCAACTAATTGTAAAATGTTATGCAACTAATTGTAAAATGATATGCAACTAACTGTAAAATGATATGCAACTAATTGTAAAATGATATGCAACTAATTGTGTTTGGATCATCTCTCATTCTGTATTTGCCATCCGATATAACCATTCATTTGCTTTCTTTGTAAATATCATCATTGAGCATTGATTTGTTTAGGATATGTTGAAAATTTATACAAGCATAATGGTATAATTGAACCATAATGACCTGAGTAAAATTTACATGATTTTTAATTTTGCAAGATAGCACAAACGCCAAAGTATATTTGAACCAGGACGACCTGAGTGCGTATTGCGTAAACAGACAAGAGTAGATCATTTATAATGCGTGAAATGGGATCAAGCCTTCAGTGATATGGATCACGTCTCGAGGCAAATATTCACACAATACAAGTGATCGCCTCCCAAACAGAAGACTAAGAAAATGTTGGAAGTTTCCCATGATCTCTGGTTGTGAAGCTTTTGATGAGATAAGGAAAAGATTCCAATTTATTAAAAAGTTCAAAATGCAAAATAATCAAGACTTTAATACGATAATGCAACATTGAGTACTTCAGAAAATCATCCATCCTTAAGTTTCTGGTGTATTGTTCGTGTTGGGTTGTTGTGATGTAGTGTAGTTGTGTTTGTTGGATGTCATATGTCTGAGTTTTGCAATAGTTGGTATGTCTTGAATGTTTGCAAGTTTTTGAACAGTCTAATGTCCCTAGATGAGTGTTTCTGCTGGATATGAGTATGTACAGTGATTTCCAAGCCATGGTAAAATGTGGTAGATGAATAACCCAGGATAGTGACTACGCTAAGTATGTTCTGGATAGATATATGCTAAGTGTCGGGCGATGGCCGAGAGTGTTTTGATGGATAAAATGGCATGGATATAGAGAAAGGAGCTGGCCTTTCACAAAGGCACCTGTTTACCAGGTTTTCACCATTTGTTTTTATTGTACTTTGTATTTTGACTTTTTCTGGAGTTTTGTATTTTTTTTTGTTTGTTTTGGCGTTTTCCATGCACTAGGCTACTTTAAGTATAGTACTTTTTTAGATGAATGCTATTAGTTGAATCATCAAGCACATCTCCTTCAGAATTTGTTAGCTGATAAGCACCTGATCCATAGACTGAAATGATGACATAGGGACCCAACCAGTTAGGTTCAAATTTCCCTTTCTTTTCTCTATCTTGCTGGTTTTTGGGATTTTCTTTTAGGACTAGATCACCAACCTTGAAGTTACGAGGAATGACCTTATGATTGTAGCTCCGGCACATGCGTTGCTGATATGCTTTGAGATGAGTATAAGCATGTTGGCGTCTTTCTTCTAATAATTCCAATTCCTGCAGTCAATTGACCCGATACTCTTCATCTGGAATCAAACCTTTCAAAGAGACTCTAAGAGATGAAATTTCTACCTCCAAGGGTAAAATAGCCTCTGATCCATATACCAAGGAATATGGTGTTGCCCCTGTAGGTGTGCGGATGCTAGTCCTGTAGGCCCAAAGAGCTGGATTGAGTTGTATATGCCAATCTTTGCCTGCATCATTCACTGTTTTCTTAAGGATTTTTAGGATCGTTTTGTTAGATGCTTCTGCCTGACCATTTCCTTGTGGATAGTATGGTGTAGAAAATCGATGCTGGATTTTGAATTTTTCACATAGTTCCTGCACATCTTGGTTTTTGAAAGGTCGTCCATTATCTGTGACAATTGAACTTGGAATACCATATCTGCAGATCAGATAATTTAAGATAAAAGAAGCAATTTGTTTCCCAGTCACTGTGGTCATGGGAACTGCTTCAATCCATTTGGTAAAGTATTCTGTGGCAGTTATAATGAACTTGTGTCCATTTGAAGATAAAGGATGTATTTTGCCTACCAGATCTAATCCCCATTGACAAAAGGGCCAGGATGTGGTAAATGGTTGCAGTTCCTATGCTGGTGCATGTATCAGATTGCCATGGATTTGGCATTTAGGACATTTCTTGGCGAAATGATATGAGTCTTTTTCCATGGTAGGCCAGTAGTATCCCATTCGTAGAAGCTTTTTAGCAAGAGTAGTGCCACTCGAATGTGTACCACAAATACCTTCGTGAAGCTCGTGTAAAGATGAATCAGAATCATTACGATCAAGACAACGAAGAAGAGTACCATCTAGACCTCGACGATATAAGGTATCAGCGGTAAGGGTGTAACGGGCAGCTTGTCGGATAAAGTTACGTTTTTGGTTGCGGGATTGGTCAATGGGTAATATATTATGCTTGAGGTAGTCATATATTGGTCCATATAACGGAGAATCTGAACCGGTTAAGGCATATATAACATGAGATTCAGAATGGTCATAGGCGGGAGAGAACAGTTGCTCTACCAGGAACTCATAACGACTCTGTTGTTCTGGAATTTGTAGTAATGAAGTGATCGTAGCCATTGCATCGGCTGCTTTGTTATTTAACCTTGGTATTTGCTCAAAAGTGATGTGCACAAAATACTGTTTGAAATCATCCACCATCCGTTTGTAGGGTAGTAGCTTATCATCCTTTGTCTGATAGTTGTTGTTGATTTGATTGATGACCAATTGTGAGTCTCCATAGACTTTTAATTCTGTGATCTTCCATTCGACGACCATTTTGATGCCTATGACCAATGCTTCATATTCAGCCATATTATTTGTACATGGAAACATAAGCCTGTATGATCTTGGCATAGTGTGTCCTTCAGGGGTGATGAATAGAATGCCGGCCCCTGAACCATGTTGGGTATAGGATCCATCAAAGTATAGGATCCATTGTTTGGAGGAAAGAGCAAAAACGTCCCCGTCTGGAAATTCAATGTCCATGATTTGTTTTCCTGGTAGCGGTGTGTTAGCCAGCTGATCTGCAATTGCTTGTCCCTTAATGGTGCGTCTTTCTGTGTAGTGGATGTCAAATTCAGTGAGAATCATAACCCATTTAGCTAATCGGCCTGTGAGAGCTGCCTTGCTGAGTAAATATTTGAGAGGATCAATTTTGGCTACTAGCTTGATAGTGTGTGCTAGCATATAATGTCGGAACTTTTGAGATGCAAAAACAACTGTTAGGCAAGCCTTTTCAATGAATGTATAATTGAGCTCATATCCATTCAATGTTCTACTGATGTAATATATGGCGTGTTCTTTTCCTTGTTGATCTTCTTGTGCCAATAATGCCCCCAGTGAAACATCTGTCGTTGATATATCCAATATAAGAGGCTTTCCTGCAATTGGTGGTACTAGAACTGGTGGATTCATCAGGTACTGTTTGATTTGGTAAAAGGATTCTGCACATTTAGTCTCCCATTTGAATGGCACATTTTTGTGTAACAAGTGGTTAAATGGCAGACTTTTATCTGCTAATTCAGCGATGAATCGCCTGATTGATTGAAGTCGCCCTTGGAGAGATCGAAGTTGACTAATATTCTTTGGTGGTGGCATATCCATGATGGCTTGTACCTTTGCTGGATCCACTTCAATACCTTTAGCTGAGACGATGTAACCTAGTAACTTGCCTGATGTAACCCCGAAGACACACTTTTTAGGGTTGAGTCGGACTTTGAATTTCTGCAATCGATCAAAGATCTTTGTTAGGATGCCAAGATGTTCAGCTCTGGTGAAAGATTTGGCTAGTAAATCATCCACATAGTCTTCCATAAATGTGTGCATCATATCATGGAATATGGTTGTCATTGCTCTTTGGTAAGTGGCTCTGGCATTCTTTAAGCCAAAAGGCATTACATTCCAACAGTATGTTCCCCAAGGACAGGTGAATGTTGTTTTGTCTTGATCTTCAGGAGTTATTTTGATTTGATTATAGCCTGAGAAACCGTCCATTAATGAGAGCATTGCATGGCCTGCTGTGAGATCTACAATTATATCAATACTTGGTAGAGGAAAGTCATCCTTTGGGAAAGCTTTATTGACATCTCTGAAGTCGGTGCATATTCTGATACTACCATCTGGTTTTGAGACTGGAACAATGTTAGAAATCCATTCTGCATAGTCAATAGGTCGGATGAATCCGACATCTAATAATTTCTTTAATTCCGTTTTGACCATGAGTGCTATCTGTGGATTCATCTTTCGTAGTTTCTGCTTGACTGCCTTGACCCCTGCAGAGATGGACAAGTGATGCATGATTAGGTGTGGGTCCACTCCAGGCATATCAGCATATGACCAGACAAAGTTAATTTGCTGTCCTTTAAAGAAGATGATGAATGCCAATCTTTCCTCTTCGGTCAGAGATTCTGCAAGGTGAATGTTTCTGACTGCTTCAGTGGTACCAATGTTGATTGATTGAGTGGGCTCAATCAATATGGGTGATCGTTCATGAAAATGTTCAGGAAGAGTGTCAAGTCTCCCATCATTAGGTGCCTTATAAAGGTTTTCACCCTCAGATGCGTCCTTTATTTTTACCTTTTCTGGATCCATTGCTGCCATTGACTGGTTTTCAGCATTATATTCATTATTTGATTCATTTTTGCGACTGAGAGACTTGGCACTCCCTGAAGAACAGACGTCGTTATGCGGTTCACTGGTAGAGCCTATTTCGGGATTTACGGTACATAGGTAGTGGATAATAGATTCATCATTTGGAAAAATTGGGATATCATGAGTCTCAGGTTCAGTCCAGTCGATGAGATCAGGGAAGACAAGTGGTAAGGAATCATTGGGCGGGTCAAGTTCAGCTGCTATAAGTGTTAGAATAGAGTTATCATCATGATGGGTCTTGTTTTTAAAGAAGTTTAGGGTTTTATCGAGGTCTTCGATGGTATCATCTTCTACATAAACTTGTTCGTAATATTTCTGTTTGCTTTCCTGAACATCATAGATATGTTGTGGGCCAAATTCAAGAGGTCTATCTTCTACGTTATGTTCTTCTTGAGAAATGGATATGAAATCAGTATCATCTGGGATATTTGTAGTAGTATCTGAACAGGTACCCCATTCATATTCATTTGAATCGGTCTCATAGGCATCATCCCAAATTCTATCTGTGTTGTAGACAGGTATGTTGTATGGCGAAAATAAATCCTTGATGATAGATACTATTTTGACATTTTGTGTGGATTCTGTATCTGATCCATCTTCTACATTCTGGATTTGTTCATATATTGTGCTTCCTCGGGGAGGAATGATGGGTGCTTGTGATGATAGGATTGGTTCTTGAGCCACTGGTGTGTGAATATGAACCACTGCTGCAGATATGGCCTTCTTATGATTCAGAAGCTTTCCCTGATGTATCTTCTGATCTTGACGTTCTCTTGCCTTACAGATTGTTTCTGCTAATTCAAAGAGAGCTTCCTGCCATGATTCTTCCTTGTATTTCTTCTTTTCTTTCCATTGAGGTTTTGTATTTGTATGTGGCGGCCTTTTTAATAGGAAAGTGAATTTAGAACCTAATCCTGCCTTATTTCTACTAGGTTGTGAAGGAAGATCTATAGGTTCAGTGACTCCTTCTTGGCGTTTCCCAATAGGTCCTTTACCGCCATATCCCATTTGTTTCATGATCAGGTAGCCTTTTCCATACAAGTGTGTTGGTAGAACAATGTCTAGAGCGGCCGCTCTATTAGCTTCTTCTTCATCTTTGTATAACCAGTTAAGAACATCTTTATCTTCTGATTCATGTGCTAGAGTCCCCAATTGGATGAAGGTACCATTAAATTTAGTTATGGGCTGAGTTGCCTGATGTATTGATAGAGTAGGTAAACCATGTGATCTAGGTGATGTTGGCAATTTGGTTAAACACAAAGGCTCCATAGAGTATTCGCTCATGCCTTGGTCTTTGATTTGCATTTTCTGTTTGAAATCTCCCCATAAGGAGTTGGATTTTGCTAGTGGTAGATCAGGTGTCGAAGACTGTTGCTTTTCTCTGTTATAAGGAACCAAACTGTCTTGGGCTGCCCCCATTGTATTGCAATGTTGAAATGGATTGTGATCAGCTGATATGGAGATTTCCTGTCCATCATAAGGAAATTTGACACACTGGTGGTATGTAGAAGGTACTGCTTGCATTTCATGTATCCAGGGTCGGCCTAGTAAGATATTATAGGTGAGATCAATATCTAAAACTTGACATATAGTATCCTTTTGCACTGGGCCTACCTGAATAGGTAATATCACTGTTCCTTTAGAGGACCGTTCCTCATCATCATATGCTTTTATGGTAATCTTTTTACAAGGATCAATAGATTCTTCTGAGAAACCTAGTGCACAGATAAGCTTTAAAGTACATATATTAAGTCCGGCTCCTCCATCTATTAAGACTCTTTTGACACGGTGTTTGCAAACAATGACTTCAATATGCAGAGGAGTATTATGCGGATGACTCAATGAAGTATTATCATGCTCTGAGAAAGTGAGGTTATGAGACTCTGTCATGTGGGCCACCATAGCTTGGAATTTGTCTGTATCCAGATTTTGAGGTACATTTGTTTCTAAGAGCGCTTGCTCCAATATGTCTTTGTGTCTTGGAGATAGCTTTAACAATTCCAGGATAGATATCTGAGCCGGAGTTTTTCGCAGTTGAGTAACTAAGTCGTATTGGATCTTGGGTGTGGTGGTTGGAGGTGCAGTATGCCCCTTTAAGACATATTTCTGGGTCCGGGTTGTTACATTGACAGATTCATGATCACGTTTATCTCGAATGGTTATAACATTGACTTGATGGTCTTCAGCTGATATGTGATTGATTGTGTTGTTGTAGATGTGATTAATACGAGCTCCGCGGGTATCGTTTGAAGTTGATGCTCCATCTTTATAATTTGGTAAAGGATCTTTGAAGGCTTCGTGATCATTATTTGTTTTGAGACCATCCACTGTTAAGTCCCCTCGATCAATCATGTCTTGGATTATGTGTTTCAATCTCATGCACTCGTTTGTTCTATGACCTTTGTTTCGATGAAAATCACAATAATGGGAATCATTCCACCAAGGTGGTTTGATCGGGGGTTCATAATTGTTGATTGGAGGTAAAGAAAGAACCTTGTTTGCTAACAGCTCTCTAAATGCGGACTCTAATGATTGGCCCAATGGTGTGAAAATACGCTTATGGAAATTGTTGGTGTTGTTGCGTGAATTGTTGTTAGGCCCTGGATTCAGATTTTTGTTTTGATTATCGTTGGCATTGTTGGTGTTGAGTTGTCCTTGAGTATTGTTGGGTGTATTGGGAGTAGCATTTTTAGGATTTTTCATATTCTGAGTATTTCCTGATAAAGCAAGCACTGGCTATTTAGATTTAGGATCATAGGATTCATTGTTGCCGTCGTTTTTGTTTCGAGTCCAAAATCGAGTTTTGTCTAGATTGGTATTGTTTTGGTTATTGTAGTTTGATGAGTTCGTTCCTTCTTTGTAGAATTTGAGTGTTCCCTTTTTGACACAAGCTTCCTCTACTTGGATGCCATTTTCAATTAACTTGTCAAAAGACGGGATGCATTGAAGTTTGAGTCTGTAACTCATTTCCCCATTCAAGTTATCAATGAAGATTTCCATTTTCTCTCTTTCAGGAATATCGCGAGGATATCTTGATACCATGCGTCGCCAACGTTGAAGGAATAACATGAATGTTTCATTGTTCTTTTGTTTGGTGTTGCAGATATCTAACATGGTTATGGCATGTTGGATGTTGTAAGAATAATGGGTGATGAATTTGTTGACTAATTCGTCAAATGATCTAACAGGTGGTGTAATCTTGGATAACCATTCCATTGTTTGTCCTCCCAGGCTTCTTGGGAATAACCTCATCAGATACGTGTCATTATGAGCAAATTCAAGACTCATAGTACAAAATTCTCAAACATGATCTCGAGGATCACCTTTCCCATCATATTTATCAAATTTAGGAATGTCTGAGTTTGGAGGAAAAGGTATCATGTTTAAGCTTCTGTCAAATGGATAAGGACAGATTTCGTTTATAGAATACCGCACTGTTGTCCCTTGTTGCATATCATGCATTTGTCTTTGCAACATTTGCATCTGTTGAGTAAGAGCAACCAAAGGCGTATTATCTTGCCGAGGGAAGAGTTCTTCCCTTGGATTTGTTCTCATTTGAAAAGGTGTAGCAAATGGTATGTGTTGTTCGGGGGTTTCGAACATAGGTACTCGCATTTCTGGTATATGTTGTTCTGGAATACGTTGTTCAGGTATGCGAGTCTCTTCTTCCCTTTGTTGTTCTTGGTATGTGTATTGTTGAGATCCTGTTTGAAAGACATTTGCGTCGAAATCTTCAGGAATTTTGACACCTTTGCTTGTAAGCATAAGCAGATATTTTTCTTTGTCATTTTCCATGAGTTTTTCAATGAGTTTTTGGAATGAAGGATTTTCTTGGCATTCCTGAAGAATTGCATCAGTAATTTCAGGATCTTCTGAAGATGGAACTTCAAAAGGATTTGATAACCTGCGATTCATACTTGATTCCGCGGGTGTCTCGCTTTGTTTGTTTCGTTGAGAACGAGTGACAGGCATTTCAATAGAAACTTTCAGTGATGAAAGGAACAAAGTCCTCGTTGATGTTTTGCTCTGGCGTTGGTGGTTCTGGTCTAGGTGTGTTATATGTGATGCACTCGTCGGGCAGGAATGCTGGATTGATTTTTCCTCCGCGGTTTATCTTTTGATTAAAAGCAGACTTTTGACAGTATGCTCTTGTTTTCAGGGGTTCTTTGTCAAATTCGCTGGATTTGTTTTGGATATAACGTTTCACGTGATAAAGAAATACCCGATGGGATTTGAAGAGTTGACGATTGATGTATAAAAATTTATTTTTCTTGATGAATTTGGAAAAGCTTGGTTGCTATTTCTTTAACGTGATGTTGCGATAGAGGTTCTTCTTTCTCAGAATAAGGCGATTAGTCATGCATGAGTGATCAATGATTTCCTTTGATTGATTTGGACTCAGTTGATTCTTGTTTTGAAAATTTCAAATCTTACTTTATCAGAGTGAAGGTTTAGCTGTCCCTTCAGGATAAAGCGCGCCAAATGATATGGATAAGAGTTTCCCGATCTGGAAACTGAATTTGACAATTTGGAAAATTTTTAGACAAGTGTTTTTGAGATGAGATCCGTAAGATATTTAAAGGATTGAATTGATACTGATGATGACAAGTTTCCGGATTATGATAGAAAAGACGTCCTCTAATGCTTGATTCGTTTTCAGATTTGGACAACCTTGTTTGACGCAAATTTGACTTGAAAAATAGTTTTATGGCTTGTTTTTGTCACTCTGGTTTGATGAAAAACATGTTTTGATGGAAAACTGTGTTTGAAATATTTTTGAGATTTTCAAAAATTTTGGTTTTTCCAACTCTCTGTTTTTCTCCTTTTTTTTTTCACGCGCTAAAACAGTTGTTCGATGCGCTAGCAAATTTTTTCAATGCGCTAAGAATACTTACCCACGCGCTACTCTGCCCCTGGTTACACGCTAAACAATTGATTCTGGAAAATTTTGTGTGGTTGACTGTGAAATATGTACGCGCTAAACTGTAATTTCCACGCGCTACCTGGTTTGGTTAATGCGCTAAACCAGAGATTCCACGCGCTAAGATGCTTGTTATACGCGCTAAAACAGACTTTTTTGAAATTTGTTGTGAAGTTTTTCTAAGAATTACGCGCTAGACTGTGACCTTGAAGCGCTAACTGGTTTGGCTAATGCGCTAAAGCAGAGTTTCAACGCGCTAAAATGTTTGTTATACGCGCTAAAACAGATTTTTTTGAATTTTGTTGTGAAGTTTTCGGAAAATTGACACGCTACACTGTGACTTTGACTCACTAACTGGTTTTGTTGATGCGCTAAAGAAGAGCTTCAACACGCTAAAATGTTTGTTACACGCGCTAAAACAGATTTTTTGAATTTTGTTGTGAAGTTTTCAAAAAATTGACGCGCTACACTGTGACTTTTACGCGCTAACTGGTTTTGTTGATGCGCTAAAGAAGAGATTCAACGCGCTAAAATGTTTGTTATACGCGCTAAAATATATTTTTTTGAATTTTGTTGTGAAGTTTTCTTGAAATTGACGCGCTACACTGTGATTTGGACGCGCTATTTTGTTCTTCAGATGCGCTAAAATAACTGTTTGACGCGCTAATATGTTGTTCTCACGCGCTAAACTGCCTTGATTTTTTCTCTTGGTGCTTTTGTGATGTTTTTGATTTTTGTTGAGAGAATTATCAAGTAGGATGGATGATTTTCTAAAATACAAAATGTAAACACGGCATACAAAGTATAATCATTTTACTTAATCTAACATAAAGTGTATGTTCTGTCGAGGATGTTTTCGAATCCCCAATGTTTTAACAGGTTGGGTACAAAATAAACACTTCAGAAAGACTCTTTATTTAAGGGTCATAAGCAACATCATAGCTCACTAGTCTCGATACTCCGTCAGCTCAAACAGCCATGTCACCCCCTAGAGGGCGCCCGTTTTTTTGCCTTTTGCCAGAAGTTAACCCAAAGTGAATTGCTTCACAGTTGAATAGTTATCTTGGGAGATATATGGTGAGTAATCTTGTGGGCGGATTCTTCCCCACCCTTGCACTATGATGTTACAAATGTTTGGATACTGACTCAGCTCAAAGTTTCTAATGCTAAGGTTCTTAATCAGGCTTCCTGTTCAGCCGTCAGTGATAAACTCCTTCAGGAGGCTTCCCAACCTTTAGAACAAAGGCTTTACGTATCTCAAGGATACTGGGGGAAGGCTAATCGCTGCGCGCAACCGTTGAAAAGGACTTTCGTCACTTTCCACATTTGATTATAGTGGGTTGGAATTCTTGGCGTCAAAGCCGTTCCCCACTTAGGTCGTTCCCTTCACACCGGCCATAAACGGCTTTAAGAGTTGAGTGCAACTCCTCGGGAAGGCAGGCCTGCTAAAGGATTTATTGCTTGAATAAAAGAAAGCATAAGAGTGGTTTGGCTTTTTTGTCACCCAGTTAAGGGGAGAGCATATACCTTCCACTTTCGATACACAGCAGATAAGTTGTTCTTTTTAGCCTTCAAGACAATGGTTTGCTAACCTCTATTTGGAGATGTTGCTCCAATCAGCATGGTGTTCTTTTTAACCCTTTATAGCAATGATTATTTAATCTATGGAAAATAGATCGTCAACAAAGCAAATTTCAATTTTTGAGGTCAACGAAAGGAAAAACGTTTTGCTTGTAAAACAAATCTCCTCGCTTTTCCTGCAAGAAATTTGTTAAAAATCCTGCAAAAGAAATCGGTTAGTTTGTTTCGGGGGACTTCCACAAGTCTAAAATTATTTGTTCGGTTACACAATCTTTTTGTTGGTTTTGTTGTTGATGCGCTACAGAACAAACTATACGCGCTACAATATTCGGTGGATGCGCTACTGTCCCGTTTGCATGCGCTATCCTGTTTCTCCGAAGCGCTACTTTGTGGCTTCGATGCGCTAATTTATGGTCTGTTATTTCAGCGACCTGTTTTTGGGAATTTTGGAATTTAATGCGCTAACTGTCCGTTCGGATGCGCTGGAAGATTTAGTCTAAGCGCTTGTATATTGGGCCGATGCGCTAATCTGTCAGGTAGAAGCGCTGATCTGTGTTTCGGTTTTTCTCGGAAAATGGTGAGTTTCTATGCGCTAACTGTTTGCTGAGACGCGCTAGTATAGGAAGATGAAGCGCTAAATCTGTGGGTATATGCGCTAATCTGTCATGTAGAAGCGCTAATCTGTGTTTCGCCGGCGTCGACACCTACAGGAAAATATGTTAAATAGTATCATGCGCTAAGGAATAGTTTTAACGCGCTAAGACAGAAAGCCCACGCGCTAAACAGTAGGCTAGAAGCGCTAAACTGTTAGGCGGATGCGCTAAAATATGTCTTTGACGCGCTAATTCTAATTTCTCGCGTACCTGCAAAACTCTTCAAATTCAAAAAACGATAGGTTATTGGGGTACGTGCCCCACGGTGGGCGCCAGAAATGTATGTGGGAAAAATGGGTTAATAAAACTAAATATGTGAAAAATTATGATAAATATCAGTCCACACACACACACAGGACTTCTTGATACAAACTATGGAGTAACGATGCGTTACTCAGCTTCCCAAGGAGGGTCCCATGGTTCTCTATCTCACAATGTCCCTCAAACCAATGTTTTGCTCTCAGATTACTGAGCAAAATGGCTTAGGGATGGCAAATATGAGAACGAGAGAGATTTTAACTGATCTTAGTATGAGATGTGTTATAAGCTAGATGAGATGTTAGAAATGCAACAAACTAAATGATAAGATGACGAGGTTAGTATGAAGATTATCCTAGCATACTATATTTACTTTATGATTGAGCTAAAATGATAAATAAACTACTTTAGCATGCATGTTCATGATTAATTCTGATTTAAAAGAGGCTAAATGATGAGCATATATAAAATGAAAGTTTGAAACAATTTGAGCATAAGTGTGATGCTTCAAATTTGAAAGATGATTGTTAAAAATGGAGGAATGAGAGCTCTATTTATAACACAAACAGGGCAATGGATGGTCAGGATTGAAAGTTTTAATCAAGGGCCAGGTTTGAAAGTTGGGGATCCATGTGCACAATTTGCACCAATGAAATGGTGACAAATGTCCACACCAGATTGGGTTGAAAGAAGAGGTTGGAGGCATTAAAGGCCTGAGGAGACCTCATGGTTATCTAAAGGCTAAGGGTCAAGCCTAAATTAGGTTTACCCAATGAATTAGGATCTAATCCAAAGATAAACCTTTGTGCAAATGATTAAGAGATAATCATGGTCAAAGCATTAATGACCTTATGAGACTCTTGGGTTGGATAGAGGTTGAGTCAAAACAAATGTTTTAACCATGTGGGAGGGTTTGAAATAACCATTAATGGTTATTGGAGACTTTGGGGATGAAGTGGTTGAAGGTTGGAAGCCTTCAATGGTTTTCAAAGACTTTAGGGTTTTAGGTGGTTGAAGGTTGAAAACCTTCAATGGTTATCCAAGACTTTGGGCCATTTGAGAAGTGACCTCCCTTTGCTTAGGGATGTGACAAAGTTTAGAGGGGGTTTAGGTTAATTCGAATCGATTAGAAGATTCTAGAAGGGATTAGGAAGGGGTTTGGGATTTTGCAAGTGGATGGGGGATAATAGGATTTAATTGAATTATTTGATTTTCATTCAATTTGGTTGTAATTAAATAAATTTGATTTATTCAATTTTAGGATAACTATTTAATTAAATTTGAATTTAATTAAAAGTGGCTAGGGGGATTTAATTGAATAAAATGATTTATTCATTAAATGGATATAGTGAATTTTATTTAAATAAATTGAATAATTTATTTAATAAAATAGAAGAATGTGGATAATTTAATTAAATTGGATTTAATCAAATAGAAAAATGAACATAAAATATTCATTTAGGAATGTGGTCGTTTTTATACGTCTACACCTGGAACTGTCTTCTGCTTTCGAATCCCATTTAAGGAACAGTAATCTTCAAATTCTTTGCTGCAATACTCACCTCCATTATCCGATCTAAGACACTTCAACTTTTTTACTGTCTCATTCTCAACCGAAGCTTTCCATTTCTTAAAAGTTTCGAAAACATCTCATTTTTGTTTTAAGAAATATACCCATATTTTTCTGGTTGAGTCATCAATAAAAATAACATAATAAAAAGAGCCACCAAGAGATGATACCTGAGCCGGTCCCTAGACATCTGAATGCACAAGCTCTAACTTCTCACTCTTCTTCTCTTTCCCAACCTTGAGAAATCTGATTCTTTTCTGTTTACCATAAACACAGTTTTCATAGAACTCTAAATCAATCTTCTTTAGTCCTGACAATAGCTTTTTGGAGTGAAGGATTTTCATCCCTTTCTCACTCATGTGCCCAAGCCTATGGTGCTACATTATCAAATCTGTTCTTGCAACATCTATTGTTGTTGTCCCTGCAGTAACTTTATCTGTAGCAGCTAAGGTAGAGTAAGTGTTACCAGTACACAGATATAATGTGCCTATTTTCGCACCTATAGCTACTACTAATGATCCTTTAGTGACCTTCTAGATACTGTTTGAGAAGGTAACTATGCAACCTTCACTACCTAGTTGCCCTGCAGAAATTAAATTTCTTCTTAAATTAGGAACATGTCTTACCTCCTGCAGAAACCAGTCATTTCCATTCTGCAACTTGATCTTTATCTTTCATTTTCTAACAATTTGATAGGGCTCATCATCGCCCAAATATACTTGTCCAAAATCACCTTGAACATAATCTAGAAAATATTTTCTATGGGGTGTAGCATGAAATGAAGCCCCAGAATCTATTACCCAGGAATCATTAACATTGTCCAAACATAAGATTAAAGCATCTTGTAAAGTATTACTTACAATATTAGCTTCCTTACTGTCATTTTCATTTTTGTCTCCTTCTTTGTTTTTCTGAGACCAACAGTCTTTCTTTAGATGACAGGGCTTTCCGCAGTACCAACAGTCTTTCTTTCCTCTAGATTGAGAGCGTCCTTTCTTTGACTTGCCTCGTGACTTCTCATTCATAGGGCCTTTTCCTCTTTCCTTTGATCTTCCTCTATTCTCCACATTGAAAATACTACTTGATGATGTTGGAGTCTCACCTGTGCTTTTCCTTCGCATTTCCTTGCTTAGGATAACACCAACAATATCATCAAATATCAAAGTATTTTTACTAGAGACAGAGTTACTTACAACCATAACCAAGCTATTCTAGCTTTCTAGCAAAGAACATAAAATCAAGAGAGCCCTTACCTCTTCTGCAAAAGTAATTTTTACCGAAGACAATTAACTGGTAATTGTATTAAACTCATTTAAGTGCTCCACTACAAATCCTCCCTCACTCATTTTCAAATTAAACAAACACTTCATAAGAAATACCTTATTCAAAGCCGAGGGTTTCTCATACAGCTTAGCCAATGTCACCATCAAATCTACATCCATTTTTGCTTCTGTTATATTGAAAGCTACAGATGGTGCAAGGCACAATCGAATGGATCCCAGTGCCTTTCTATCTAAAATGTCCCACTCTTCATCTGACATTGTGGTCACTTTCTTTTCCTTTCCTTCCAATGGCCGCCACACATCTTTTTGATACAGGTAATCCTCCATAATACAAGCTGAATACGTTGCTGCAGCATTGAAACAAGGATGTGTTTCACAGTCAATAACATAAGCTGAATACGTTGCTGCAACATTGAATTGTACCAACATTGCATGGATCAAACAACTGTTGGAAGGTATAAATGAGAAAGTTACCGAGCCAGTAACTATATTCTGTGACAATACTAGTGCCATTAATATTTCAAAGAATCATGTTATGCACTCTAAGACAAAGCACATATCTATCAAATATCATTATCTTAGAGAAGAAGCTCAAGAGAAGAAAGTGGTGTTGGAATATGTTAGCACAAAGGAGCAAATAACAGATATCTTCACCAAGCCACTACCAAAGGACACTTTTGAATATCTCAGAAGTAAGTTAGGGGTCCTACCCCTATCTTCTACTCACTGACCGAGTTCGGTGAAAGCATCAATCCGATGACTCTATTGAATATTTTTTGGGAGTTGATGCTGAGTTATACACTTTAGGATGTTTTCTAAAAGTGTATAGGAATTAATACAAGAATTATACAGGGAATAGGAATTGAAGACAAATGCTCTGACCGAGACTCAGTTGATACACAACAGCAGGAAATCACTTCTTATAGAAAGAAATTATGTTTTAGTTCTTTTTGTTTTTTTTTGGCATTGTTGTCAAAGGGGGAGAAGACCTACAAAGGGGGAGAAGACTACTATAAAGGAGATAAGACTGAGAGAAGACCTATCAGGGGAGAAAACTAAGAGAAAACTAAGTAGACTATAGATTGGGAAGAAGACTGAAGAAATGAGGAGAAGTCTAATGTATGGGGGAGAGCATTTCAGCATTTCAGAATCACAGCAATCCAAATCTATTAAGGTCAAATCAATTGGTTTTGCCATCAATGCCAAAGGGGGAGATTGTTGGCAATATTGCATTATAACAGACAATGAAAGATTGTTGGCATTTCTTAAGGATATTGAGAAGGTTGTTGATGATTATGGATATAACTGATTAAAGATGTTTTACTATCTTGATATTATTATTTTGTCATTGATGTCAAGAAATTGATTTTCTAATTCAGTATGATGTTGCCATATCTTGAGAAGTATGATATGAAGATTATAAAGATGTCGGTAAAAGACACAGGAAAGAATATGATGAATAAGGGGATGAATAAGGTATTCAATGGGCAACTACTACCGAGTCAGACAATGATGAGATCATGATGTTTTAGATTATTTTAAAATCATACATATTTTGTAAATTGTAAAGGTTAATACTATACTATGTTATCAAGCAAAGAACCTAGTCGGTAAACCCTAAGGAACCTAGTCAGTAAACCCTAAGGTTATCGCTATCGGTTAATGAAGGTGGAATGTCTACCGAGTGGACTTTAGTATTCACCGAGTTGTTACCGAGTTGTAACCGAGCTATAACAGAATGCATTAAATGTTTATATGCGGTATTTAATGAAGGAAGTTGACGAGTTGGAGTGGATCAAATGATTGGTGAGCCATGGAAGAAGTTTGTTAACTAATCTAAGGCAATGGAAAGTTGGCATGAAGATCTACAACTCAGATTGAACCGTAATACCCTGGCAGTTCCAAGAGTATTATGCAAGTTCCAAGGTGGGGTAAAACATTTTTAGATCAAAAGATGCATTGAACTTGGACAAGATTGAAGATCTGATGGCTATGATTGATCATGGGAAATGTGATCAAGGAGATTAAGCAGTTACCTAATTGTTTATAAATAGGAAACTGTTGATAAACAATGCATGCAGGCAAGTGTATGCACAAGGATGCTACATAGTGATTACCGAGCACATAAGCTTGAAGACCTATTAGAATAATAGAGTATAGAAGCCCAACAGATAGACAAGATTAGTTCTATGTCTAGATTGTATTGAACAAATAGGAATCTGCTTTAGCATTTTAGATGTGAAATTGCAGATAGATTTTTATTACTGTTATTTTATGAAAGTGACAGAAAATCTCTTAACCGAGTGGACTTAACAGTCTTATATGTAAACCCTCTAGCAAGGTGACATTCTGATTGAGTGTTTGAAATCCTCTAACAAGGTCACTTCTAACAAAGTGAAGATCTTAACAGATCTGAGGGAAATCCCTTAACCGGGTCACATCTAGCAATGTGTTTGTAATCTTTAACAAGATTTGCTTTTAATTGAGCATACTCTAGAAGAGTATATTTCTTAGTGGGTCCGAAATTCCACAGTGGTTTTTCCCTATTTCGGTTTCCATGTTAAATTTGGTGTTATGAGGTTTATATTGTTCATATGCTTTTGAGTTTGCATGTTTAACAGTTTTGGCTATATTACTGATATATATGTTACCGAGGTTGAATCTGATGTTTTTATGGATGATTAAGTTTGTATGATTCATCCCCCCCCTCTCATCTTGTTGGCTATTGGATCTGTACTTATATTAAGTATCAGAATTATCAATTGGTATCAGAGCTTTCGACTCCAGAAGGAAAGTTTAAAGGCACTTGAGTTAAAGATCCAAAGATGTATAAGAGGGATGCATTGAAGCTGAATAAGTCAAGTTTTTCTACATGGCAGAAAAGGATAAAGCTACATCTATCAGGAGTTGGAGAATATGTTGTATACTATATGGAGAATGATTTTGTTACACTGAGCACCTATCCTTTGACTATGGAAGAGATAAAGGCAAAGCAAGAACATATTCAAGCAATGATTGAAATAACATCTGCATTGACCGATTCAGAGTTTAATGATCTAGAAGGCTGCAATGATGCAAAGGCAATGTGGGATAAGCTCATATCAGTATATGGAGGAGATGAACATGTTCAAAGAGAAAAAGTAGACAGTCTAAGAGGACAACTTGAATCTATGAGGATGAATGAAGGTGAGAACATAACTCAGTATAGTACAAGACTAAAGGAGATTGTCAATCAAATCAAAGGAGCAGGTGGAACTATTGAAGAAAAGGATATAACAAGTAAGTTGTTGAGAACCCTTCTACTAGCTTATGCAATCCAAGTTTTTGCAATCAATGAATTGAGGTCTGTACCTAATATGCTAGTTTCTTTGGATGCTACTATTGGTAAGCTACATGCATTTGAGTTAAGTAATTTTGATAACAGTGGATCTTCGGTAAATAAAGTTGAATCTGCATTTAGTTCTTTTCATCTTGATGAATCTAATGATTACAATGAAAGAAAGTATAAGTACTCTGAAGGAGATCACAGTGGAGCAAGTGAAAGATTTCGGAAGAACATGGAAGAAGTACACAAACTATGTGAGGAAATCAGAAAGCAAGAAGAGTTTGAAGCACTATTAGCCAAAAGGTTATGGAGAGGCAAAGGTAAGTATAAAGGAAAACTACCTTTGAAATGTTTCAATTGTGATAAGATAGGACATATGGCTTCTAACTATCCTGACAAAGATTTTACTGAAAGAAGAGATTATCGAGATAATAGATAGAAAGATAATCATTACAGAGGACACCGAGACTTCAGAAGAAGAGATAGAAAGACATGCTTAATAGCTGATGAGGAATCTAACGATGATAAATCAGATGAGACTGATATAGAGGAAGTAGTTTATGTGGCTATCAAGGATGGCTCAAATGAAGAAAGGTGTGAAGAAAAATCCCTAATATCTCACATAAACACTAATGATTCTTGGATTATAGATAGTGGATGCTCACATCATATGACAGGAGATAAACACAAGTTTGTTATGTTAGAAGATTATGATGGAGGCTATGTTAGATTTGGTAATGATGCACCATGTCCGGTAAGAGGTAAAGGATCTATAACACTTCTTGATAATGCAAGATGTAATGATGTTTATTGGGTTGAAGGTTTGAAATACAATTTGTTGAGTGTAGCACAACTAAACAACACAGGTTACCGAATAGAATTTTAGAAAGGTATTGTCAAAGTTCATGACAAGAATGGAAAGTTAGCTGCTACCAGGACACAAACAAAAGGTAATACATTTCACCTTGACTCAACTCAGAATAAGTGTTTGCATGCAGAGATTGATGATACCTGGCTATGGCATAAAAGGTTTTGTCATGTAAATTTTGATAATCTGATCAAAATAAGTAAGAAGCACAGAGTAAGAGGTCTACCGAGTCTTGAAAAACCTAAGAATGCTATGTGCCGAGGATGCCAGATGGGTAAGATGACAAGATCAAGCTTTACAAGTAAGTCTTACACTTCTAAGGGAATTTTAGATCTAGTGCACACTGATCTTTGTGGTCCTATGAAAGTTCAAAGTTATTATGGTGATAAGTATTTCATATTATTTGTGGATGACTATTCAAGGATGATGTCAGTAATGTTTTTAAAGGAAAAATCAGAAGCTTTTCAAATGTTTAAATGGTACAAGGCAAGAGTTGAAAATGAAACAGGAAGACAACTGAAATGTCTTATATTAGATAGAGGAGGAGAGTTCACATCTGATGAATTCAACTTATTTTGCAATGATCATGGTATTAAAAGACAAGTCTCTACATTGAGAACTCCACAGCAAAATGGAATAGTTGAGAGAAGAAATAGATCTATTGTGGATTGTGCTAGAACACTGATGATTGAAAAGAAGGTGCCACAAACATTTTGGAGAGAAGCAATAAGCACAACTGTTTACACCTTGAACTGAGTTCAATTGAAGAAAGGTACTTTGAAGACACCATATGAAATTTGGTATGATAAGAAACCTAATGTTAGTTATTTTAAAATCTTTGGAAGAAGATGCTATGTTCATAAAGATGATAGAAATGACAAGTTTGATCAGAAAAGTGAAGAAGGAACATTTCTAGGTTATTCTTCTAGAAGCAAAGCATTTAAATGTCTGATCAAATCATCTAACAAAATAGTAGAAAGTGCAAATGTGAAAATTGATGAATTTGCAGAAAGAAATGATGAAGGAAATTCCAAGGAACCAGAAGACTATGACAAATTTGTCTATGTTCAACCGAGAAGTCCCACCGAGAAGACTGTTGAAGAAAATGAAGAGAATATCCAGTTACTGAGTGATGAAGAAGATCATACAGAGCCTACTGAGCTTGTATTAGCCAAGTATGTCAGAAGACATCATGCACCAAGTTAGATTATAGGAGATAAGGATGATCCAGTGATGACAAGGAACAAACTGAGACAAAACACATGTTTGATATCTGAATTTGAACCGCGAATAGTGAAAGAGGAATTTAAAAGTGAAGATTGGGTAAATTCTATGACAGAAGAGATTGATCAAATCAAGAAGAATGACACATGGACACTAATCCCAAGACTGAAGGACAAAAATGTAATCGGTACAAAGTGGATTTTCAGAAACAAGTTAAATGAAAAAGGAGAAGTCATTCGAAACAAAGCAAGACTAGTTTGCAAAGGTTATGCTCAAGAAGAAGGAATTGATTATGGTGAAACTTTTGCACCTGTTGCTAGACTTGAAGGAGTAAGAACATTGTTGGCCTATGCTGCTTTCAAGAACTTCAAGGTATATCAAATGGATGTCAAATCTGCATTTCTGAATGGAATATTAGAAGAAGAAGTTTTCATTGAACAACCTGAAGGATTTGTTGAAGACAATAATAAAGATCAGGTATGTAAATTGAACAAAGCTTTATATGGTTTGAAACAAGCACCAAGAGCATGGTATGAAAGATTGCACTCTTATTTGATTAAGATTGGTTTTATAAGGACAAGTGAGAACAACAACATGTACATGAAGAATGATGAAAATGGAATACTGATCTCAACCATATTTGTTGATGATATTATATTTTGTGGAAATGACTCTTTATGCAAGAACTTTGGAAATGAAATGAGCAAAGAATTTGAGATGTCATTAATCGGTGAGATAAAGTATTTTATAGGTTTATAGATACTGCAAATGAAAAATGAGATTTTCATTACTCAATCCAAGTACATAAAGGAAATCTTGAAGAAATTTGGAATGGAGGATTCAAAACCAGTAAGTACTCCTATGACTACCAACTGTAAATTATCTAATAATGATGAATCTACATCTGTTGATGAGACACTCTACCGATCCATGATTGGAAAACTACAATATGTTGTTCACAGTAGACCAGACATAACACATGTAGTAGGTATAGTTGCAAGATTCTCTACAGATCCTAAGGAAACACACATGATAGCAATCTAAAGAATTTTTAGATACTTGAAAGGCACAGAGGATTATGACTTAGTATATTAGAAAGGAAATGATTTTGATTTAAAAGTTTATATTGATGCTGATTGGGCAGGCAACATTGATGACAGAAAAAGCACAAGTGGAGGAGCTTTCTTTTTAGGAGAAGGACTAGTGAGTTGGCTTAGCAAGAAACAAGGATGTGTTTCACAGTCAATAACAGAAGCTGAATACATTGTTGCAGCATTGAATTGTACCAACATTGCATGGATCAAACAACTGTTGGAAGGTATAAATGAGAAAGTTACTGAGCCAGTAACTATATTCTGTGACAATACTAGTTTCATTAATATTTCAAAGAATCCTGTTATGCACTCTAAGACAAAGCACATATCTATCAAATATCATTATTTTAGAGAAGAAGCTCAAGAGAAGAAAGTGGTGTTGGAATATGTTAGCACAAAGGAGCAAATAGTAGATATCTTCACCAAGCCACTACCAAAGGACACTTTTGAATATCTCAGAAGTAAGTTAGGGGTCCTACCCCTATCTTCTACTCACTGACTGAGTTCGGTGAAAGCATCAATCCGATGATTCTATTGAATATCTTTTGGGAGTTGATGCTGAGCTATACACTTTAGGATGTTTTCTAAAAGTGTACAGGAATTAATACAGGGAACATGAATTGAAGACAAATGCTCTGACCGAGACTCAGTTGATACACAACAACAGGAAATCACTTCTTACAGAAAGAAATTATGTTTTAGTTCTTTTTGTTTTTTTTTAGCATTGTTGTCAAAGGGGGAGAAGACTACTATAAAGGAGAGAAGACTGAGAGAAGACCTATTGGGGGAGAAGACTAAGAGAAACTGAGTAGACTACAGATTGGGAAGAAGACTGAAGAAATGAGGAGAAGTCTAATGTATGGGGGAGAGCATTTCAGCATTTCAGAATCACAGCAATCCAAATCTAGTAAGGTCAAATCAATTGGTTTTGCCATCAATGCCAAAGGGGGAGATTGTTGGCAATATTGCATTATAATAGACAATGAAAGATTGTTGGCATTTCTTAAGGATATTGAGAAGGTTGTTGATGATTATGGATATAACTGATTAAAGATGTTTTACTATCTTGATATTATTATTTTGTCATTGATGTCAAGAAATTGATTTTCTAATTCAGTATAATGTTGCCATATCTTGAGAAGTATGATATGAAGATTATAAAGATGTCGGTAAAAGACACAGGAAAGAATATGATGAATAAGGGGATGAATAAGGTATTCAATGGGCAACTACTACCGAGTCAGACAATGATGAGATCATGATGTTTTAGATTGTTTTAACATCATACATATGTTGTAAATTGTAAAGGTTAATACTATACTATGTTATCAAGCAAAGAACCTAGTCGGTAAACCCTAAGGAACTTAGTCGGTAAACCCTAAGGTTATCGCTATCGGTTAATTAAGGCGGAATGTCTATCGAGTGGAGTTTAGTATTCACCGAGTTGTTACTAAGTTGTAGCCAAGCTATAACAGAATGCATTAAATGTTTACATGCAGTATTTAATGAAGGAAGCTGATGAGCTGGAGCAGATCAAATGATTGGTGAGCCATGGAAGAAGTTTGTTAACGAATCTAAGGCAATGGAAAGTCGACATGAAGATCTATAGCTTAGATTGAACCGCAATACCCTGGCACAAGTTCCAAGACTAATATGCAAGTTCCAAGGCAGGGTAAAACATTTTCAGATCGAAAGATGCATTGAACCTGGACAAGATTGAAGATCTGATGGCTATGATTGATCATGGGAAATGTGATCAAAGAGATTAAGTGGTTACCTAATTGTTTATAAATAGGAAACTATTGATAAACAATGCATGTGGGCAAGTGTATGCACAGGGATGCTACATAGTGATTATCGAGCACAAAAGCTTGAAGACCTGTTAGAATAATAGAGTATAGAAGCCCAACAGATAGACAAGATTAATTCTATGTCTAGATTGTATTGAACAAATAGGAATCTGCTTTAGCATTTTAGATGTGAAGTTGCAGATAGATTTTTATTACTGTTATTTTGTGAAAGTGATAGAAAATCTCTTAACCGAGTGGACTTAACAATCTTATATGTAAACCCTGACATTCTAATTGAGTGTTTGAAATCCTTTAACAAGGTCACTTCTAACAAAGTGAAGATCCTAACAGATTTGAGGGAAATCCCTTAACCGGGTCACATCTAGCAATGTGTTTGTAATCTTTAACAGGATTTGCTTTTAACTAAGCATACTCTAGAAGAGTATATTTCTTAGTGGGTCCAAAATCCCACAGTGGTTTTTCCCTATTTGGGTTTCCATGTTAAATCTGGTGTTATGAGGTTTATATTGTTCACATGCTTTTGAGTTTGCATGTTTAATAGTTTTGGTTATATTACTGATATATATGTTACCGAGGTTGAATCTGATGTTTTTATGGATGATTAAGTTTGTATGATTCATCCCCCCCCTCTCATCTTGTTGGCTATTGGATATGTACTTATATTAACTATTAGAACTATCAAAAACACCAATGGTCTTCCCCTTGTTCATCCACAACTTATTAATTGGGACCAAGAAGGACCTTTACAACTAGACACATTTGAGAACGATGATGCTTTCATAGACTATTTGGGCATACGAGATGATCTTCCGGTTGGGGACCATAAAGAAGGATACACTATAGTGTTGGGGTTCCCATAGATACTGAGAGGGGGGGGGGGTGAATCAGTATCTAACCGGTTTTTATATTTTCTTAAGTTAAAACATGCAGAACATAAAATAGCAGTATACTGGTATGCAAGATTTAATGCAATAAACAGAATCAGAAACATCCACATGAAAAGAACACCATAACACAAGATGTTTAACGAGGAAACCCGGTGCGGGAAAAACCTTGGTGGGATTTGTGACCCACAATATTCACTTACTGGCCAATAAGAGAATATTACTTACAATAGGGGCCTGTACATGCAGGAAGGCCAATTGCCTAGAGCTCACTGCTAATGAGAAGTCACACTGACTTACAATGAGGATTATACTAATCCAATGATCTGTATTGCTTTACAATAGCATCTCCAATGCCAGATTTAGTACCGGTTCTAACTCTGTTCTTTACATATACCCTTGACCTATAATTCGCACATTAAGTCTGCCTAATAATTTTCTTTTTTGTTTGCTTTCTTACCTGCAAATGTCTAAAATGATCTCTTTTATATACAAGAGTCATTTTACAATTTGCCAAGTCAGCTTACAATAATAATCAAAATATTACATATCAAAAATCATGTCAGCCTCTGTGTCGGTATACATCTTTTCTTCTGTGCCGGTGCCGGTGCCGGTGCCGGTGTAGAGTGATCTTGTTGATGCCGGTGCACTGTCTTGCTTGAATAATGCTTTGCCGGTATGATGTCTTGCCGGTGCCATAGGATTGCAAGGTTTCCATCAACGAAAAAACCTTCAATCACACACAATGTCTCATTAGAGTGTCCATATGCCAACAATCTCCCCCTTTGGCATTGATGGCAACACTCAGGAGAAATTTCAAAAAAGTGTCCAAAATGTGTAGACCAAAAAATTTACCAAAAATATGAAGGGCTCCCCCTAAGCATATGATTCCTATCTTTGAGCTTTCTCATCCTACTACTGCCCCTTTGGCATCAATGACAAAGGTTGTCAAGATGTTAGTAGAGTTTGTAGTTATACCGGTCCATATCCTCAATGTTGTAGTTGGGTAGTTATTATCTAAAAAAGATCACCCAAAATTAAGTTTATACTATCCATAAAATTTTTGCTATCTTTTATTGTTGTTTCAGTCCTCTTCACAATACCGGTGAGATGCTGCAATTGTTCTGCCGGTGTTTTACTTCCCGGTGTTAATGCCTCTAAGATTTCCTTCTGTAGAGATGCTAGATAGTCCAATCTTGGACTCAGTTTAGATCTCAAGTGTTTTGCCTTGTTTATTATTGTCTCTTTCTCTCTTTCCTGTTTAAGTAATTCTGCCTCAAAATTTGCTAACTTATCTTCAAAAATAGATAGTGAATCCGGTGAGTTGACAAAATTGTCTGCAAGCTTGTTTATCTCTTCCTGTGTCTTGCTTATTTTCTTGTCTATATCTACAGTTAGGAAGTTTGTTTTGCATGTGTCTTTATATAGGTTTTTATACTCTTTTAGCAAACTACACAGTTCTGGTAGAAGTGTGTCAAAGTCTCTATTACACTTCTTTATTTCTTCCTCAAAGAATTTTTGTTTCTCCTTTTCTACCATGTCCTTTACAGATTCTTCCTTTATTTTCTCAATATTTCCAGAGATGTATTTACATAATGTATCCAACTGTCCTAAAGAATCTTTATTATCTATATTACAATCAGGAGTAATTATCTTCAAAACTGGTATTGAATCATCTATTGCTTTGTAAGCTTGTGAACTATAGTCAGTTATTTTCTTGATGGATTCAAGTAATACCTCAGTCACATTTGTTGACTTTGATGATGACCCAACAAACTGAGTACCGGTGGAAGTGACCATGCTTGTATTGACCTCTGGCAGATCAGTTTGTGTCTACATTTCCTTTAGCACTGGTTTTCCTGCTTCATTGCTTACCAGTGGCATCTGTTCCAGAGCCTTTAGCTCTATCAATTTCTCTATTTGTGCCTCAGATTACATCTTTTCCCCTGTATCCTCTGCCAGTTGCTCTGTATCTCCTGTTACCAGAGGCTCTTTAGCCATATCTATTTTTTCACTTGAGTCTTTATCAACTGTTATGTTGATCTTTTGGGTATCAACATTTACAGTGTATAGGACTTCAGGATTTGTATTGCTATCCTCTGCATCCATGCTTTCAGCTGCCGGTTGGTTTTTAGGGATTGTAATTTTTATAGGTGGAGGTAGGTTATCTTTAACCTTTATGCTTGGAGGTCCACCATTTTTGCCTTTCCCTTTGTCCTTATCCTTCTGATACACCTTAATAGGCTTGGGATTCCTATATTCTTCTTGTTTCTCTTTTTCAATCAAAAATATGTCCCAACCATCTTCTGTTTCCTTTGAAACTTCTGTAACTCCACCTGCCATTAATGAAATATGCTTGTGTGCAGTGGAAAAAACTGTCCGATTAGCCTGAGCTATCAGATCATCAATTTCTTTTGGGGAGTTTTCTAGATATACAACAAGTAGTTTTTCTATTTTTATTTTCTTGTCTAGTTCAATTACTCCTTGCCTTCTGGCCTCAAGTCTTTTGTATAAATCATCAGGAATTTCATTTATGACTTCCATCAAAAACTTTTTGAACATGTCCATGTGTAATATTACACTCTCCTCAACTTGCCCTTTCTCATCAGCCAATAGGGTGTCATAAATTTTCCCTATGTTCTTCAGTTTTCCTTCCTTTGTGATCTCATTTAACAAAATGTCTAGAGGTGCCAAGTCAGTTTTTGCCTTTTTCTTTTTCTTAGGAGTTAGCTTCTTTTTAGGTGTGACCTTTCTGACCAGAGATCTCACAGCTTGTTGTTTCTGCCTTGTCCTTCTAGGTGAAGGAGTGGTTGCTGGTGAGGCATCTCTTTTCCTAACAACTCTTTTAAAGGTTGCTGGCATGTCTCCTTCTGAAGAAGTACCTACCGGTGATAGATGAGCTTCAAGTTGTGGGGCTACCAACTCATCTTCAGTTATGCCAGTTTTCTTTAGTACATCTTCCTTAATGGCTTTTGCTTGTCTGGATCCTTTTCTCACAAATGCCTCTACCTTCTTCACTCTTTTCTTGGACTGTATTTGTTTTTCTATTGTTTCAGCACTACCAAATGCTTCCTCCTTAGGTTTATTGGGGGCTTCCAGAAGTGCTTTGGCATAAGTTTCAACTATGTGGTCATCTGTCTCATATCCCATTTCTGTTACCCAGATTGTCCTTGGGATGACTGCTTCCATCCATATTTCATCCTTTTTAATAACAAAGCATATATCATCTTTGTATTTATCCACAATTTTCTGTGATAACCTTGTCCTTTTCTTCATTTTTGTCTTTAGTGCTTGGAAAAAGTCATGAATGTTGTTTTCCTTATTCTCACCCATGGTATTGAACAGTTCTGTCAGTTGCTTTCCTATCGGTATGTCATATCCAAGTTCTTTATATCCTATACCGGGAACTTGTTTTGTTATATGAAGCATTAGACACACTAACAAATTTCCAAATCTGAAGGTTCCTTTCTTATCCTTCTTTATCTTTCCAAGGCTGTCTATCAGTTCATCCTTTAACCATTCACAGATGTCAATTTTTGCATTGTCTGTTATCATGTCATAAGCACTCTTAATGCATAAACTTGAAACTGAGTTAAGTCTATTGGCATGAGTGGCTTTGTAACCTAATATCATGCTTATGAATCTTACATTTGTATCCTTTACATCATTAACCCTTAAAGATCTTTTATCAAATGTTGCACCTGTTAGGTCTATGACTAAATCATTTGAAACTTTCTTGTTTTTGTTTGGTCTTTTACCAGTGGCCGGTAACCCTATGACAACCTTTACTGCTTGCTTGGTGATCTTATGAATTGCATCTAACCAGAAAAATTCTCCATGAACTCTGCTTAACACTATCCTAATCACATCCTTAGGAAATTCAGGAATGCTAAGGATTTCTGTGAATCCTAGGGTTTCAATGATTTTGTGTTTAGCTTTAACATTGCCGATATCATCACATATCTCAGTTTTATACATGGTTTTGATTTCCTCATCTCCTAACTCTTCAATATTGTAGTGAATATACATTCTAGGGTCTTCAACATATACAACACCTTTAGGGATTTGAGAAAATGCACCTAAGGTATCATCCTTCTTTGCTATTTCAGGGACCAACTGAAATACAGGCCTAGGTCTTTTAATTACTTCCACAACAGTAGGGTTCTCTATGTATTCAATTGCAGAGGTGGATGCCATGATAAAATACCTTTTTCTGTCTTAGATGGATGATTGCTTGGAGTGTGCTTGCTTCTTGCTCGAAATGCCTTAGCTCAGAAATCTTCGCGCTCTCTGAAAGTTTGAAATCACGGTGAAATGAAATGGAGCCAAAACCTTATTTTATAAAGTCTTTTTCGCTATCTACCACATTAATTGCATGCCGGTTAAGTATTCACTTAACTTTGTTTGCCGATAATAAGTGATTTTCAACTTCTTATCTCTAACCGAGGGAATAATAGCACATGTGTCATTAGATTGCCAAACCCTCAAAACAATTTTCTTCAATTAGATGAAGAGCTTCCTGCCGGTGGAGCACTGCTCTGTCCTGCCGGTGAGGCATCACTTTGTCCTGCTGGTGGAGCATTTGTTGGTTCTACCGGTGGAGGAGTATTCCCAATATTTAGATCAGCTTTTCTAATCTATTGCTTTGAGAATTCTTGCTTAACCTCTTCAACTTTTTCTTTACCTTTCAAGCTAGCACTTTTGTTGTCTACCGATATGCTTTTACTTCTACAAAATTTAGCAATATGCCCAATCTTGTTACATGCATAACAAGTTACATTATTTTTCTGAATAGCTTTCCCATAACCTATGCCAGTTTGTGTTCTGCATTGATTAGATAGATGTCCAAATCTTCCACAAACATAACATCTCACATTCATTCTGCAGATTTCAGAGTTATGACCAACTTTGTTGCATTTGGAACATTGACCGGTGGGTGGATTGATATTCTGACAATTCCTAGATCTACATTCATTTGCCCTATGACCATATTTGTTACAGTTAAAGCATTTTCCATTGAATTTGTAAGTATTAGGTGGTCTTACCGGTTTGCTGTGATCCTGAGTATTTGCAGTACCGGAGCTTTCTCCAACTTCCAAGCCAATTCCAGAAATGTCACCTTTGGGTTTTTGATTCTTCAATAAGGTACCAAGTTCTTCTGAGCTTTTCTTTAATTTTTCTTTATGTTGATTTGCAGTTTCCAATTCCCTTTCCAAGATTTCTTTTTGTCTCATTAGTTCATTTGAGTCATTCTGAGTATGCACTTGTGTTCTCATTTGTTGCATCACTTAGTCTTCTGGTCAATTCTTCTTCATTCTTCTTTCGGTCCTCAATCTCTTTGCAAAATCTCATAGTCATATCCTGCATTTCATTTTTTGTTGTCATGATCTCTTGTTTCAACTTGCTTATCATATCATTAAGTGATTCCTTTTCATCATTCTCATTTTGCAATTTTTCACAAAGTTCTCTTCTCTTATTTCTTGTAACAGTAAGATTTTCTTGAAGTGCCTGAATGATATCCTGAGCTGCTCTTAAATCATCTTCTAATTTGATATTTTTCAACTTCTCTGCATCATAGTCAGTAATAGCTCCTTCAAGTTGCTTCATCAGATTTTCCATCTTTACCGGTGTCAAGATCTTCCTCAAGCTATTAGGCTTCTGAAAATAGAGGAATAGGCTCTGATACCAATTGTTGGGGTTCCCATAGATACTGAGGGGGGGGGTGAATCAGTATCTAATCGGTATTTATATTATCTTAAGTTAAAACATGCAGAACATAAAATAGCAGTATACCGGTATGCAATATTTAATGCAATAAACAAAATCAGAAACATCCACATGAAAAGAACACCATAACACAAGATGTTTAACGAGGAAACCCAGCGTGGGAAAAACCTCGGTGGGATTTGTGACCTACAATATTCACTTACTAGCCAATAAGAGAATATTACTTACAATAGGGGCCTGCACATGCAGGAAGGCCAATTGCCTAGAGCTCACTGCTCAATGAGAAGTCACACTGACTTACAATGAGGATTATGCTAATCCAATGATCTGTACTCTTTACAATAGCATCTCCAATGCCAGATTCAGTACCGGTTCTAACTCTATTCTTTACATATACCCTTGACCTATAATTCGCACATTAGGTCTGCCTAATAATTTTCTTTTTTGTTCGCTTTCTTACCTACAAATGTCTACAATGATCTCTTTTATATACAAGAGTCATTTTACAATTTGCCAAGTCGGCTTACAATAATAATCAAAATATTACATATCAAAAATCATGTCGGCCTCTGTGCCGGTATACATCTTTTCTTTTGTGCTGGTGTCGGTGCCGGTGTAGAGTGATCTTGTTGATGCCAGTGCACTGTCTTGCTTGAATAATGCTTTGCCGGTATGATGTCTTGCCGGTGCCATAGGATTGCAAGGTTGCCATCAATGACAAAACCTTCAATCACACACAATGTCTCATTGGAGTGTCCATATGCCAATATATAGAACTCAATAGCGTGGCATACTTAAGTGAGGGTGTTGGGCCTTCTAGTCGCAAAAACATAAAAAATAAAAACAAATCATGGGTCTTATGGAGAAAACCACACTGTGGCGCTGTTTGACCCCAAAAAAGTAAAAATAAAGGACGTATCTGAGGGTGAAAACCTCTCTGAGGCGCCTGAAGGTGGAAGGCTCAACACTCTCCCAATAACATTGTATGAAGAGAAATCATCCATGTTGGTGGAGGAAACCATCAAAATAAATATTGGCACATAATAGACTCCACATAACATATTTTTAGCAGAATCTTTAACAAAAGAGGAAATACCAAAGTTCATAAGCTTCTTCAAAAAATGACGAATAAACTTTGCATGGTCATATGCAGATATGCTTGGACTAGATCCTGACTTGGTTATGCATCAGATGATAGTCACACCAGGAGCAAATCCAGGAGAACAAAAATTGAGGAAAATGCATCTACAGGTGGCACTATTAGTGAAAGTAAAATTTGAGAAACTGTTGGACGTTGGATTCATAAGACCGATTGATTACCCTGAGTGGATTTCTAACTTGGTTCCAGTTATCAAGCTAGATCGCAACATCATAATATGTACAGATTTCAGAGATATCAACAAAGCTTGTCCTAAAGATGATTTTCTGCTGCCCAATATTGACTTGATAGTGGATCTTGTAGCTGATCATGCAATGTTGTCTTTGATGGATGGATTCTCTAGGTACAACTAGATAAAAATCGCACCTGAAGATCAACACAAAACAACTTTTACCTATCCTTGGGAAAATTCCTGTTGGAATGTCATGCCCTTCAGACTAAAGAATGCAGGTGCCACATACCAAAGAGCTATGACTATCATCTTTCATGATCTCATGCATGTTATCATGGAAGATTATGTTGATGACCTCCTAGGTAATTCATTAGAAAGAGAAACATATTTGGACATCCTTTCAGTAGTCTTCGATCGGTTATAAAAATACAAAGTTAGATTAAAACCTAAGAAATGTGTCTTTGGAGTAACCTCCGGGAAGCTCCTTGGATACATTGTCTCAAAGAGAGGAACTGAAGCCGATACAACAAAAGTCAAAGCTATATTAGAAATGCCACCACCAAGGAATATCGGTCAACTTTGGTCTCTACAAGGTAGACTCTAGTCTATACCAAGATTCATTGCTCAACTTGCAGATAAATGTCATCCTTTTCAACACCCACTCCACAAAAACATCAAATTCAAGTGGGATGATAAATGTCATCAGGATTTTCAGATACTAAATATTATCTCTTAAATCCACTAGTTTTGATGTCGTCGACTCAAGGGAAACCCTTGTTTCTCTACATATCAGCCACACAAACAGCGCTGGGGGCACTTCTAGTACAACAAGACAATGATGGTAAGGAAAGAGTAGTGTACTATATCAATCATACTTTGGTTGAGTATGAGCTTAATTACACACCGATTGAACGTGTGTATCTAGCCATAGTTTTTGCCTTGCAAAAATTGTGTTGCTACATGCTCACTCACAAAACTAAGCTCGTTGCGAGAATAGATCCACTCAAGTATCTTCTCAATAAAGAAAACCTTACAGGAAGACTGGCTAAATGGGTTATGATTTTAAGTGAATTTGACATTGAGTACGTCAAAAGAAAAACCATCAAGGGACAAGCTATTGCATACCAGTTAGGAGATGCACCTATGATTGATGATGCTCCTATGACCTCATAGTTTCCAGATGAATCCATTCTTATTATGACACACACAAAGCCTTGGCATTTATATTTTGATGGTTCATACATGCAGCATGGCGCAGGAGCTGGCATCCTCTTTATCACACCTCAAGGGGATTCTATTCCTAAATCCTATCAATTGTCATTTCCTTGCACCAATAACATAGCAGAGTATGAGGCATTAACAATAGGTTTACAAATTGTGGTTTAGTGGAAGATCTAGGAACTCCATGTTTTGGGGACTCTCAACTGGTGATTCGTCAAGCAAATGATGACTACCTGACAAAAGATGAAAAATTATTGCCCTATAAGAAAATGGTAGATGATTTCAAACAATACTTCGTAGAGATAATCTTTGAGCAGATTCCAAGGGATAACAATCAAGCTGCAGATGCCATGGCTACTATTGCTTCATTGATCGATCTACCATAAAATGAGACTCATTATGAGTTCTTGGTGGATAATCTTTTGGTTCCCTCATATGAGATCACTCATGACGATAAGATATGTGTCATTGGTCCGATTCCCCTCGGTACGGTGCCATTTTCACTTACCTTCACAACAATACCCTTCTGCCTGACCTCTCCAACAATTAGCATCATTCCTTCATCCACCAATACTCTCGCTATGTCATTTTAGCCGATACCCTTTACCGTCAAGGTTTAAATGACACTCTTCTTAGATGTTTAAAAAATGATGAAGCTCATATTGCATTATGTGAGGTTCATGAAGGTATATGTGGTGCCCACTCTAGTGGTCTAACCTTAGCCAAGAAACTTATCAGGACTGGATACTACTGGCCCACTATGGAAAAAGACTCATATTAGTTTGTCAGGAAATGTAAGCAATGTCATATTCATGGAGACCTTATTCATGCGCTAGCTCAGGAACTTCAACCAATAGTGACTCCATGGCCCTTTTGTTAGTGGGGACTCGATCTAGTAGGCAAGATTCACCCTCCTTCTTCCAATGGCCATAAATTCATTATCCTTACCACATAATATTTCACAAAATGGATTAAAGTTGTTCCTCTCACCCGTCACTAGAAAACAGATTGCGACATTCATCCTCAATTACATCATCTGCCGCTATGGTGCTCTTCTTGCCATCATCACAGATAACGAACGTCCCTTAAAAAATCAGGATGTTCGTGAACTTTGTGATTGCTTCTATATTAACACCGCTTCTCCACTCCATACTACCCCCAAGGTAATGGTCAAGCTAAGGTGTTTAACAAAACCATTCTCAGAATCCTTAAGAAGATAGTTGATGATGCTAGCCAAAATTGGCACATCCAACTCAATCTTGCACTTTGGGATTATCGCACAAGTGTTCACACACCTATCGGATCCACTCCTTATTCACTTGTCTATGGTGCCAAAGCTATCCTGCCTATTGAGGTTGAGTTACCATCCTTGCGAGTCTCTTTGCATGATATAATCAATGATGAGGACTATAGGGTCTCCCGCTTACATGAACTAGAACTATTGGATAAGTGAAGATAAACTGCTTTTAATAATCTTAAGGTTATCAACAGAGAATGAGTCACAACTAAAATCATAAGGTAAAGCCTTGTACATTTGAGGTAGGTGACTTAGTATTGAGAGAGAATCCTAAAAATTAGTAGGATAGAGAGAAAAAGGGCAAGTTCAAACCAGATTGGCCTGGTCCTTACATCATCACAACGGTCTATGGATCAGGTGCATATCAGCTTTCAACACTAGATGGAGAAGCTTTGGAGGAACCTATCAACAACATGCACCTTCACAAGTTTTACACATAGCTCTTCAAAATATCCTAATTCAAAAATACAAAAAAAAAATAAAAATATCATAAAAATAAAAAATCATTACTTGGTGAAAACCTGGCAAACCGACACCTTGTGACACAAAAAAAAAAATTGAAAAATAAAAAAAAAGTAAAATTAAATAAATTCTTCCAACGGTGAAAACCACTTCAGTGGCGCCCTGAGCAAGTACCATTGTGAAAACTGGGTTACCAGCGCCATGCGTAGAGACATTGCCCCTTCCTCCTTCAGGATTCAATCTCATCCTTTCACCTTACACACACTCACAACCTACTACTCCAATCCCATCATGGCTAGTTATTGATCTACCTAAGATTATTTCCCTTGCATATACCTTCTCCTTACTTTCTATTTCCTCTCCTTCCATAATAAATCAGGTCCTATATGTATTTGAGGCAAATACTAAGTCTAGTGATGGAAGTGTTATCCTGAGCATCAAATGTTTTGAGAAGCATCATCTTTTCATCTTCTTCCTTCTTTTTGCCCACAATCCATAATAAAAGATCATTTGCATCACCAATCCACAATAAAGTTCCATTCTTCTTTGTAATAAAGTATCAATTTCATGGATTCAGTCAGTTTTAGATGAGATACAAGAAACAGTGGGCTTTGAACAAATCAAATCTTTCAACAGACTTTGACAACAACATGGTTTTCGACATGATCTGTCCTTTATCAGGATAACAACATTGTGACCAAATCAAACATGTTAACATATGTGGCAAGAAACACAAATAACTTGAATATTTCATTGTATGTTGGTGTCAAGTCTTGTTTTTCTTTTGATTTCATCTTTTAAGGTGACATGTCTTTTATCTTTTCTAGGATGTCTCTGACTAGAGATTCTATCTCCAGGACGTCTTTGACTAGAAAGGCAAGGATGGGATATGATTCACCTACTATTGTTTTGTTGTTTGTGGATTGTCTCGTAGTAATGCTATGGCTTGTCTAAGGATATGAGGACGTTGTGAGTCTAGTATGAATTGGGGCATTCCTTGTTTGCGACTGATTGATCTCCATGCAAACGAGTACAATGACTTTCTGGGTCGAATCTATACCTTGATTGTCATAACCTATTTTCCACAATAAAGATCAATGATGATAATAGCACTAGAATCCCTTTCACTTCCATATCTTCTACCTTCCATTCCCCTTTCGTGATTGACCTCTATCATCTTTCCTTGAGTCCGTGTAGCTTGCTATCACATGACTGAGTATAATGACACACCAAAAATATCTACATTTCATGTAGTATTCACTTGTATCACCACATGCTAATAATTTTCATTACATGCATACATATAGAAACCGTATCCTACATACACCACTTATTAGCATATCATATATACATTTGAATTTTCATCATGTAAATAATCATAGCATGTCAATTATCATACATCCTTCTACATATAGTACACTCACATAAGCATTTGCATTCTCATATGAAACATAAAAAGATAAAAAAAATATACATCATGCATCCAATCATAACCATATACTCATCTGCATCTAGTACATATAAACCCAGAAAAAGAAAAAAAAAATATATTGCATCTCATGATGTACATTTTTTGCATCCATATCATAAGCATTATAAAGCATATAGAACATCACATAGGTACACATGCATATAGCTGCCACAAGGATGGATCATCTCATATATATATATCACAAAAATAATAAGTGTCATGATACAATGATGTCAAAATATCATATGGCTACAAAATCACCCGAAGGTGTTTACATCATCATACAAAAATATTGATACAAAATGGGATCCAAGAGAGCTATGATGAACCCCCTCCCTTGGAGCCGGCTGGCCTTGAAGGAATCTGAGCTCTCGAAGTCCCTGTTCTAGGATCACCCTATCTATCCCCTCCTCCTGGTGGTGCGGGTGGACCCATAACCCCACCACTAGATGCTTGCCTCTTGTCTCTCCCTACAATCGTATTCCAAGAGTCTCTTTTGTAACTCCCTACCCTAAGCTTTGGAGGAACTGTTGCATAGTATAGTTCTATCTAATACCCAATCTCCTCCCCTGCTTAGAGGATGTATGCATAGCACGCTGCATGATCCCCCTCAGATACTGCTCTCCCTTCCCTCACTGCCTCCTCTGTGACTGAATATCACTGAATGGCCTGATCTTTCTCCCTCTGCATCTCTGCTAACTGTCGCCTTAACCGAGTCACATCTCCCTCTCGATCCTTGATCTCATCGGCCTGTCCTATTGTGATCTCGTGTAGTGATAACAGCTCATTATCCTCCTCCTCTCCACCCTGGGCACCCTCCTCCTGTCTAGCTACTTAGGTGCATCCTTCCCAACTTGTCCCTTTACCTGTGACCCTCTCCCTGGTACCTACACTTGTACCTATCCCCCAACCTGTAGGAGTTGTCCTCCTCTCCCCCTCAGTGGTCTTGGTGGCCTACCTCCTTGTGGATCCTGTCCTCTCTCAGTCCTCTCTCTAGCATCTCTCTGTCCACCTCTGACCCTCACCACCCTCCTTGCTGATCCTCTCATCCGCCTCCTCCATCTCCCCCACCTTTGTCCTCATCATCATCCTCAGCTACCAGAGGCTCATCTGGGTCTATCAATCTAGGTACTGGATGTGCCGCGAAGTAGGTTGCATACTCCCCATCTGTGCCAACATGAATCATATCTATCTGTAGGTCCCAAGGCATATGAACTAACTACTCAATAGTGTAACAACACAACCATAAGACAAAATAGACCCCCAGTGAGCTTGCTCTTGCACTATCTATGCAAACTCTCCAGATCCCCGAGGCATCCTCTGCTGCCACCCAAATTGCCTACATACCTTGTCAATCAAATGTCTATCTAGTATATATGGCATCCTCTTGATTAGATACCTACTCCTAAAGACATAAGGTAGCTTTGTAGTGTCCTCCTCCCACTCCTTGCAGTCAAGATAGGGTCTCCATATGACACTATCTATGTCATCGATTACCCATCTCCAATAGTCCACCTTCCCAATCCTTGGCTAGGAAGTAATCATAATGTACAAATGTGCATAAGACTATCCATGACCTCTTCCTCTGAAATGCACTAGCCTAGTCACCATGATATGCTCATATGACCATACCTGTAGCAAAGTAACCCTACAACCTAGCCCACAACCATCAAGATACATGAACTAATGAAGCTCAAGATACAAGTGTGCTAACATAAACAGACCCCATACATACCTAGTATGCTCTGTCACCAGTGTCTCTAGAGTCCTCCCCCAACCAACAACCATATCCCATGTTGCCCTGTCCAAAAAAAGGTAACCACTAATCACTCCTCCAACCACTGTCGGTAGTCTGCATCCAGTAGAAATCATAACCTCCCAACTGACATGTTCTGATCTCATCTCCAACTCTAGGTCAGCAAATACCCATCTCAATGCATCCTTGTCTCCCTCTCTATCGTAAGCCACGAGCTCCCCGTGGATCGGCATCCATAGTATCTTATAAACATCCTCTAAGGTGACTAACATCTCTCCAGTCAGCAAATGAAATGAACAAGTCTCAGAGCACCATCTCTCTGCTAGAACAGTCAGTAATCTTGTATTCGCCCAAATCTTAGGTAGGTACATGATGTATCTCAATCCCATAGCCTCGACAACTGCCCGCTCCTCAAAGGTCAACTTTGGTCGTAACCTCTGTGTCATAGGGAATCTCTCCCATGACTCAATCTGGGGCAAGTACTTGTGCAACCAATCAAACTAATTGTGTCAATCCTAGTGGTACTCATGTTCATCACATAGTGCTACTTCAATCCTAGTGGTACTTATGTTTATCACATAGTGCTACTTCTATCCTAATGTATATTCTCATCACATTGCACATGATCTTATCTAGAGGCCTTGCTTGAGTGTATCCTCTTAGCAGCTTATCCAATTGGCAACGTATGTTTATCACAAAATTGTTGATTATAGCCTATCTTTCTAGTTTGTCTTTTTCATAGGGCACCTGCTTGAGTGTATCCTCTCAGAAGCTTATCCAATTGACAACGTATGTTTATCACAAAATTAACGATTCTAGCCTACTTAGACATAGATGCGTTTTTGCAATGCGGACATGGTTTTAAACAACCTTATGTGTTTTTTTGTCCTAGACACGCTTGTACATCACAAACGTGACACTTTTCTATGCAGACATGTTTGTCTTTTACAAATACACCCCATTGACACAGACGTTCCTTCTTGACATAAATGCAATCACATACATATATGCAACCATACCAAGCATAGACGCACCTATCCTACGCAGACGTGTTCGACATTGACCTAGACACGTTCATGCAAAATTTTACCAATTCTGCATTTTTGTTTATCTACCTAAAGTGCATTAATGAAAGCAATAAATGCATAGACTTACAAAGAGGCTTCAAGGTACTTACCAACTCAATCATGTCATCTAGTCTTTGATATCACTAGACTCGATCGAACCTGTGAACTTTATCCATCTCTGTTGGCTGCTCTGACTTCTCTAAGCTCTCTCTCTGCACTCTGATCTCTTCGGTGTGTGGATGTGAATGAGGATGTTTTCCTTGTGGCCCTATCATATAGGTTACTTAACCCTAGTCTGTCATGTCAATCTCTTTTTCTTGCATGACCTTGTCACTCTAGCTTGTCAGTCCTTTCTAGCTTTTCTTTCTTATCGAGAGATTGTCTGCGATCTATCAAACATTTTCATCCAATCTCTTGAGGGGGCATATCATTCCCATCTTGGGGAAACTTTGTATTAGTTTTTCTTCTTTGAGCTAATGTGACAAGCTGCATTTTCTCAAAGAGGGGCAAAATGTAGACACCTAAAATTGTCATGTCTAATTAAATAAATATTTTATTTATTTAATTATTTTATCCTAAGTCTTATATTTTAATTAAATAAATTCTCATTTATTAAATCCTCTTCTAAGCCTTTCCTCATTTAAATAAATACGTTTATTTATTTAAATTATCCTTTTCCTAAATTAAATAAATATTTTATTTATTTAATTGATCCCACTTCCTCTATTAATTAAATAAATCTTTATTTATTTAATTAATTCATTAGCCTTTTCTACCCATGACACATGTCATTCATCTCTTAATTCCTACACCACCTACCCTCTCATTATTTTCTTATTTCCTCTACCTAGCCTTTAATCCTAGTTGACCATTTATCTTTACACCTCTTAATCTTATCGCTCCATTTCTTACAGTGTTCTCTATATAAGAGGATTCCCTCTTCTTAATCAACACTCTAATGAATGCGTATAAATACTCATATGCAATCAAGCCTTCTTGTGATCAGGCTATCAACCGCAATCCATTCTTTGTTGAGCTCTTCTGCACATAAAATCTGAGAGCAAATATATCAAACAAGATCAATGGAGATAGGAGACAATGGAGATTGAAACCCTACTTGAAATGTGAATGATAATATTTCTTTATTTTGTTGATTTGCATGATCTTAGGTATCTCTATTGGTATTGGTGAATGCTTCATTGTAGGACCTAGATTGTTTGTGGTTGAATCTTTATGGTTTTGTAATAGTTATTATCATCACTTTTCACCGTATACAATCACATTACTAATCCTTTCTCTATTATCTTAAAATCCACACAATGTCAAGTACACTACAAATATTCCAACACTATTATTTTCATTAATAAAATAAAATCAAGATACATTATGATACATCATATGATCTCTTACAAATGTCATAAACCATATCCTAAAGCATCATCTACAAATGCATATCCATTATCCAATTACATTAAGAGCATAGCTCTCAAGAGCATATTACAAACACATTTCTCATCATGATATCCACAATAACATATGCCATTTGATCAATTACATCCACTTTCTACACATATCCATCCATAAGCTGAAACTCAAGAATCCACATCCATGCATGAAGCATCCAATGAAGAACATCCCAATGGAAGAAGGCATCAAACCAAATGACCATGTGGAACCAAAGGAACCACCCCTCATGCTAGAAGATGAAAGAAGACCCCATACACACTCTAGACCTAGGCTGACACCTATTGACCAAAGAGACTCAACAATACCAATGTCGCAACAAGAGATAACTCAAGCACAAGCCAACACAAAACATGGCTAATCATAAAAGATAGAAAAATCCCAGAGGCGTAACATGCTATCCTCACAAAGAAGGGAAATTCCCTGATAGACATGTCTATGCATGCTATCCTCACAAAGAAGGGCATCAACCTGATAGACATGTGGAGCCATCTCAACCTATGAGAGAACAAGGGAGATTGACTTGCCATCACAATGGCCTTCCAAAGCTTATCCTAAAACATCCTCCCCAGGACTAAGTCTTGGGGCTCACATCCATTATTATCTTGATTAGATGAATCCTAATTACCCAGCCCATCTAATTAATTATTAATGTTATCACTTATTTAAAGCAAAGAAAACTTTGAATATGCCCTGGTGGTCTAGACTCTAAGAATCATTAAAAGGAACCTCCTAGCAACCTATTTCTCATGACCCCGGTCATCACATGAAAGCCCACTCCCCTTAACCATATTCCAAGACCTCAAAACAACAATAATAACAATGCGGCTCTTATGCGACATCAATGAAGAATCCATATAACAAGAACAATCAACAATGCAACTCAATTGCCAAAGTGCCAACAATGCCAACAATGCCAATATACAAATAAGAGTCTCAATAAGAACTCATACATCAAGTAGCCAAATATAGAGCATAGAACCATCCAAATCAATCACACATAAAAGTAAATTCTCAATAGCGAGGCTTATTGAATCTCTAGAAAAAAACATAAGCATAACCTCTACAACAAGGAATCTCATCTTGCCGGAGCAAATCATAAACATATCCTCTACAACAAGGTATCTCAACTTGCTAGAGAAAAGCATAACATCCTCCACGACAAGGCACAATTCATCTTGTTAGAGCTATAAAACAATAAAATAACCAATTCTAAATATAAACAACACTGGAAAATCTCAAAAAACATCATCACAAGCCTCTGGTATGAAAACAAAACTGAGAAAACTGACCCATACCGATAGAAACCATCAAGACATAGAAAACAAGGCATAATCGTGCATATGCGAAATAGAACAACACCTTCGTTAAATAGCTCAATGCTATACAAAAGAGTGTAGTGCTTTCATTAATCCCTGCAACGCCTTTACTCATTGTTTTAGCACCTATGCATTAGAATAATGCTTATACACAATGAAACAACGCCTTTGTAAATTATAACAGCGCATACGAATATTTAAATATAATAGGGGAAACAATGCTTAATGTGGTTTTAGCGATTTCACAAAAATACTCAGAGATGGAAAATAAATTTACGACAAGACAAATAAAATTACTTAGGCTATGCAAAATGTCGAAAATACAATCAAAGGGAACATCCAGTTGAATAAGATTAAAAGGGACAATTCATACCCATAATACAAATGATTCATGAAAGCAAATAAAAGTTCTACACAGATACACCCGACAAACCCTTTCATAGAGAGTCTCCATAGACCCAACATTTTAACAAATTCCAGAATAGCAATCATAAAATAAAAGGGTAATTTCCAACACTGAGCAACCCAAAATCACAAAGAACTGCATGAACACCAATTCATAGGGAATCCACAGAACTCAAATGCCATACACGACAGACACAATTCCAAATACAACTTCGTATTAATATTTCCCAAAACTATATGGTATAGCCATTAAATTAATCTATTTCAATAATTTAACCCAAACTCCCGAAAACAATCTTTATGTAGACACATTGAAAACAATCTTTCTACAAAAATAAATTGTAGAGGGTAGAAAGCTCCACCAACCTGGAAAATCGAAGAATGACAAAAAGAAGTTGATGAAGCGCAATCCGCAATCCGCAATCCAAGCAAAACCAAGCCAAAATCCAATCTCCAAATCTCCAGCAAAGAAATCAAAATGCAGAAGAAAACTCCAGAAATGCTTATCCGACAAAATGCACAAGCGACCGAATAAATAAAAATTTATTCAAAACTATATAGCCAATAGTCAGACGATCAAAATATTTCAAAATACAATATAATCTACCTACCCCGTCCAAATACACATTTTATTTTTCCAATGCTTTTAGCCAATAATCATAAAGGGTAGGTAAGCTATATTATATTTGTTACCCACAAGTAGTAACAAGAGACATAATATAATAATATAAAAGCCTATGAATAAATAATAACCAAGCCCAATAAAATAAACCAAGGGGCTAATAATAAATTAAAAGCCACAATAAAATATAAACCACTAATAAAATATAAACTCAAGATTAGATAAAAGCCACAATAAAATTAAACAATAAATAAGTATCAAATAAATAATTAAACAATAAATCAATTAATCATTAAATAAATAATAATCAATTAATTAAACAATAAATCAATTAAACCAAATAAATAAATAAATACAAACTATTAATTCCACACAAGGCATAATCAAATATTAATAAATCATCCAATAATATTTAATTAGCCAAATTATAATAACATTAATAAACTATATTAATCATGCATTAATTAAATAAACAACTAAATACTCACAATGCCACAAAAACACCACAACTCAACATGCTAGCATGATGACTCACACCAAGACAACTGTCTGACAAGGGATGACAACTTAAGCCTAGAATATGTAGAGGGAACTAATGCCATCTCCATCAACTTGCCATTGGGATTAAGACACACTCAGACATGTGAAACCAAGTGGAGTCGATGTCTAGTACTCGCAATCCTGCAACCACCAATCCACGATACGACATTTACAATAATATATCATAAATACACAAGCAAGTGATAGAGAATTACAATGCCATACACTACTCGTAATGAGTGATATGACATCGTCCCTAGCACGAAGACACTGGAAGACAATTACAATCACTTAGCATTAACTCAAACACAATGATCATAAAATAGGTTAGCTTATCCACAAGATCATCAAAATCTCATGAGTAATATAATCCATCTAGATAATAAGTACATATAGAGATAATCAATTATGAATTCATCATAATAATAATTAAGGATAAATTTCATCATCCACATAAGCCATCATATATCACATGTCCATATAAAATATCTGGTATCATCAGAGAGTCTGAAATATAGATAGAGTCATAATCATAAATCAAAACATTATAAGAGTCTAGATAAGTCCATCAGTGCATGAATCAAAAGATAAGTCAAGGAAGGGTACTACACGTGGAAAAATTCTTTGTGATGAAACAAGGCTTCATTTATAGCAGCATAGCAACATGGACAGGACTGGGCAACAAGGCATGAAGGGGTCAAGGATTGTTGCAAGTCGGGCACTAGCTGTCAAGCTCATTAAGGAGTCTTCAGAATAGTCATGATGGATGTTAGAGCATATTTAGGGAATATTTGCAAATGTTCAAGGATGGGACAAAGTCCTAATTGTCTTAGTTTTCATAGATTTCATAGTCTAAATAAAAGCCTCCACCTAGATATTAGGAAGTGGAGCGACTTTTATGGGAACTGTTGCAAGAATGGATGTTATAAATCCTTCCTATGTTCCTTAGATAGTTAGTTACTATTTTTGTATCAAGCAATTTTATGTTGTTCATCTGATTTCTAAATAAAGAGTATATCTACTTTCTGAATAAGCTTATGGTGTTTTAATATGGTTGTGCGAGCTTAATAAGTTAGTTTCTGCTGTAACTTTCATTCTAGAAGACTCACCCAAGGGAACCCGCTTGGTGAGGATTCTGTCTAGTTATATTTTATGCACTTTCTCTTTTGAGCTATCTAATTTTGATCTGTTAAATTTCTCACTATCTACTCTTGCAGCCACAGACTGTTACTCTATGTCTATTCCTGTAGCCAAGATAGAGCAGAATATTTATTTTTGTATAAGTTGGAAGAATTAACATTTTGATAGTAGAAGTTAGTATAATATTTCTGAGTTATGATTTTAAAGCAAGTTCCTTTCCTATGAATATTTGTTTAGTATTTCCATTTGTTTAAAGTAGGATAGATTTGTTTCTAGACACTCTTAGTGGATATATTTTTCCGTCCCATTTCAAGTTGTACGTCCTCAGATTGATAAGATAAATGAGTCAAGGTGGTTGGGTTTGGATAGGTGCCCAGTTAGGAACTTATGTCTCTAAGTTGAGTACTAAGTTGTGTGTAACATCCATTGTTTTGAACCAACATTTTTGGTGTCGTTGCCGGGGACGAATACAAACTGAGATTTTATGGGAACATAAGATTTCATTTGTTAAGTCGTTATTATAGCAGTACTTTACTTCCTAGGGTAGAATAAGTTATTCATGTCATTCATGCAGGTCTAATGTTAGCTTTTCAATATATGTATGCATAGAAGAAGAGATCCCCTTGGTAGGTTCCTTCCTAAATAGGATCACTCTGAAGAATATCTACCTGAAAATCCAAGTGTTGAGCCCGAGATTGATCATTTTGTACAACTCTTTGCAGACCTAGATAATAACGACCTAGATAATTTCATTCCTCCACCTGAGCCACCGCTTGTAGGAGATCCTTTTGCTACATTAGTAATTTACCAAGGCAATATGGTAGGCTTGGGCGGTGGTGGTGGGGGAGGTGGTAACAATCCACCCCCACCTTCTTACTTGACTTTTAAGTTTCCTATTCCACCACAGGGGGCCAATGCCAATCTAAAGAACATTCCTCCTACTGCTCTCCCTCACTTTTATGGCCTTATTACAAAAGACACAGATACCTTCATTTTTGAATTTGATGTCCTATGCAGAAGTTATGACTATACCACAAATGGACATAGACTTAAGTTGTTTCCATCCACATTGAAGGATTCTGCTCTCCTTTGGTTCATGTCCTTAGGAGAAGACTCTGTAACTGATTGGGACACCATGAAGGAAAAATTCCTCAACAAATACAAGGACTATTTTAGAGGAAGTGATATGAGGGGATATGATATATTCAAGATGCAATAAAAATATGAGGAATCTCTAGAAAACTATGTAGGAAGGTTTCTCTGCAGTTTGAAGAAGTCTAAACATAATCAGTTGAGTGAGGATTCCCAAAAATTGGTCTTCTTAAGGGGAATCAATGAGGAGTGTATTGATGCTCTGAACCTCATGGGCGGTGGTGATATTACTCAAGATACTTGGAGTGACATACAACAAGTCTGCCAAAATTATTCAAGAGCTGCATTGAGAAAGCCTAGAGGATACACGTATACATCATCAGGAAATAAAGCTAACTTTGGGGTCTCAAGAATGGAGTTGACTAATATTCTCAAAGATTTTCAGTAAGATATTATCAATAATATGGCCACACAAATCGACACTCTTTAGGCAAAACAAAAGCAAGATGTTGCAGAGACAATATTGTTTGAATTCTATCCTCATTGTAGATAGAGGAAAAAAGAGTTTAGATGCAAAAAGCTGGCAAGCATCAACATCAAAATTCATCAACCATATTTTCATCCAATAGAGGATGATGAAGGCCAAATTTTATTTGTATCTCAAAGGAAACAATGGGTTCCAAGATAAGCTATGCCATCCGTTCCCTTATCTTTTAATGGTCCATATTCCTATGCACCTAGTAATCAGTGGCAAAATCAATTTCCTCCTAATTTTGGCAATTATGAGAACGCACAATGGAATTATCAGTAAAATTCTTGGTCTAGACCTCAAGCTCAATGATAATTAACTCAAGGAAATTGGCAACCACAACAAACCAGTTTGCCTCAATCATAGCCTTGGAGGGGACAACAATGGACTAATCACCTAGCTGGATATCTCCAACCTAATCAACCTACTAGCTAGCCAGCCATTATGCCACCTACACCTGCCAATGTTCTAGAAAGACCTACTCAATTACTAACCCAACCTACTCCTAATCCCAATATTAAAACACAACAACAATGACAACCAACGTATTCCGTAGAATTCAACCAATACACTGCATATTTAGTTAGCTTCAGTCAGGAAAAACTTTTCCATAACCTATTACTCCTGTTATCATAGAGTTAACTAGTGAAGAGGAGGAACAATAGAACCTACTCCTATTTTACCAATTGAAGAACCTAACAACCCAGATCCTCCATTCCTTCAAAGATTGGCTTAGTCAAAGTCTGTCTGTGAGCCAACCTTTGATTTCCTGGACCAACTTAATTAAGTTTCCATTAAGATACCTCTCTTTCAAGAAATTAAGGATGTTCCTATATATAGTAAGGCTATTAGAGAGGCATGCTTGACGAAACCTGGGAGGAAGAAGAAGGATCTTGCAATAATTCATGTAATGGGTAAGTTAGTTGATATCATGCTAGGGAAAGTAATCATGCCTCAGTACTTAGACCTTAGTAGCCTAGTAGTTGCAATAATGATAAATAGAGTTATGGTTCACAATGCTCTCATAGATTTAGGAGATGCTATTAATGTCATGACCAAAGAGATCATGCAAAATTTGAATTTGGAAAATATAAGACCTACTCATACAGTTCTTCAACTAGCTGGAAGTTCCACTGTCAAGCCAGATGGTATGATAGAAGACATTGTGGTAATTCTTGACTCTTGGGAGTATCCAGTCGATTTTATGATTTTATCTCCGAAAGCTACCTTGGGAGGATATTTAGTAATTCTACGGAGACCTTGGTTGGCTACTGCAGATGCTTATATTGGATGCAGGTTATGAGATATTACTATTTCCAATGGAGATAGTACAAGGAAATTGACACTTTATCCACTTGCTCAACCACGTGAAGAATCAAAACAATTCATTTGGCCTGACTTAGGTGATGAGCCTGAGGAAGATAACAAGTTTGTGGTAAAGTTGATGATGCTTTATAGAAGTCATCTCCTCCAACTTTATGATAAACATCAAGTCTTGACACAGGTGTTAAATAATAGATGTGCAGAAGATGCTACAGGAGAAGGCACTTCAGACAATTCTGGATGTCCATCACAAATAATACTACCTAGTTCAAATTTGATTACTCCAACATTCCTTCATACTATGCTACCTCATGAAATAAAGATACCAAGTGTGGATGAAGCTTCCACGAAGAAAATGAATAACCAAATTGAAGTAGCTCTTGGAAAGAAACTCATTATAAACCGTAATCTCTCTACACAACAACAACAATCATTGAAACAATTGTTACAAGAGAAGAAGTCTGCATTTGCCTGGGACTACACTGATATGGTAGGATTAGATCCTAAAATATGTACTCATAGAATCTACATCCAAGATCACACTAAACCAATCAAACAACCACAGAGAAGAGTTAATCCAACTCTTAGGGAGATTGTCAAGACTAAATTACATAAACTATTGGATGGAGGTTTTATTTACCTTAGCTAAGACAGTGAATGGGTATCACCTTTGGTGATTGTTCTAAAGAAGAATGGAAAATGAAGGGTATGTGTGGATTATAGATGTAGACACCTAAAATTGTCCAGTTTAATTAAATAAATATTTTATTTATTTAATTATCTAAGCCTAATTCTTCTATTAATTAAATAAATCCTTATTTATTTAATTAATTCATTTATCCTCTTCTAGCCTTATTTCTCATTTAAATAAATACATTTATTTATTTAAATTATCATTTTCCTAAATTAAATAAATATTTTTATTTATTTAATTATCCCACTTCTTCTATTAATTAAATAAATCTTTATTTAATTTAATTAATTCATTAACCTTTTCTACCCATGACACATGTCATTCATCTCTTAATTCCTACACTACCTACCCCTTTCATTATTTTATTATTTCTTTTACCTACCCTCTAATCATAGCCGACCTCCTTTTACACCTCTCAATCTTATCCCTCCATTTCATATTGTGTCTTCTATATAAGGAGATGCTTCCCTCATTATCAAACCCTAACTACTTGATCAATTGACTACTTGGCATATACGATCCTACTTGCAACCACATTCCGTTCTTTGTTGAGCTCTTGTGCATATAAAATCTGAGAGCAAATATATCAAGCAAGATCAATGGAGATAGGAAGAATGGAGATCAAAACCCTATTGGACATGTGATGGTATAATCTTTGTGATTTCATGTGATTTGCATTGTCTTAGGTAATCTTCATATGTTATGGTGGATCTTTGTTGATTGTTAGGCTAGGGTTTGGTGGTTGAATTCATTTAACCTTTCAATATTGTTATTATTGTTATCCATTTTCACCATATACATTTTGGCACGCCCGGTGGGACTCTTGTCCCTTTTGCATTTAACCTTTTGTTGTAGATTTTGTGTTTGAAGTTGCAGATCTGGCATTTTCGACAACATTTTTGACATTTTCGCGTCTGCATACTTTCGGATCGCAATTTTAATTTTCTGGCGCGTCTGTGACATCTGGAATCGCGTCTGTGTTTTCGACAAAATTTTATTTTGCAGGTTTCCGAAAGGCGCGTCTGTGTTACGGAAACACGTCTGTGTCATTTTTATCCGCATCCGTGTCTGGGAAGCGCGTCTGTGGTTTTTATCCACGTCTGTGTCTCATAGAACCGTGTTTGTGTCGCAGAGTCGCGTCTGTGTCGAGGGTAATCGCGTCTGTGTATCACCTATTTCAAAATTTTGAAGTTTTATTGATTCAGTTTTCAGATTTTGCATTTAGGGTTTCAGATCTGGTTTATTTTTGGACTAACATTTTCAGATCTAGCTAACAAAATTGGTGCAGCTTGTCTTGGAAGCTAAATCGTTTGGTTGAAGGCCCCTATTTTCACAAAGTCTTTTGGGTTTAAAATTTACCTAACTTGTGTGCTTGCAGGAAGGGGTGATTATTTGAAACAACCCAAACTACTAACAAATCTTTGGTGCAGGTCCTTGGCAAGGGTTTTTGGATTTTTATTATGTGCCTTGTTTTCATAGACTAGCAAACACTTCCATTGGTGCACTAAAATTGAATCATTGTCTTTTGTGTCTTGAGCAATAGGCTCTTTTTGTTTAATCTTTAGAGGGCCTATCTTCCTGTGTGGTCATTAGGACTACTAGTGAGAAGAGAACGACCCAAGTGGTAGCGAGGAAAACCCACCTCATCCGAACCACTATAAACAAATGTATTCATGGTGAAAACTATGAATAACGTGTGCTGATTAGTTCATACCGACACTATGTCTCCCCATAAACCCGTTTGATCAAATTTATTTGAACATTTGTAGGGCGTAACCCCTACCGGCTGGGAGCCTTCTGTATTTACAGAGCTGAAAGTGCCGCATGTATGGCCACACGAGTGAATGCCCTTACTAGCACCTTTTTGTTTTAGAAGCCCAAATCCTTCTAGTTGTTGGGGTAGGAGGTCGGACCTCTAGTAGCGGCCCACACACATACGGTTCTTAGTAGAGATACAAAGTTCGCCATGGGGAGGTTTCGTGGGGACTGATGCTTGGCTGACCCGAGAAGTGAGTGCCGAGGGTGGAGCCAGTGAGGTCAAGCATCTAAGTATCCGCTCTGAATAGCGTAGCCTCGGGGTTAAAACCTCATGTGGGATCAACAACTATTGTCTTGGCTAGCCATAAGAATTGTGCTTGACTTATGTTAAACATTCAAAACATTCAAGACCAAACAGCTGAACATTGTGTCTTTTGTGTCTTCAAGTGTATGCAAAACATTTTTACATCAAACAACACACTTTTCTTGGAGTCATTTTTGAGTCTAGACACTTGCAAACATTGAGTCCTTATCAACACTGTGTCCTCTTGTCATGAAAAACAGTCAAACAGTCAGATTTGGTCACAACAAAACGACTTCACAGATTGGAAAAAAATACACAAAATTTGCAGAAACATGTCTGTGTCGGGCAGAATAGCGTCTGTGTTGTCTAGCCGCGTCTGTGAAGGGCAGAAACACGTCTGTGTCCACGAAAATCAACATTGCACTTTGCAAAAAAATCTCAGAAGCGCGTCTGTGTTAAACAGAGCAGCGTCTATGTCGGGAAACCGCGTCTGTGAAGTATACAGGCGCGTCTGTGTCCAGAATTGAAAAACTGTTACAATCCAGCAAACAAACATAGTTAGTTTCGGAATTCTTGAGCTTCCTAGGTCATTTCTCCAAGGTTTCATTTAACATTCAACCTGTCTTTGGGTCTCACAAAGTCCATCATTGCTTTACATCTCACTTTACATTCACATTTGTCTAAACTTGAGTCAAAAGGTCACTTGCTTGTCCTCATCATACTTTGTCAACACACTACATACAACAACACTTTGCTAAGTGGTCCCTCATCAAGGTTTCTTACCTTTGGGTCTCATTTGGTTTTACTTAGAGTCAAGGTCAACTTACCTCATCAAGAGAAACTATCCTCTCTTTGGAAGTCACACCTACTCTACTACATACATACTTGGTCTTACACTTTGGACATTGCAAGTACACTTCAGATTCATTTACATTTCATCCAACTCTTGGTCTTCCATACTCTTTCCATTTTTCATCTAAGTCTTACACATCTTGGTCAATACCTAGTTCATGGTTGAAACCCGTCTTCAAAAATCTAGGAGAGAAACTAAAGAGGCTCAAGAGTCTGCAAACATGAGTTCTTATGAGTATGACAATGAGATCTTTTTCAATTCTGATCATACTACATTACCTGACATGGATGCCTATAGAAACATTCCAAATGTTGAGAACATGGACACTATAAACAACAATGCTATGCATAATGACAATGTGGACAACTTTTTCGTACATTCAGCAGATGTGGAAGAATCCATTATGAATCCCCATTTCAATCGATTGGTTGAGGAAATAATGAGAAGGGATAGACAATACTTTTTACAAATAATGGCACAAAATGGAGCCAAGATACCTCATGATTTTGACATGTCTCAAATAATGGAAAATCGACCTTTGCAACAACCTCACTCTAACATGGATCAAAGGAGACCTAATAGCGAAGGAAACAGAGGACCACATATGGTACTGGAATCACCATCAGCTTTGCTTCAAAAACTAGAGGTCCCACATACACATGGTCAAGTATATGATACTCACCTTCGTAGACCATTATGGAAGTCTTATGCAGACAGATATGCTCAATCACATACAAATGCTAAGGATCAACCACCAAAGCAATTGGATATGCAAAGGCATGCTCAAAAATTGGACACAAGGAAACCCCGTGTCAAATTTGGGGGCAATACAATAGAACATGACATGCCTGTAGAGTATGGTATACATGCACAAAATAGATATGGTGTTCCTCAACATGAATCCATACCAAGTGGTCCATATATGCAACATCATTACAGACCTCCTCCATATGAACATGTGTATGATCAATATCATCCATATATGCAACATGTACCTCCTCCAATTGGTGCCTCAAGCATGGGGTATGGTCCAAGAAGTCGATCTCCACCTAAGAGCAGTTTGGAACAACAAATCAGGGACTTACAAAAGAAAATGGAGGGCATAAATACACCGAAGCCAACATACACAATGAGGGACATATGTCCTTATCCATTTGACAAGAGCATTCCAATGCCTCCTTTTCCTACACACTTTGTGATGCCTAAATTTGATAAGTATAGAGGAAAAGGGGATCCTAAGGCACACATAAGACAATTTTTCACAGCTTGCATTGAGATAGCAGCAGAAGAGACATATTTGATGAGATTATTCCCACAAAGCTTAGGTGATCAAGCTATGGAATGGTTCTCCCAACTTCCACCTGGAATTAAGTCATGGGGTGACTTAGCAGAGGCATTTATTCAACATTTCTCCTACAACATAGAGACAGACATATCAGTCACTACTTTGTGCAACACCAAGCAAAAAGAGGGAGAGTCTTTTGCATCATTTTTACAAAGATGGAGAAATCTAGCCAACAGATGCTCTTGTGAAATTCCACAAAAACAAATGGTAGAGATGTTCACACAAAATGTTAACAAAGACATTGGCTATGATCTAAGGAAAGCTTGTTTGTCCACCTTCAAGGACATTATTGAAAAAGGCTTAGCGACAGAGAAGGTCCTAATTGAACAAGGAGTCATTAAAATATTCAAGGAAAACAAAGATGACTTTAAAGGAAAAGACAAGCCAAGATTTTGGAATAAAAACAAGAACACAGTCAATGATGGTGTTGTTGATGCCAACACAGTGCGACCCAAATTCATTTTTTCTGGATCAAGTTCTACAAACAATCAAGTGAATACTCAAACAACTTCTAGATCACGAAGGAAGTATACCCCATTGGGAGAACCACTAGAGTCAGTTTTCAAGAAGTTAGTGGCAAACAAGGTGATCACAATTCCAGATTTCCCGCCATATGAACCAAAGGTCAAACCAAATTGGCGGAATGATGATGAGTATTGTGAATTTCATAAGAGCAAGGGTCATAAGACAGGAAATTGTCATCGACTGAAGAACATCATACAAGATCTCATTGATAGAGGTGACATTGAGATTGAGGGACATTCGTCTAATCAAGAACATGAGATGTTTAAGGAACCATTCCCAAAACATGACAAAGGAAAAGCTAAAGCCACAGAGGATCAAACCAACTATACCAGAGCATCTTATAATTATGATTCAACAATCAATCACATTTCAATGGAAAATTACGTCTCTACTATTATCATCAAGGACAAAGCGTCTGAGAATTCTACTCAGAGACCCAAGATTGTCGTAAAGGGTGTTGGATCTTCTTTGGAACCTACCTCTGAATGTCATGTTACAACTCGCCGAAGTAAATTCACTTTGCAAGGTGCTCCAACTAAAAACACTGCTTCTTCATCAACCAAACTGGAGTATGACCTTGTAGAACAGCTAGGGAAGACACCCGCGCTCATCTCCATTCTTGAACTATTACGCATATCTCCCGCACATAAAGCCATTCTTGACAAAATCTTGAGAGATACTGTTGTTCCTACTGATCTGAATGTGGACCAGTTTCAAGCCATGGTGGGATACCTTTCCATTCCACACTCCCTTACATTCACAGAAGCCAATGATGCCTCCGTAAGTCAGCCACATAATGCACCACTACACAATGAAGCCTTCATACACAAAAATCGAATAAAACGAGTCCTGATAGATGGAGGAGCAGGTCTAAACATTTGCACATTAAGCACTATTACACAATTGGGATATTCTGATAAAGTTGTGAATTCTACAAACAAAATCACCATTAAAGCATATGATGATGAAGAGCGTTCATCCAAGGGTACAGTCATCTTACCTCTCAGAGTTGGGCCAGTTACAAAGGATGTGGTCTGTCAAGTCCTGGATTTAAATCTCACTTATAACATATTGTTAGGACGCCCTTGGATCCATGAAATGAGGGCAGTCCCATCCACATATCACCAATGCATTAAGTTTCCTCATAATGGAGTGGAAGTAACGGTTAACGGTGATCCTAATCCATTTATATACTGCAATAACCTGAAATCAAAGACTAAGACCATCATTCCCAGTAATCGTGAGGCTGTTCCTTCGTCGGCATACATTGATCCTAAGTCATTAAAACCCTCGACCTCAAAACAAGGTGAGCTTAAAGGCAAGTTTCAGGACAAGGGCATGGGGGAATATACTTTCAATCAAACCATGCACTTACGACAAGTCATGAGTTCCCCAAAAGAATATGGAAGACCACATCCTAACAAGCAAATCTCCATTATGATGCTCAAATGGGACCCTACTACCTTTCAAAGATGGGGTGAACTAGAAGAGGAAGATTTATACCAAATGCTTTTCAGAGACAATGAAGAGGAAACACAAGATCATGTCAATCTACCATGTGAGAAATATGGCAAAGGCTTCAAAATTCTACAAAAATTCGGGTATGATGGAAAAAGCCCTCTGGGATTACGAAAGGAAGGCATCATTGAACCTTTACAACCTGAATTGACTTTCAAGAAGGAACGCTCGAAAGGACTTGGTTTCTTAACTTCCAAGGTCCACACCCAAAGGACAGAAGAAGCCTTACAAATCAAAGCTGCCAAATTTCAACAAGAGAATCGCTATTCCACAGATTCCAACAAATGGGAATGGGGTTCCGACAAGTCTTCCAGTGACTACGAGCTCACCGAGACATTCAAAGAGCGAGGTGAACCCACAGAAGAGGAGGAGTTTTATAACAAATTTAGAGTTGGTCAAGAAACAACCCATGAGGAGTTTACACAGTCCTTGTCTCAAGGTTCTAGGTTGAAATCACATAGGATGAGAACACCTGTCCCGGAATGTGCTACTAGTGATGATAATTTGGATTCGTTCGCAATCAAGACTGATGAGGAGAGTGCCATTGATGACCTCGATAATTACCTTGACATACCCGAATATAACCACATCTTCACTCTTAGCCCCATTAATTTCGAAGACACTAACGGCCTTCCCCTTGTTCACCACCAACTCATTGACTGGGATCATGAAGGACCTGCACAGTTTGATACATTCTAAAATGATGAAGCTTTTATTGAGTATCTAGGCATACGAGATGATCTTCCCCCTGGAGATCATAAAGTAGGATATACCATAGAACTCAATAGCGTGGCATATTTTGGTGAGGGTGTCGGACCTTCCAATCGCAAAAATGTGAAAATAAGAACAAATCAAGGGTCTTATGGCGAAAACCACATTGTGGCGCTATCTGACCCCAAAAAAGTAAAAAGAAAGGACGTATCTGAGGGCGAAAACCTCTTTGAGGCACCCGAAGATGGAACGCTCGACATTCTCCCAACATCATATGAGGAAAAGTCATCCATGTTGGTAGAGGAGACTATTAAAACAAACATTGGTATAGAAGAGGTTCCACACAACATATTCCTGGCTCAATCATTGACAGAGTCCGAAAGGTCAAAATTCATAAGTTTCTTTAAAGAACGACAAATCAACTTTGCATGGTCATACGTTGATATGCCTAGATTAGATCCGGATTTGGTAATGCATCATTTGACAGTCAAACTGGGGGCAAAGCCAGTGAAACAGAAATTAAGAAAAATGCATCCACAAGTGGCCTTACTAGTCAAAGCAGAACTTGAGAAATGATTGGATGTCGGATTCATACGCCCAATTGATTATCCTGAATGGATCTCTAACTTAGTGCCTGTCAGTAAACCAGATCGCAGCATCAGAATATGTACAGATTTCAGAGACATCAACAAAGCTTGTCCAAAGGATGACTTCCCATTACCAAATATTGACTTGATTGTTGATCTCACAGCAGATCATGAAATGTTATCATTAATGGATGGATTCTCTGGTTATAATCAAATAAGGATCATGCCCGAGGATCAACACAAAACATCATTCACTTGTCCTTGGGGAACTTTCTGCTAGAATGTCATGCCCTTCGGGCTAAAGAATGCAGGCGCTACATATGAAAGAGCCATGACTACTATCTTTCATGATCTCATGCATGTAACTGTGGAGGATTATGTCGACGACCTCTTGGGCAAATCAATAGACAGAAATACACATTTGGACATACTTCCAGTTGTCTTTGATTGGTTGGAAAAATACAAAGTAAGATTAAACCCTAAGAAATGTGTCTTTGGAGTAACCTCCGGGAAGCTCCTAGGATTCATTGTATCCAAAAGAGGAATCGAAGCTGATCCAGCAAAAGTCAAAGCCATCTTGGAGATGCAACCACCAAGAAATATTAGTCAACTTTGATCTTTACAAGGCAGACTCCAGTCCATACGAAGATTCATAGCGCAACTTGCAAATAAGTGTAATCCTTTTCAACACCTGCTACATAAAAACATAAAATTCAAATGGGATGATAACTGTCAATAGGCTTTCCAGACGCTCAAAGATTATCTTCTAAATCCGCCAGTTCTGATGCCACCAGCTCCATATTAACCTCTGTTACTATACATATCAGCTACTCCAACAGCACTAGGGGCACTCTTAGCACAACAAATTGCTGAGGGCAAGGAAAAAGCAGTGTACTGTATTAGTCGCACATTGGTGGGATATGAGTTCAACTACACACCAATTGAGCGTGCATGTCTCGTTGTGGTCTTTGCTTTGCAGAAATTACGACATTACATGCTCACTCATAAGACTAAGTTGGTTGCAAGGATAGATCCGTTGAAATACCTTCTCAATAAAGCAACACTTACTAGGCGACTGGCCAAATGGGTAATGATCCTGAGTGAATTCGACATTGAGTATGTGGACAGAAAAGAAATAAAAGGACAAGCCATCACAGATCAATTAGCAGATGCTCCCATGATAGATGATGTTCCTCTAAGTTCAGAATTTCCAGATGAATCCATTTTAACAATGTCACATGCAAAGCCATGGCAACTGTACTTCGATGGCTCATACACACAACATGGGGCAGGAGCTGGCATCCTCTTTATAACTCCTCAAGGGGATTCTATACCAAAATCATACTGCTTATCATTTCCTTACACTAACAATATAGCGGAATATGAGGCATTAACAACAGGATTACGAATTGCAGTTCAGTGGAAGATCTAGGAACTTCGTGTTTTTGGGGACTCTCAACTTATCATCGGTCAAGCAACTAATGATTACCAAACAAAAGATGAAAAATTAATGCCTTACAAACAAATGGTGGATGACCTGAAACAACACTTCACCAAGATAGATTTTGAGCAGATACCAAGAGAGCAGAATCGCGCTGCAAATGCCATGGCTACAATTGCTTCCCTGATCGATCTACCTTCAAATGAGACCCGCTATGAGTTCTTGGTGAATAACCTTTTGGTTCCTTCATATGAGATCATGCCTACTGAGACGATATGTGTTGTCAGTCCCAAGTCCAAGTTATATGGTTCCATCTTCACATACCTTCGTGACAATACCCTACCTCCTGATCTATCAAATAACCAACGTCGCACTTTCATTCGCCAATCCTCTCGATATGTCATTTTAGCTGATATCCTATACCGGCAAGGTCTAGATGGCCCTCTTCTTAGATGTTTAGAAAGCGACGAAGCTCAGATTGCGTTACGTGAAGTACATGAAGGGATATGTGGTCCACATGCTAGTGGTCCTACCTTGGCCAAGAAACTCATCAGGATTGGATATTATTGGCCCAATATGGAAAAAGACTCATATCAGTTTGTGAAGAAATGTAAGCAATGTCAAATTCATGGAGACCTCATACATGTGCCAGCACAAGAACTTCAACCAATTGCGTCTCCTTGGCCCTTTTGTCAATGGGGACTTGATCTCATAGGCAAGATTCACCCTCCTTCTTCCAATGGTTATAAATTCATTATCACTGCCACAGAGTATTTCACAAAATGGATTGAAGCTGTGCCTCTCACATAAGTCACAGGAAAACAGATTGCTAAGTTCATCCTCAACTATATCATTTGCCGATACGGTATTCCTATTTCCATTATCACTGATAACGGGCGTCCCTTCAAAAATCAGGATGTTCGTGAACTCTGTGACCGCTTGCATATTTCCCATCGTTTCTCCATGCCATATTACCCCCAAGGTAATGGTCAAGCTGAGGTATCTAATAAAACAATCCTTAAAATCCTAAATAAGATAGTCGACGATCATGGCCGTAATTGGCATATCCAACTTAATCCTGCACTTTGGGCTTACCGCACAAGTGTCCACACACCTACAGGAGCTACACCCTATTCACTTGTCTATGGCACTGAAGCCATCTTGCCTATTAAGGTCGAGCTACCCTCTTTACGAGTCTCTTTGTAAAACATCATCAGTGATGAAGACTATAGGATCTCTCGCTTACAAGAGCTGTAACTACTGGAGGAACGAAGACAAACTGTTTTTAATCATCTCAAGGCTTACCAACAACGAATGAGTCGCAGCTACAATCACAAGGTCAAGCCTCGCACATTTGAGGTAGGTGATTTGGTTCTCAGAGAAAATCCCAAAAATCAGCAAGACAGAGAGAAGAAGGGCAAGTTCGAACCAAATTGGCTTGGTCCTTACATCATTACAGCAGCATATGGATCTGGTGCATATCAGCTCTCAACTACAAAAGGTGAACCTTTGGAGGATCCTATCAACAGCATGCACCTTTGCAGGTTCTACACATAGCTCTTCAAAATATCCTAATTCAAAAATACAAAAAAAATAAAAAAATTAAAAAATACAAAAAAAAATTATAAAACAAAAAAATTCGTTACTTGGTGAAAACCTGGCAAACAGGCGCCTTGTGACACAAAAAAAAAAACACATTTGAAAAATCAAAAAAAGAAAAGAGAAATAATTTCATCCAATGGTGAAAACCACTTCAGTGGTTCCCTCGGCAAGTACCATGGTGAAAACTAGGTCACCAGTGCTATGTGTAGAGACATTGCTCCTCCCTCCTTCAGGATTCACTTTCATCCTTTCACTTTGCACACACTCACAACCTATTCGTTCATAATAAACTTACCCATTCCCATCATGGCTTGTTATTGATCTACCCAGGATTGGTTAGCCATTCATAATAAACCTCCCTTTTCACCTCCCTTTCCATTCATAATAAATTAGATCCTATCTGTGGCTAAGGCAAATCCTACGTCTAGTGATGGGTGTGGAACTGAGAACATCACATGTTTCAAGGAGTATAGTTTCTTACAGCTTCCTTCAGTCTATCCGTGCACAATCTGCAATAAAGTTTCATCTTCTTCGCAATAAAGTATCAGTTTCATGGATTCGGTCAGTTTCAGATGAGACACAGCAACAACAATGGGCTTCAACAAATCAAATCTTTCAATAGACTCAGACAACATATAGTTTCGTGCTATCTATCCTTTTTGTGAAAGTAAACATTGTGACCACAATCAAATAAGACTTATACAAGTGACAAAAGACACTAAACTTGAGGACTACAGTGGATGTTGGTGTCGAGTCTTAGTTTTCTTTTGATTTCATCTTTTTTGGTGACATGTCTTTTAGCTTTTCCGGGATGTCTCTGACTAGAGATTCTATCTCCAGGATGTCTTTGACTAGAAAGACAAGGATGGGGTATCGTCACGTATTTGTATTTGTTGTCTGTGGATTGTCTCTTAGTAATGCTATGACTTGTCCAAGGATATGAGGACACTATGAGTCTAGTATTAACTGGGGCATTCCTTGTTTGTGGCTGTCTTATCTCCATGCAAACAAGTACAATGACTTTCTGGGTCAAACATATGCCTTGATTGTCATAACCTACTTGCCATAATAAAGCTCAATGATGATAACGCACAAGAAGCTCTTTCACTTTCATATCTTTTGTCTTCCATTCCCCTTTCTTGATTGACTTCCATCGTCCTTCTTGAGTCCGCGTAGCCTGCTATCACATGACTGAGTATAATGGCACACCAAAAACATTTGCATCTCATGTAGTTTCACCTGCATTATCACATATAAGCATTTCATACATACATATAGATATCACAATTGCATCACATCCTGTACACAACACCTGTTAGCACAATTTACATTTGCATTATCATATTCATTTGCATTACATACATTCACATTTGCATCATGCATACACATATAAAACATAAAAGAATAAAAAAAAATATTGCATTGCATCATATACATATTTGCATCCATATCATAAGCATCACATAGAAACATACATCACATAGGTACACATGCATATAGCTGCCGCAAAGATGAATCATCTCATCTATATATATAAAGTGTCATGATACAATGATGTCAAAAAAATCATATGGCTACAATCACCCGAAGGTGTCTACATCATCATACAAAAATGGTACAATACTGATACATAGGGAGCCCTCTATGGCTATGATGAACTCCCTCCCTCGGAGCCGCCTGGCCTCGACAGAATCTGAGCCCCCGAAGGACCCGCCTCAGGATCATCCCTCCTATCCCCTCTATCTGGTGGTGGTGGAGGACCCATAACCCCACCACTAGATGCCTGTCTCCTCCGGCTCCCTCCCGTAGCTGTCGCTGTCCGTGATGGTCTATGGAAGCTCCTCGCCCGCTAATCCGCTGGCACTACACCATAATAGAGATCCCGTCAGTAGGCAATCTCCTCCCCAGCCCACAGAACGTAAGCATATCCTGCCCCTGTGTCCTTTGTTGCCTGTCTCCCAGCCCTCAGTGCTATCTCAGCCTCTGTGTAGCACTGAATGGCCTGGTCTTGCTCCCGCTCAGTATCTCAGAGCCGCCTCCTGAGCCTATCCCTCTCCCTCTCCAACTCCTGGATCTCATCTTCCTGTCCCTGGCAGATCTCCCTCAGCTCCATCAGCTCATCCTCCTCTACATTAGCCCCCTGTGGCTCTGCTTGTGGCTCCCCTTGTATGGGTGCCTGCCCCTATGCCTGTGCCTGGACTGGTGCCTATACTGGTACCTATCCTTGTATTTGTCCTTGTCCCTGTACCTGAACCTGTCTGGGACCCTATGCTGCTGGCACCTATAGCGGCAATCCACCGTGACCCCTCACCACCTGAGCCTGCCTATCCTCTCCACCCTCCCTCCACAGTGCAACTCTCCTCTCTCCAACTGCTCCCCTCCTCCTCCGTCAGCCTCTACCCCCATCAGCTCCACCATCATCATCATCCCCACCACCATCTCCATCTAATGGCTCTCTCGGATCCGTCAGGCGTGGGAATGGATGCTCAGCCCAGTATGCTGTGTACTCGGCATCCATGCCGGTATCCTCGATCTCTGGCCACATGTCCCAAGGTAGGGGCATCATCTCTACCAGCTGCGTAATAGTCTGATCATATGATAATAGGGGTCCAAACTGTGCTTGATCTCTCATAGTTCGTGCATACATGCCTGAGCCCCGTGGCATCTGCTGAATCTTGCCAAACTGCCTACCAACCCTATCCACTAGCTACCTCTCCAGCACATAGGGCGTCCGCCCAATCAAGTACCTACTCTGGAAGGTGTAGGGAAGCTCTACCACATCGTCCTCCCACTACTCGCATCCCAGCTATGGCCTCCATATGACCATATCGATGTCATCAATCACCCGCCGCCAGTGCTCTAGCCTGCCAATCCGTGGCTGCGACATGATCATGTCATATAAGTGAACAAAACTGTGTCCGTGACCTCTACCCCTGAAGTGTATCAGCCTCGTCACTGGCAGATGCTCATAAGCCCACACCTGCAACAATGTCACCCCATAGCCCAATCCCACTGATCCGTGGTATACAAACTGATGCAGCTCATAGTACAGGTGTGCCAACACACACGGTCCCCAAGCATATCTGGTGTGCTGTGTCACCAGTGTCTCCAGTGCACCTTCGCAGCCTACAGCCAACCCTCGTGTCGCTCTATCAGGATATAGGAACCCACTAATCACTCCTCCTATCACTGCTGGCAACGCTAATCCTGTAGCAGTCATAGTATCCCAAGCCACATGTCCAACCCTCATCTCCAGTCCTGGGTCCTGGAACACTCGTCTCAGGGCCTCCCTATCTCCATCTCAATCATATGGGATCAGCTCCCCATCGATCGGTATCCTCAAGATCCTATATACATCCTCAAGGTTGACTGTCATCTCCCCCATCGGCAAATGGAAAGTACAAGTCTCGGAGTGCCATCTCTCTGCTAGCGTAGTCAACAGTCCCATGTTCGCCCGAAACTCAGGCACATACAACACATGTCTCAATCCCATAGCCTTGATAGCAGCTCGCTCCTCGACTGTCAGCTCAGGTCACAATCTCTGAGTCGATGGGAATCTCTCCCATGATTCCAGCATAGGCAAATACTCCTGCAGTCAACCAAATCAATCATGTCAGTCATCATGGCATTCCCTGTTTATCACAAAATGCTACTTTTTATCTAAATGCATATGGCTATCTATCCTAGTGACACTCACTGTTCATCACAAAGTGTTGCTTCTATCCTAGTGGTACTCCCTGTTCATCACAAAGTACTACGTGTGTGGCACTCCCTGTTCATCACAAAGTGTTACTCACATTTGCACTCACTGTTCATCACAAAGTGCTACTCATATTCTAGTACTCCCTGTTTATCACAAAGTACTCTATCTTGGTACTCACTGTTCATCACAAAGTGCCTTGATTTATTCTAGTCTTCCCTAGAGGACCTGCTTGAGTGTATCCTCTTAGCAGCTTATCCAATTGACAGCGTATGGTCATCATAGAACTGTCGATTTGACCTAGAAGATACAAATTCACATTTTTTTGACACAAACACGCTTACCTGACATAAACGTGCTTAAAGACTGCACAGACGGGCCTAAAAAACACAAACACACTTGACAAACACAGACGTGCTTATGCTCTACACAGACGCGCCTGTGCGACATAGACGTGCCTTCTTGGCACAGACGTGCCTACACATCACAAACGCGGCCGCATTTGGCACAGTCGCGGTTTCCATCACAGACGCGCCTCACGAGCATAGACACGCCTGGCACCAACACAGACGCGCCTGGACATTTTTGGATATTTTTTGGACCCTATTCTTAGTGCATTTATTGCCCTATCTACCATGCATTAATGACAACAATAAATGCATCGAAGTACGAGGTAGTTTGGTGGTACTCACTGGCTCTCCTGCCTCTACTGGCCTCTGGAATCGGCGAACGCGGTCGAATTTGTGAACGAAGGCCATCGCTGCTGACTGCTGCTGCTCTATTTTCGCTCTGCACTCTGCTCTCGTGGATGTATAGATGACAATGAGGATGTATTTTCCCCCGTGGTCTATCTTATAGACTACCCTAGCCCTACCCCTCGTCTCCCGAGTCCGTCTTCTTTATCCCGTGACTTTGTCACTTTATCCGGTCAGTCCATTCTAGCCTCTCTTTCTTATCAAGAAATTGTCTGCAATCTTTTCAGACATTTTCATCCAATCTCTCGAGGGGGCATATCATTCCCATCTTGGGGCAAATCTGTATCAGTTCATCTTATCTTCTTTGAAACAACGCGACAAGCCGCATTGTCTCAAAGAGGGGCAAAATGTAGACACCCAAAATTGTCAAGTCGAATTAAATAAATATTTTATTTATTTAATTATCTAAGCTTAATTCTTCTATTAATTAAATAAATCTTTATTTATTTAATTAATTCATTTATCCTCTTCTAGCCTTATTTCTCATTTAAATAAATACATTTATTTATTTAAATTATCCTTTTCCTAAATTAAATAAATATTTTATTTATTTAATTGATCCCACTTCCTCTATTAATTAAATGAATCTTTATTTATTTAATTAATTTATTAACCTTTTCTACCCATGACACATGTCATTCATCTCTTAATTCATACACTACCTACCCCTCTTATTATTTTATTATTTCTTTTACCTACCCTCTAATCATAGCCGACCTCCTTTTACACCTCTCAATCTTATCCCTCCATTTCATATTGTGTCTTCTATATAAGGAGATGCTTCCTCCATTATCAAACCCTAATGTTTCAATTTATGCACTTGACTACACTACGCTTTTGACATAGGCGATCCTACTTGCAACCACATTCCGTTCTTTGTTGAGCTCTTGTGCACATAAAATCTGAGAGCAAATACATCAAACAAGATCAATGGAGATAGGAAGAATGGAGATCCAAACCCTATTGGACATGTGATGGTATAATCTTTGTGATTTCATTTGATTTGCATTGTCTTAGGTAATCTTCATATGTTATGGTGGTTCTTTGTTGTTGTTAGGCTAGGGTTTTGTGGTTGAAATCATTTAGTCTTTCAATATTGTTATTATTGTTATCCATTTTCACCATATACATTAAGAATCTGGAAAAAAATGGGAAGCAGTGGGAAGAGAAAAGGAAGAAAGATGAAAGGGACCAGAAGAAATGGAAGCAGGATATGGAGGAAAAAGCTAAGAAGATGGAAGCTCAGATTGATAATCTGGAGGAAGGAAAAACTGCTATGAAAAACTTGTTGGTTATGATTTCGGATATCTTGACAAATGTTACTAAGAACCTAGAGGAAATCTCTAAGGTCCTTGAAAGCTCCAGCACTCCCACACCCATCGTGGACCTTGATATTGATGAAGATGCCATCGAGACTGGGACTGCGGAAAGTGCTCCTGGTGGAGCGGCAAAGAGAACAAAGGTGAGCATGAAGAAAGTTGTTGTGGCCTCTTCTAAGGAAATCCCTAAACTTAGGGATAATATTAAAGAATTACATGGGATTAGTGGAAATTTGGCTAATGCCCTAAAAAACATTAAGTAGTTCCTTTTCCGTGTTTTGTCTGTTTTGGCTGGTCGTTGCTGGTTCTGTGGGGCTTTTTTACTGGATTTTGCTAGTATCTATGTTGGTTTTTTAGCTGTTTGTTCCTTCTTGTTTCTTAATGCTCTATTTTCTTAAGGATCTTTTGTAAAGGGTTTTGAGGCCCCTTCAAAACTTGCTTTTACCGTAATAAAAAACATAATGATTTATATGGGGAAAACCCTTTCGTGAGAAAAACCCCACACTCCAAAATCAGCTCAATATATTATCAGCTAGTTCCTTGTCGTTCTATCTTGCTGTCATCGAGCCATCTCCCAATTAATGATTGGGAGAGCAAGTTGGTTGTCAACTTGTCTTCTGTACCCTTAGAACCCATGTCTTTTAACTTCTTAAAAAGAGGTGTTGGTTTTGCTGTCACCCCTCACTTTATACTACATGTTGACTTTCTCAATGAGATAGAGAATGTGGTTCGCACCCTTCCTCCTCATTTGGCCAAAGAGGTTAGGCAAGACTGTGTCATTGCCCTTAGGCATGCCAGGCCACCCAAGAGAAACATTCCCAAAGATGAGATTGTGGATTTTAATAAATTAATGAGCAACCATGACCTTATAATTGCTAAAGTTGATAAGGGCAATTCCACAATTATCATGAGCAAGAATGATTATGTCACTAAGATGCTTGACCTTCTTTCCGACTCTAATAGTTACAAAACCCTTTCTCGCAATCCTTGTTCAAAATTTTTAAGAATGGTCAAGTCGACAGTGTCGGGTAGCTCATTTGATGGGGCCACCACAAAGGGTCTTGTCCCTTCTAAAGAGGTTACCCCCACATATATGGGGTGCCTAAGATCCACAAAGTTGGAATTCCTTTATGGCCTATTGTTGACACCATAGGATCCCCCACCTACAAGCTGGTCTCCTTCCTCGGCAAGCTTGTCTCCTCTCTTGTGGGTAAGTCTAACTCCTTTGTCAAAGATTCTTCCCACTTTGTTCAATTTGTTAAGGATGCTAAATTATATAGCAATGACCTTTTGGTGAGTTATGATGCCTTCTCCCTTTTCACCAAGGTTCCCACTCGCGACTCCATCAAGATTGTTAAATGTAAAGTGAATGTCGAGATCGCTACCTTGGTGAAATTATGCTTAAGGTCGACATTTTTTACTTTCCAAGGTGTCATGTATGAACAAGTTGATGGGGTGGCTATGGGATCACCCCTTTCACCTATCATAGCCAACATTTTCATGGAGAGTTTTGAAGAGTTTTCTCTTTTTTCATTTCCTCTCAGGCCGAAGTGGTGGAAACGATATGTGGATGACACGAATGTCTATTGGCCTCACAACCTAGGCAAGTTGGAGTAATTCCTTTCCCACCTCAATAGAATCAATCCTAACATCTCCTTCACTATGGATCCTGAGTCGGATAACCAACTCCCCTTCTTGGATGTTTTGCTTACTAAGAAACTTGATGGCTCCTTAGTTCATCATGTGTTTCACAAAGCCACCCATACTAACCTTTACCTCCACTCCTTATCACATCACCACCCATCCCAAAAATATGGAGTCCTCAAAACATTGGCCTTAAGAGCCTACCGTATTTGTGATGGTGAAAGTTTAAACCAGGAGCTAGACCATCTCCGACACATCTTTAGACTAAATGGGTACTTTATCAAACAAATATGTAGAGACCCGAGTCAAGACAAATCTAGCTTCCTCTCCCACTCCTTGCATTCTCCCCCTTCTAGCCTCCTGTATGTCTCCCTTCCTTATCTTGGAGGCATTTCCCATAAATTAGCTAAAATCCTCTCCAAAAAAGGATTTCATTGTGCTTTTAAGCTTATCTCAATAGTGAAGAATTTCATCCCACTTATCAAAGACTCTAGAGACATTTTCTTGGAGTTAGGTGTCTATAAGGTGACTTGTTCTTGTGGTACACCTTATATCTAGGTGAGACAAATCACTCCTTCAATGCTAGAATCAAAGAGCACGGAGCTAACATTAAAAATAAACGTGTTCTTAAGTCTGCATTGGCTGAGCACTCTTGGTTGACCAAACACCATATTTTCTTTGAAAGAACTGAAATCTTGTTCAAGGAAGACAACTTCTTTAAGAGGAAACTGAAGGAAGCCATTGGTATTAACAACCACCCCTCAAACCTAAATCGTGATGATGGGTGGAGTTTAATTTTGTCATGGCAACCTTTACTTTCTAGCATTATAAACCTTCGTTAGCCTCTTCCTTGTCGTGCCTCTCATTTGTGTTCCTTCCATCGTAACCCTCACCCCCTCCCTCCCCACCTTCTCCTTCGGCCCCTTGGTTCCTTGGTTCTGGTCATCCCCCCTTGGTCTCCCATCTCTCTCCCCCTCATTTCCTTTGCCTGCCCCCTTTTTCTACCTTTGTACCTCTCTCTCTCTAGTTTCCTTTTCGTTAATTTTTTTGTTTGGTTCTTTTTTCTCCTCCTTTCAATTTTAGGCTTGCTTGTGCATTTTCTTATTTGCGTGAGTGCATTTATCTGTATTCCTTGACTTCCTTTGCTTTTGTTCCATTTTTATCCTCGTGGGTTGGTGGTTTGTGTTTTATTGGATACACACACACACATAGTTTATATGTGTGTGTGTGTGTGTGTGTATAGATATATATATATATATATATATATATGTATGTATATATATACATATGTATATGTGTATATATACATATGTATATGTGTGTATATACATACATATATATATATACACACACATATACATATGTATATATACACATATACATATGTATATATATACATACATATATATATACACACACACACATATATATATATATACACACATATATATATATATGTATACATATATATATGTATATATGTATATATATGTACATATGTATATGTATGTATATATATATATATATATATATATATATATATATATATATCATGTATATACATATATACATATATATGTATGTATATGTGTATACATACTTTCTTTTGTCTTTGTTTCCTTTTTCTAGATTTGCATTTTTACTTATATATATATATAATCACTTGATATTTATTTATTCTTAATTTTTTATATTTTTAATGTTTATTTATTTATTTACTATTTTATAAATATTTACTATATATGTATACATTTACTTATTCTCTTATATATTTTCATTTTCATTTTTATTTTTTTGTTATATTTCTCCTTTTGTTTTCTTTTGCATCTTTGTTTATTATTTCCTTACTTCCTCTTTAAATAGGTGTTGGTCTGCAACTTGTATCATTTTTTTCTTATGATCTCTTTCTCATCCTGATGATGGATCACAGAGTGTGATCCGAAAGTTTGATGAGAAAAGGCTCACACAATCGAATCTAGAAACAGTTCATTCAATCATATGGATTGTGGAAATCTACTAGCATTAATGAATAATAGATTACAATATACTTGCAAAGAAAGCTCTTCAAAGGAGTACCACTAATCAGAGATTCATAAAACTTTTACACACAACCTCTATCTCACACACCTCATATATAGGAGATACAATACAAGAAATCATCAAACAATATTATAAAACAATGAGCTAAAACCACCAAATAAAGTAGAGCCAACCTTATCTCCATTCTAAATGACCTATGATGTGTCAAAACACACATCACCACATGTTCCTCCCTTTTACAACTCATTTATTTGTCCAATGCAATTTTATATTTTCTATTACAGGAGTCCAAACTTTCTGAGACCATAACTTGTGAAGCGGGTGTCCAATTGATGAATTGTTTGATGCGTTGGAAAGCTTGAAAAGTGCTCTATCACCTCATAACTTGATATGCTAGTTATGCCCACTTTTTCAAGGTGTTTTTGAGGTTATAAAGTCCTCAAAATTAAATTTAAACTGTTCATCCTTCCAAAAACCAAAACTTTAATATCTTTAAAACTATTTATGATCTTGGGACAAAAATTTACCAGCATACTTATCTAGCCAATTCAAAGATTTGGGGAGAATTTCACATGATTTTTTGTTCAAACAAAAACTTACTATAAATACTAACCTCATGTAAATTCAAGGTTGAGACACCATTTCCCAACATTCTCCCACTTTTCGAAAACATTGCAAAAGCAAAGGTAGTATCAACATAATAAATTAATCTTGAGAACACCATTTGAAATTATATGTGCTCATAGCCTTAGGTAAAGAATCCACAACATTCATCAATGTCTCTACCTTAATCAACTTCACCCTGCCATCTTCGACCATATCTCTTAAAAACTGATATTGAACATAAATGTGTTTCATCCAAGCATGAAATGTCGGGTTCTTATATAGGAAAATCACACTCTGACCATCACAATAAACTTTCATTATACCTTATTTTATTCCAATATACGAACACAGTCTCTTAAGCCAAATGGCTTCTTTACAAGCATGAGTAACTACCATATACTCTGCTTCCATAGTGGACAAAGCAACCACAACCCGTATCTTTCTCATCCAGCTAATTGCACCACCAACTAAAGTAGACACATAAGAACTGACAAATCTTCTGCTATCAATATCACTCACCCACTTTGAATCCACATAACCATTAATATCAAGGGAAATCATGTCTCCAACCAAATTACCATGATAACACAAAGAATACTTTGAGGTACCCTTCAAATATCTAAAGACTTTTTTGACTGCATCCCAATGAACTCTACTAGGATTAGACATTTATTTGGAAAGAACTCCCACTACTTAGGCAATGCCTGGTCTAGTATAGGCCTTATCATACATCAAACTTCCAACTGCACTATGGTAAGGCACTTTGGTCATGTCTTTCATCTCTGATGGAGATGTAGGACAATCTAAAACAGATAGTTTCATTCCCACTGTAAAAGGAACGCACAATGGTCTACAATCATGCATGTTGAATCTACGTAATAACGAATTCATATACGTACTCTGGCCTAGCCATAGATTTTTGTTTACTATATCTCTTCTAATTTCAGTCCCATGAATGTGTTTTTCTACATCAATATCTTTCATTTCAAGTTCAGTATCAAATGAGACTTTAGTTTTGAAATCATACCTTTCCCTTTACCAATGAATAACATGTATCATCAACATATAATGCAATGTAGAGGAAATGATCACCATCAGATTTATAATAAACACAATGATCTAATTTAGAATGTTCAAATCCCAAACTAAACACATATATATCAAATTTATGGTACCACATCCTAGGACTCTGCTTTAGGCCATACAAAGATTTTTTTTTAATTTATAGACCAAATTACTTTTACCTTTCACCACACAGTGCTCTAGTTGTGTCATATAAATATCTTCCTCCAAATCACCATGAAGGAAAGTAGCTTTCACATCCATTTTCTCAACCTCTAAATCATAAGCAGCAATAATAGAAAGAAAAAATCTAATGGATCTCATTTTTGTAATAAGCGAAAATATTTCACCATAATCAACACCCTCAACCTGCAAGTAGACTTTTGCAATCAACCTTGGTTTATACTTCTCAATGCCTCCATCTGAACCAATATTTTTCTTGAACACTCATTTACAACCAATGGGTTTTAGTCCTTTAGGGAATGGTACAAGATCTCATGTATCATTCTTTTTCAAAGCTGCCATTTCTTCTTCCATGGAAATCTTATAGTATTTTGCATCATTCATGCATAATGCCTCTTCTATAGATCTAGGTTCATCCACATTAGTCATCAAAGAAAATATACATCTCCGATCATTAGGTGAATACCTTTTCAGGTGGTTGTCTATGTCTTGTAGAGCTTCAAACAAGTTGAGTTGGAGGTTCTTCCTCCTCTTCCAAAGATTGAGAATTAGATGAGCTCTCCTCAACTTCTTACCTTGATAAACCTAGAGGATCCAGTTAATACTGAGAGTGGGGTGAATCAGTATTAACAAAAACTGAAACTTTCAACACCAAAACAAACTTATCTCAAATCTAGATAAACATTTCCTCTTATGCAAGCTTATTGATCAGATCAACCACCAATTCAATATCAGATCAAGAAACATAGTTACCAACTTATTAACTGATCATAATTCTTCATCAATCATATAATCATCATTACCAGTAATCACTTTAAGATATCTGATAAACGAACATAAACTGTGTTTACTGATTAACAAAAATAAAACATGAAAAACATCAGAAAAGCATACCACAAATAAACACCATGTTTTTCACGTGGAAACCCAAAAAGGGAAAAACCATGGTGGGAATTGGTAACCACAAATATTTTCCATTCTTTCGGAATGCGCCCTTTTAGGAGCAGACCCTGTTAGGAGTCACTCGGTTAAGGGATTTACCTTAGCCCTATTAGAAGCTTTGATATGTTAGGATCAACTTTGCAAGAGGATTTAGAAGTCAGATATTGAGTCACCCTGTTAGGGGATTTTACAATGTGAGGCATCTTAAAACCTAGTCGATTAAGGGATTTTAGCTGTTGTAATTGTTAGAGAACAATAGTGAATGATCTATGTATAGAACTCTACTACTTGCTTGATCTGATCCAATTAAGTTCTAAGTCTACATCTCTTTGGCAGATCTTTTCATGCACTGGTTCCACTTCTCACACTTCTCAAAATCACTGACGCTTCAAAACATCAACCTTGTCACAATAAATACTTTTACAAATAGGTCGGCATCAAAAACCCTAAGACTTACTACATAGATAATCAAAGATCTTTACAACTCATTACAAATCATCATAGGGATCATTACAATCAATTACAAAACAATATCCATCATTGAATGATCATAAATCATCACAACCAGTCGATCTGGTACAAAGTCAATCCCTTAGCGCATTTTGCTAAGCACTTTGCACATTCCCAAGAAATTCATTCTCCAAATGTGCCAAAACATCTTTCAAACTCATCACGCAGTTTGTATCACGTTATCATCAACACGTGAACTTGATGTAGATCATTGCCAAACCAAAAATCATTACCGGTTAAGAGAATTCTTTACCGGTCCTTAAACCCTGGCAGAACTTCATCAGAAATTCAAAACATGCCTTCTGGTAACCAACATAGGATGCAGTTCTGGTCACATAGTTAAATCCATCATAAAAGCTTATGTATCAAACCACAAGTCACCAAACATCTCCAATCACCCGATTCCATCAAAACTTATCTACTTTACCGGTTAAGGTCCTAATTCACAGTCTTGCTGGTAAACTCCGTCAAACTGACAAATTCTTACTCTGGTAGAACAAATCACTTAGCCAACAAGTCAATCACCAGAAAACCAATTGTAAATATCATTAAACATCAGTTGAACCTAGTTGACATTAATGGCAATATTAATAACTGATCATGTCATCTTCCTCTATCGGTACAGTCAAGCACCATCATCTCATCTTCATCAGTTATGCCAAACATGCCAACAATCTCCCCCTTTGGCATTGATGGAAACACTAAATATCAACATACTCAACTCATATTGTTCTTCTTTGTTCTGGACCTTCTCTGCAACTCTTCTCTTCTCTGTTGCAACTCATCTTCTGGTTACACTATATCTACTCCAACTAATCACATGTCTTCTCTTAATCATATTTATTCTCCCCCTTTGACAACAATTCCAAAGGTGCATAAGCATCATAAATCATCAAGTTTGTTGTAGTTGTTGTCATCAACATGTCTGCATACACATCTAAGTTGCTCCCCCTGCATAGTAGCTTGCATATCATCAATCCAAAGTGAAAAATAGTCATGAAGCCCACAAGATTGATGCATCCTACATTCTAGTTTTGTCTGAGTAGGGGTCTGACCCCTAATTTACCTCTGAGATACTCAAAGGTTGTCTTCGGCAATGGTTCTGTGAAAATATCTTCTATTTTCTCTTTGCTTGTTACATAATCCATGCAGACTTGTTTTTCCTGTACTCTTTCCCTTAGAAAATGATATTTCAATTCTATGTGCTTTTTTCTTGCATGTAACACATGATTTTTTGAAATATTGATTGCACTAGTATTAGCACAGTAAATAGTTACCGGTTCAGACATATCAAATCTGAAACCTTCAAGCACATGTCTTATCTAGATTGCCTGCGTGCAATTCATTGATGCTGCAACCTACTCTGCTTCTGTTGTTGACTGAGAAATGCAAGTTTTCTTCTTACTTGTCCAAGCAACCAATCTACTTCCAAGAAGAAAATCTCCACCGATAGTGCTTTTCCGGTCATCTACATAGCTTACCCAATCTGCATTAGTAAACACATCCAAAGAGAAATTTCCTTTATAAGGATACCACAAACCATAGTCTATTGTGCCTTTCAAGTATCATAATATCCTTTTCACCGCTACCAAGTGAGTCTCCTTGGGATCCTTTTGAAATCTAGCAACCAATCCAACATCATGTGCAATATTCGGTCTGCTATGAATGACATAATGTAATTTACCAATCATAGACCTGTATTCTTTCTCATCCACAGATGGTGAGTCATCTTTCTTAGACAACTTGCATCTTGTCACCATTGAAGTACCAACTGGTTTACAATCTTCCATGCCAAATGATTTCAACACCTCTCTAACATACTTACTTTGATAGATAAAAATTCCACCATCCAACTGCTGGACCTGCAACCCAATAAAAAATTTAATCTCCAATAAGAGACATCTCAAATTCGTTTTTCATCTCCTTGGAAAAATCCATGCATAAGTCATCATTACCACCAAAGATAATGTCATCCACAAATACTTCAGCTATCAATACTTTCTCTCCATCAATCTTTAGATATATGTTATTGTCCTCACTGGTATGCTGGAATCCTATCTTGATCAGGTGTGCTTGCAACCTTTCAAACCATGCTCTCGGTGCTTGCTTCAATCGATACAGTGCCTTATGTAGTTTTGAAACCATATGAAGACAAAGCAAATCCATCTGGTTGTTCTATGCATACTTCTTCTTCAAGGATGCCATTGAGAAAAGTTGATTTAACATCCATCTGATAGACTTTAAATACTTTAAATGCAACATAAGCAAGTAGCATTCTTACTCCTTCCAATCTCGCCATAGGTGCAAAGGTTTCACCGTAATCTTCTCCTTCTTCTTGTGCATAGCCTTTGCAAACCAATCTTGCTTTATTTCTCACAACCTTTCCTTCTTCATTTAATTTATTTATAAAAACCCATTTGGTTCCAATCACATTCTTGTCTTCCGGTCTAGGAACAAGTGTCCATGTTTTGTTCTTCTCTATTTGATCTAAATCCTCATTCATTGCACTAATCCAGTCATCATCCTTTAATGCCTCTCTTACTATTTTCGGCTCAATAGTAAAAATCAGACAAGAATTTTCTTTGATTTTTCTCCTTGTTTGTACTCCAACATGTTTATCTCCAATTATTTGTTCTTCTGAGTGATTTAACCTGGCATACCTTGGAATAACCGGTTTTGATGTTGTGCTTCCTGCTTCATGTTCTTCATTACTCTCTGCATTTATCAGTTGATCACCTATTTCTGCAACATTTTTCCCATAAGTCTTCTGCACTTTCGGTTCTATGAGCACAAGTCTTTCTTCATCTTTCTCTAGCTCAGATCTGCTGGACACTAGATTTCTCAAGGAGTTCATCTATCTTCACATTACCACTCTCAATGATCTTCTTAGTTCTCTTAATATAATATTTAAATGCTTTAATCTTTGTAGAGTAACCAAGAAAGATGCCTTCATCACACTTAGCATCAAATTTTTTAGTGTAATCATTTGTCTTAATATAACATTTACTCCCAAAGATTTTGAAATAGCTTACACTAGGAGTCTTTCCATGCCATAATTCAAGAGGTGTTTTGTTATTATCTTTTTTGACAAGTACCTGGTTCAAAGTATAGACAACAGTGCTGACTGCTTCTCTCCAAAAAATCTTCGGTACATCACCTTGAATCAACATGGTTCTAGCAGCTTCAACAATTATTCTATTCATTCTCTCTGCTATCCCATTTTGTTGTTGAGTTCTAGGAGCTGACATCTGCCTCTTAATTCCCCGTTCATCACAATACTTCACAAACTCATCAAAAGTAAATTCACCTCCCCGGTCAGATTTCAAAAATTTTAGATTCTTCTAGATATCTTTCTCAACAAGAGCTTTAAATGCTTTAAACTTACTAAAAGCCTCAGACTTTTCTCTCAGAAAAGTTACCCACATCATTTTGGAATAATCATCAATAAAGATCATAAAATAATTATCACCAAAATAGCTCTTAGTCCTCATAGGACCACAAAGATTAGTATGAACCAAATTAAGAATATTCTCTAAAGAAAAAGACTTACTCTTAAAGGATACAGAGGTCATCTTACCCATCTGACAATCCTTTCATAACATATTGTCTGGTTTCACAAGATGTTGCAATCCTCTAACAATACTTGACTTACTAACTTTAATCAAATTGTCAAAATTGACATGACAAAATATCTTGTGCCATAACTAGTTGTCTTCAATCTTTGCCACCAAACAATCATTTGCATTAGTATTCAGATGAAATAAATTACCTCTAGTTTGCTTCCTAGTAGCAATCAATTCTCCATTATTTCCAAGAATCCTGCACACTCCAATTTTGAATTCAAGTAGATATCCCTTATCATTAAGTTGTCCAACACTCAAGAGGTTATGTTTTAGTCCTTCAACCCAAAAGACAGCATCTACATTACTCCTCCCATTTAATGAAATTGATCCTTTACCTTTAACCATGCAGGGAGAGTTATTACCAAATCTTACAACACCTCCATAAAATTCTTCAAGGGATAGGAACTTACTTTTTTCACCGGTCATGTGGTGTGAGAAACCACTATCTCTTATCCATTCATCATTGTTATCCATATGAGACACCAAAGCATTCTCATCAATCAGATCTTCCTTCATAGCAACAAATACTATATCCTCATTGCCATCTTCTTCTGATTCATCATCGGCCACACCTTCATCCACTGCAACATAACAATGTTTCTTGATTTTCCCTCTGAATCTCCTAAACTTATCTTTCTTATCAACATTAGGGCAATTAGTAGCTATGTGTCCAATCTTACTACAAGAGAAACACTTCAAGGGTAATTTACCTTTATATTTACCTGTTCCTCTAGGGAATCTTCTAGCCAGTAATGTCTCAAGTTCCATCAAATGATCTTCATCATCACCATCACCTCTGCTACCGCCATGACTAGACATGTAGTCATGATCATGACAAACATCTTTTCCTTTCCTTGTTGATGTACCAATTACTGAAGCCTTAAAGGCAGATTCACAAGGTTTGGCAACACTGTTATCAAAACTGTTAAGTTCAAATACAGTTAAATTTCCAATTAAAGAATCAACAGTAACTTTATCTTTTGAAATGGATCTCAGTTCTTGAGTAGCAGATACTCTGATAGAATATTGTGATCAAAGAGTTCTAAGAATTTTTCTAATAATAGTATCATCTTCAATCTTACCTCCGACACTCTTTATTCCATCCACAACTTCCATAATCCTTTGTCCATATTGAGTTATGTTCTCACCATCAACCATTTTCATATCATCAAATTTTCCTCTCAAAATCTCTTCCTTTTCCCTTTGAACATGTTCATCTCCTCCATATATTAATTTTAATTTCTCTCATACTTCATTTGCAGTTTCTAATCCATGAACAATAATATATTCAAAGTTAGATAGAGTACTTGCAATTGTTTCAAGAGCCTGGATGTTTTCTTGTTGTTCTTTGAGCTCATCTGGTGTCAAGGGATTTGTAGTAGGAAGAACATACATGGTTATCACATGATTCTAGTACTATGAACCCATTCCTTTAATGTATATATTCATCTGATCACTCCATATCCGATAGTTTTCCTTGGTAAACTTGGGACCCTCCTTCATCGTCTTTCACAGAATCTTTCCCTCAAGCTGTTAGGCTTTCTGCACACAGAGGACCAATGCTCTGATACCAATTCATAAACCTAGATCAACATTTCCTTAAAGTCTCAGATCTAGATAAACATTTCCTCTTATGCAAACTTATTGATTAGATCAGCCACCAATTCAATATCAAATCAACAAACACAGTTAGAAACTCATTAACTGATCAAAATGCTTCATCAATCATATAATAATCATTACCGGTAATCACTTTAAGATCTCTGATAAACAAACATAAACTGTCTTTACCGGTTAACAAAAATAAAACATGAACAACAATAGAAAAGCATACCACACATAAACACCATGATTTTCACGTGGAAACCCCAAAAGGGAAAAACCACGGTGGGAATTGGTACCCACAATAATTTTGCACTCTTTCAAAATGCGCCCTATTAGGAGCCAAGCCCGGTTAGAAGCTTACAATGATGCCTTGTTAGGAGCAAACCCTGTTAGGAGTCACTCGATTAAGGGATTTACCTTAGCCCTATTAGAAGCTTTGATCTGTTAGGATCAACCTCGCAAGAGGATTTAGAACTCAGATATTGAGTCACCCTATTAGGGGATTTTACAATGTGAGGCCTATTAGGATCTACCAAATTAAGAGATTTTAGCTGTTGTAATTGTTAGAGAACAAAAATGAATGATCTATGTATAGAACTCTACTGCTTGCTTGGTTAGGTCCAATTAAGTTCTAAGTTTGCATCTCTCTAACAGATCTTATCACACACTGGTTCGACTTCTCACACTTCTCAAAATCACCGACACTTCAAAACATCAACCTTGTTGACATAAATACTTTTATAAATAGGTCGACATCAAAAACCCTAAGACTTACTACATAGATCATCACAGATCTTTACAACTCATTATAGATCATCATAGGTATCATTACAATCAATTACAAATCAATATCGATCGTTGAATGATCATAAATCATCACAACAAGTCGATCTGGTAAAAAGTCAAACCCTTAGCACATTCTACTAAGCACTTTGCACATTCCCAAGAAATTCGATCTCCAAACGCACCAAAACATCTTTCAAACTCATCACGCGGTTTGTGTTGCATTATCATCAACACGTAAACTTGATGTAGATCACCGCCAAACCAAAAATTATTACCGGTTAAGATAATTCTTTACCGGTCTTTAAACCCTACTTAAACCTTGGCAGAACTTCATCAGAAATTAAAAACATGCCTTCTGGTAACCAACATAGGATGTCATTCCGCTCACATAGTCAAATCTATCATAAAAGCTTATGTATCAAACCACAAGTCACCAAACATCACCAATCACCCAATTCCATCAAAACTTATCTACTTTACCGGTTAAGGTCCTAATTCACAGTCTTGCCGGTAAACTCTCTCAAACTAACAAACTCTTACTCCTGTAGACCAAATCACTTAGCCAACAAGTAAATCACCATAAAACCAACTAACTGTAAACATCATTAAACATCAGTTGAACCTGGTTGACCTCAATGACAATATAAATAACTGATCATGTCATCTTCCTCTATCGGTACAGTCATCCACCATCATCTCATCTTCATCAGTTATGCCAAACATGCCAACATACCTATCAAGTGGTCTTGATTCAACTCTTTTAGACATATAAAGGAATTGAATCACATCTTCCTCTTTAGTCTATTTTGGTTGCAATGTAACATAAGGAGACATAATTCCTTTAAAAATGACACCTCTACAATGGATTACCTTTTGTGCAACAGGGTCCCAAAGCTTATATCCTTCCACACCATAACTGTAACTGATGAAGATACATTTCACAACCCTATTCTCCAAAAAAAATTTCTTCCCCTTTGACACATGTGCATATGCCTCGCAACCAAAAAATCTAAGATGTCTCAATGAAGGTGTGTGACTTGACCATTCTTCCATATGTATTTTATCAACAAGAGCTGATGTAGGAGACCTATTAATTAGATAGAAAGAAGTGACAACAAATTCAACCCAAAAATTTTGTTTGAGACCAACACCACTCAACATACTCCTAGCCTTCTCCATCAGTGCCTTGTTCATTCTTTCTGCAACTCCATTTTGTTGTGGAGAATACAGAGTTGTCTTTTGTCTATTAATGCCATAGTCTTTACAAAATCTATCAAAATCGTTAGAGAAAAATTCACCACCATTATCAATCTTCAAACATTTAATTTTCCTACAATTCAACCATTGCTTTAAATTATTTAAAATGACTAAAAACTTCAGATTTACTCTTTATAAAGTGTACCCATGTCCTTCTACTAAAATCATCAATAAATGAAACATAATATGTGGATTTTCCAATGGAAGGAACATCTACAAGACCAAACACATCAGAATGAATGAGATCCAAAACACCACAAGATTTATGAGAAGTAGAGTAAAATTGAATGCGGTTTTGCTTTCCATAAATACAATGCTCACAAAAATCAAAGCCAAGATTATAAAAATTTAAACCTTCAATAAGGTTTTTATTTTTCAAGGTTCTTAGATCCTTTTCTCCAATGTGGCCAAGTATCTGGATCCATAACTTAGTCTTCTCTGCATGTAATTTTTCTTCAGAAGAAAGAGAACCCTTAGGTACCCAAAAGCCATGTCTATCCGTTGAAGGTGAAACCCTCAAATCTTTCAACAAAGTATCCACAAATTTACTTTTTATAGAAGTTTTTTTACACTCAGTAGTGTATGCCTCTAGCTTATACAAAGTGTCAAATCTAACACTCTAGCAATCACCATAGCACCCTTAATCATTTTACATCTTGCTTCAAAAAAGACTACATGCACACCTGCATCTATCAGTTTGCTCACAGATAATAAATTTCTTTTTAAGCTAAGAATATGCAACACACCGCCAATCCTTTTTATTCTACCATCAGGAAACTTTATCCTAACTTTACCACAACCTATCTAAATGTGAACCATCACCCAAGTACACCTTACCTCCATTAAATTCCTCATATTCAAAAAAACAATCTTTATTGGAAGCCATATTAAAAGATGCACTTGAGTCAATTAACCATTCATCATTACCTGCATGAGTAGCCAAAGCTGCAATGAATGCATCACCATCTTCCTTCTTAGACTCAAAATCAGAATCGTACTTCTTCTTTTTTTCTTTGTAGTCCCTACAGATGTGTCCTAGTTTACTACAATTCTAGCAAATGACTTTGGACTTTCCAGAAGATTTTGATCTCCTTCTAGACTTGGATTTATTACGTTTCTCATTCTTCTTGGCTTTTTCCTTAGGTCTTCCATGGACAGTTAGGGCTTCCTTCAAACTGATGGACACATTCCTCCATGTCTCTTCACCAAGTAGGGCACCTAGCACATTTTTGGACTTCAAAACAATAGAAGTACTACCTATAGCCATAACAAGAGAATCCCATGAATCGAGCAAAGAACTAAGTTAGATTTGGCATTTCTCCTCCTCATCCATCTTGACACCAACAAACGCCAATTGATCCACCAACATATTAAATTCTTCCAGTTGGTCTGTAACTCGTCCACCCTATTCCATTCTCAAGTAATACAATTTCTTCTTCAAGGAAATTTGATTCAATAAGGATTTCGCTTGATACATTTCACCAAGCTTAGTCCATAGCTTCTGTGTAGAGTTCTCTTCGTGGATATTGATCAGAACAGAGTCTACCAAGCACAATCTGATTAGACCCTTATCTTTTCGGTCCATAAAATCATACTGAGTAGTCACAGTAGGATCTACACGTCTTGAGACATTTGCATCACAACATCCCACAAATCTCAATCTATTAGCAAATCTACCATCTTTAGCTTCCACACCCCAAAATTACTTCCATTAAATTTCTCCACCTCTATTCTCCCTGACAAACTTGCGATCTAAAAAATACTACAACAAGATCAAAAAGTGTCTTCTACACAAGATCCCAATCAAATCTGGATTAGTTCAAAAAACCCAACAACCCACAACTGAAACCAAAGGTGATCAGGTTTTGATACCACTTGTAAGGAAGTTAAGTAACAACTTCCTACACTAACCTTGAGAGGAGGGTAATGTGAAACTTATTCAAATTGTTACAATAGCTACATAAACTTAACAAAAATAAACATAATATCATGCATACCATAACATAGTGATTTACATGGGGAAAACCCTTTCGGGAAAAAAAAAACCACACTCCAAAAGTAGCTCAATATATTATTCAACAATCAATAACAAATTACAATATACTTGTAGAGAAAGCTCTCCACAAGAGTATCACTAATCAAAGATCTAGAGGTAACTCAATAGCCATAAGTCTCTTACACACAACCTCTATCTCACGCACCTCACATATAGGAGATACAATATAAGAAACCGTCAAAGCGTATTACAAAACCATGGGCTAAAACCACCCAATAAAGTAGAGTCAACCTTATCTCCATTCTATATGCCCTATGACGTGTTGAAACACACAAAACCATGTGTTCCTCCCTTTTATGGCTCATTTGTGTGTCTAATGCAATTTTATATTTCCTATTATAGGAGACCAAACTTCAGAAAGCCATAACTTGTGAATTGGGTATCCAATTGATAAATCATTTGATGCACGAGAAAGCTCACAAAGTGCTCTATCACCTCATAACCTGCTACACCGGTTACACCCACTTTTTAGGGCATTTTGGAGGGTCTAAAGTCCTCAAAATTAAATTTAAACCTTTCATTGCATCTTCCAAAAACAAAAACTTTAATAACTTCAAAACTAGATATTCAATCTTACAGCAAAAATTTACTCACATGCTTATCTAGACAATCCAAAGCTTCGAGGAGAATTTTGCATCATTTTGTGCTCAAACAAAAATTTACTATATATAATAACCTCATGTAAATGCAAGGTCGAGACACCATTTTCCCAACAATATCTCATCCTCTTGTCGAACGAGTTTCATCAAGTGTTTTATGGATTCTTTCAATTGTTGGTTATCTTCTTTCAACCGATTTTTCTTTTCTTCTTCTTTCCTTGATGACTTTGATAGAGGCATCCAAATGTTCAACCTCTTGCTCTTTCCTTGTAGGTCTCAAATCAATTTTCCTACTTATTATTCATTAGGGGTGATATCCTCTTTAGCTTTTTCATTTTTCAAAGTGGCAAGATGCATTGTGCAAGATCCCAAACCATCCATCATTTGCTTTCTTCTTCTCTACATCTCTAGCAATATGCTTAAGGAAATAATCCATATGTTAGGATTCCCAAAGATACTGAGAGGGGGGGGGAGGGTGAATCAGTATCTAACCGGTATATAAATTTACTTGACTTAAAACATGAAAAGCATATTAAAATTGTGTACTGGTAAACCAGAAATAATGCAGTAACTAAGAATAATAACCAAAACATGAGAAGCACACCATAAAATAGTAATTTAACGAGGAAACCTGATGTGGGAAAAACCTCGGTGGGATTTGTGACCCACAATATTCACTTACTGGCCAATAAGGGAATATTACTCTTACAATAGGGGCCTGCACATACAGGAAGGCCAAGTGCCTAGAGCTCACTGCTCAAATACAAAAGAAGTCACATTGACTTACAAAAATGGATTATACTAATCCAATGTCTCATACTTCTTCAGATTAGCATCTGCTATGCCAGATTCAGTACTGGTTTAAGCTTTGCTACAACATAAACCCTTAACCAATATTTTGCATATTAGGTCTACTTATTTCGCATCCTATTTTACACACTTCCTATTACAAAATGATCTACAATGATCTCATACATATATGAGTCATATTACAACTCGCCATGTTGGCTTACAATTATTTTACAATTAATTCCAAAATACATTTAAACAAAATTGAAGTTGTCCAAGGTGTCGGTATCCTTCCTTTCACTGTCAGTGTTTTGTATGCTGGTGTAGAGTGTCGGTGCCGGTGCCGGTGCCGGTGCCGGTGCCGGTATCTTTGTCTTGTCGGTGTCCTATGATTGCAAGGTTGCCATCAATGACAAAACCTTCAATCACCTACAATTTCTCATTGGAGTGTGCATTTTCCAACAATCTCCCCCTTTGGCATTGATGGCAACACTCATGAGAAAAATCAAAAGTGTCCAAAATATATCCAAAAATAGTCTGCCAAAATTGTGTGCCAAAAAAAATGTATGCTCTCCCTGAGCAGATGATGTTCTTTCTTCTAACCATTTTTCTCATCCCACTACTCCCCCTTTGACATCAATGACAAAGGTTGTCATTCGGTGTCAGTGGAGTCCTGCCTGGATTCTTGTAACCGGTGGGTTACAATCTGAAATATATCTGTCAAAAATAAATTTATACCGTTACTGAATGTTTTGTTGTCGTTTATTGCCTCATGTGTTCTCTGCACTGTACCAGTGAGTATGTGCATTTTCTCTTCCGGTGTCTTCAGTCTGGGAACTAGAGCCTCAGATATTTCTTTTCTCAAAGAAATAAGGTATTCTAGACTTGGACTAAGTCTACATTTCAAGTCCTTTGCTTTATCCTTTATTCCCTGTTTGTCATTTTCTAGCTTCTTGATTTTCTCTTCTTGCTCTGCAATCTTCTTCTCTAACTCCAAAAATGAATCTGATGCACCTATCAGATTGTCAGCAATATTGTTTATCTTATCTTGTGCTTTGTTGATCTCCTTGTCAAGACCCTCTATCAAAATATTTGTTTTATAGGTGTCCCTGTACAGTTTCTTGGAGTCAAGAATTATTTCTCCAAGTTCCGGTAATAGAGTATCCATTTTCTCCTTGTTCTTATTTACAATATCCTCAAAGAATTTCTATTTTTCCTTTATCATCCTTTCCTTAAATGTATCCTCATTTATTTGATCAATAGTCAATAATTTACCAGTGATGAACTTAGACAATGTGTCTAGTTGTCCTAAAGAATCATTATTATAAACTGTGCACTTCGGTGCAATCAATTTAAGAATTGGTATTGTATCATCAATAGCATTATAGGCTTATGCATTGCATTCTGTGATCTTCTTTATTGAATCTAACAAGACCTCTGTTACATTTGTAGGTTTGAATTCTGTCATACATGTACCAGATGTTTGTCCAACAGTCTTTATAATAGCCATGCTACCGGTTGTGGTAATTACTTTACTTGATTCGACCTCTAGTAGGTCAGTCTGTGTTTGCATTTCTGCAAACAAAGGTTTTTGCTTTTCAGTTTGGGTCAGTGGCACTGTGTCTGTCTGAACTTGTGCTTCAACCTATACCTATTTTGGTTTCTCTATCTGTGTCTCAAAGGGTTTCTTTGAGCTTTTAACTGCCAGTTTCTCAGATGTAATCTCAGTTTGTACCTCTGAACTCTCTTTTGCCGGTTCTTTAGATGGTTTTTCTATTGTATCTACCGGTTTCTTTGTGGTATCCTCTGCCGGTTGCTCTGTCTGTTTAGGTTTTTCTATGTTCAACTCAACCTCTATAGCCGGTGACTCAGTAGTCACATTTTTCACCTTATCCTCAGTGGTTTCTCTGTCAACCACAACGTTAACTTCATGTGTGTCTACATTTACCATATACAAAATTTCAGAATTAGGATTTGTATCCTCTATCAGAGTTTCCATACTCTCTGTGGCTGGTTGTTTGTCAGTAGTGTCTACCGATGGAGTATCTGAAAGAGGTGGGGGTACATTGTCAATTATTTTTGGCTCCTCTTGTATTACTACAATCTTTTTCTTCATTCGACTCTTTAACCATTCAAGCATTGTTGACCACTCAACATCCTTATCCAACTCTTGAGATTCTTGGACCTCTTGCAATTGCAGATATCATATCATCATTGACGTTCTCACTTAAAATCTTTGCATTGACACCTTCTACAATTACTTCATTTGGAATGGGCTCCAAGTCCATTGGTTGATCGTCAATAAGAATCTTGACACTTGGAGATGGATTTTCACTTCATCTCCTCTATTAAGTGGACTCTAATGATTCATTCAAACTTTGTACTTCCTATATCCTTGGATTCAACTCCCTCTCTCCTTGAGGTTCATTTTTTGCAATAGATGTTCTATTATTATCTATGGAAATGTTTACCTCCTATACTGAAGAAGTGCTTGTAGATGAGTAAATCTTAGACTCATGAATAGGCTCCTCCTTTCTCTTTGTTTTCTTTGCTCGTGAGCCTTCAGCTATGTCCTTTCCTTTATTTTGACTTTCGCTTCCTTGATTGCTTCTTTCTTTTTCAATGCTAGTATCATGCTAACTCTTAGTTTCTTCATCATCATAAGACTACGAGTCAAAGTGCCCCATTAATTTGGAAGTGAAGGAAACATTATTTTCTTTCAATGTTGTAACTAGTTGATCTACCCACTTCCTTGTGTATGCCAAGACTGGTCTCATCAAATCATTCAAGTCTATTACCTCAGGTGTATTCTAATCAATTCCATGGAGAGGTTTCTCCTTTCTTGTTTGTAGCGACGTTGAACACACTTTCCATCATCCTTCACCTAATCCGGCACTTGAAATAATTGGCAAGCCTTGATTACTTAAACTGACAAACTTGAATATATTTTCTTTCTTATATCAAAATCATCCCTAGCATTTTCCCAATAGTCTTCAAGTTGTACCTTGTACCTATATTTCCTTCTGCTAATCATCTTGATAGAATTGCATGGATCAAAATTCACTCTTGATGAATAAGTGGTGAGAGAGTATAACACGATTCTTCATTTGATCTCTAAATTGCTTGGATTGAAGGACATGTTTCAACTGAATTTCCAATAACCAATGGAAAGCTCACCCCAGGCTTGTGTTAGCTCTTTTGAACTTTATCATAAGTAAATAATTGACTTGCCACCTCTAACAAAACCATCTTGTTTGTTGGGAATCTTGGAAGCATGTAGGCTTTGGATGAAAGTCCCTACACTCAGATGTAGGTGAATGGTGGAAACTAAATGTGCCATGCACCATATTTCTTTCCTAAGTCTTTAGCTTCCCATGAAAGTCTTTGGTGAGTTCCTCCTTGCATGGTCTTGACAATACGCATAAATAAAGCATCATTCACCCTTCTATATTGAGAGATGTTGTGAAGATGCAACTCAAGATAACAATCCCATTGCTTTTCCTTTCTCATTTTGGATTCACCTAATGCATTTTAATCCCTTGTACTTACAAGTCAATTCCAACATGTAGACCACATTTAAACTCATGTAAAAATAGCAAGAATGCTCCGACTTCTTCAATTGCTCATCTATGTTTTCATTGATTATCTTCCTCAATTGCTCATCTATGTACTTACAAGTCCTTTCCAACATGTAGATCACATATGAACTTGTTGGCTTGATGATGATTGTAATGAATTCATCACTTGTTGTCATTGATGAAACACTCTCTCACACACATATGATTATATTGACTATCGGTGTAGCTTCAATTGTTTACACTGTCAACCGATATGTTAGAGGTTTATCTCTAACCGGTACTTTGTGTCAACCGGTATGTGCATAAGAGACAACCTATGGTTATACTAAGTCGACATAAAGATGAAGATTAAGATGGAGATCAAGCGGAGACTCAAGGATAATGGTTCAAATGTTTTATTCAAACCGGTATTAATTGTTCCAACCGATATTCGGTAATTTTGTGATGAGTTACCAGCGCCGACTACTTGGCGGTAATTTTTATGATGTTTTATGATCACTTGTCTAGATACATTGCACTTAGGAAATTGTGTTATGATTTCCTTAGGCCGACATAAGATTTGAATGTCTATTTAAAGACATCTTAGTGAATCATTTTAAAGTGATGTTATGTAACTGATGGTATGCATGAAGAGAGAATTTTTTTGTTAAGATGAAGAATGTGTTGAAAAGCAGTGTTGAATGTACTTAGAAGGATCTGATCAAACAAGTATTATGCTACTCAGAACAGATCAAACCATTCTTGTTGTTTTCTAACCATTACAACAAAATCAAATCCCTGAATCGGGTAAGCTCTAACAAGCTTCAATGTATAAATCCTCTAACAAGGTGATCCATTAGTTTGGATTCTTAAATCATCCAGCGAGATTACTCCTAACAAGGTACTAACTTTAACAGGGTATAAGCTTCTAATCAAGCTTTGGGATCCTTAACAAGATTCGCTCCTAGCAGAGCACTTTGTAGACCTTAACTGATCAGTTATCTATTACTGCAGATAGTTAACTTGTGAGTTCCATCTCACTGTGGTTTTTACCCATTTGGGTTTTCCACGTATAAACACTTGTGTTATGGTGGATGCTTTATTTTTTGTGGATGTTATTATATCATTTTGGATTGCATGCATTGTGTTTAAAAGCTTTGTTAAGTTCATCTATCGATTAGTGTTTGAAATAGTGTTTAATTTGGTGTTACTGATTCACCCCCCCTCTTAGTGCTTTTCAAGTCCATCAATTGGTATCAGAGCCTAACTTCTTTGAAGCCTAACCACTTAGAAGGGAGCCTTGAAACCAACATGAGGGACATGAGCTACTTCAAGATGGCTAGAGAGCTAGAAGCTAGCAGAAATGAACTTGAATCCCTTAGGGTCAAACTGAAAGCTTCTCAAGTCAAAAGGAGAGAGATAACCAAACTATTAGGATTCCCAAAGATACTGAGAGGGGGGGGTGAATCAGTATCTGACCAGTAATAATATTTTCTTAACTTATAACATGAAAAACATATTAAAACCGTGTACCGGTAAACCAAAAATAATGCAGGAAATAAGAACAATAACCACAACATAAAAGGAACACCATAACACATTATTTTAATGAGGAAACCCAGTGTTGGAAAAATGTCGGTGGGATTTGTGACCCACAATATTCGCTTACTGGCCAATAAGGGAATATTACTCTTACAATAGGGGACTGCACATGCAGGAAGGCCAAGTGCCTAGAGCTCATTGCTCAATTACAAAGGAAGTCACACTGACTTACAAAATTGGATTATACTAATCCAATGTCTTGTACTACTTCAGATTAGCATTTTCTATACTAGATTTAGTACTGGTTTAGGCTTTGCTGCATACATAAACCCTTATCCAATAATTCACATATTAGGTCTGCTACCTTCTATTCCTATTTCGCATCATACATCTTACAAAATGATCCACAATGATCTCATACATATATGAGTCATTTTACAATCCGCCATGTCGGCTTTAAAAAAGATTTTACAATTAATTACAAAATACATTAATACAAAAATGATGTCAGCCAAGGTGTCGTTATTCTTCTTTTTCGGTGCCGGTGTTTTGTATGTCGATGTAAAGTCAACCGGTGTCGGTGCTTATGTCTGCCTGCTGGTATCACATGATTGCAAGGTTGCCATCAATGACAATACCTTCAATCACCTACAATTTCTCATTGGAGTGTGCATTTGCCAACAATCTCCCCCTTTGGCATTGATGGCAACACTCATGAGAAAAATTCAAGAATGTATCCAAAAATTGAAGTCCAAAAATTTTGCCAAAAACTGTATGTCCAAAAATGTGTTATCAAGATGTATGCCAAAAATGTATGCTCCCCCTAAGAAGATAATCTCTAATTTTGGATTTATTTTTCTCATTTCAACTACTCCCCCTTTGACATCAATGACAAAGGTTGTCATTCGCTATCAGTGGAGTCATGCCTGGATTCTTGTAACCGATGGGTTACAATCAGAAAAATATATGTCAAAACCAAATTTAAACCATTACTGAATGTTTTGTTGTCTTTTATTGCCTCTTGAGTTCTCTGCACTATATTGGTGAGTATGTGCATTTTCTCTTCCGGTGTCTTCAGTCTGGGAACTAGAGCCTCAAATATTTCTTTTCTCAAAGAAATGAGGTAATCTAGTTTTGGACCAAGTCTACATTTCAAGTCCTTTGCTTTATCCTTTATTCTTTCTTTGTCCTTCTCTAACTGCCTGATTTTCTCTTCTTGTTCTACAATCTTCTTCTCTATCTCCAAAAATGAATCCGATATACCTATCAGACTTTCAACAATATTGTTAATCTTATCTTGTGCTTTGTTGATTTCCTTGTCTAGATCTTCTGTTAAAATATTTGTTTTACAAGAATCTCTATACTGTTTCTTGAAGTCAAAAATTATCTCTCCAAGTTCTGGTAATAATGTTTCCATTTTCTCCTCATTCTTCTTCACAAGTTCCTCAAAGAATTTCTCTTTTTCTTTAATCATTCTCTCCTTGAATGTATCCTCATTTATTTGATCAACCGTCAGTATGTTGCCAGTGATGAACTTAGACAATGTGTCTAGTTGACCTCACGAATCCTTATTATCAACAATGCACTTTGGTGCTATCAATTTAAGAATAGGAATGGTATCATCAATAGCCTTATAGGCTTGTGCATTACATTTTGTGATCTTCTTTTTTGAGTCCAATAAGACCTCTGTTACTTTCATAGGTCTGAATTCTTCCATAGAAGTACCAGATGTTTGTCCAACTGTCTTCACAATAGCCATGCTATCAGTTGTAGTAATCACCTTACTTGATTCGACCTCTGTTAGGTCAGTTTGTGTTTGCATTTATACAAACAAAGGTTTAGGCTTTTCAGTTTTGGCTGGTGGCACTATTTCTGTCTGAACGTGTGTTTCAACTTGTACCTGTTCTGGTTTCTCCATCTGTGTCTCAGAAGGTTTCTCTGAGCTTTCAATTTCTGGTTTTTCAGATGTAGTCTCATTTTGTACCTCTGTACTTTCCTTTGTCGGTTCTTCTGATGTTTTGCCAGTTGTATCTACCGGTTTCTTAGTGGTATCCTCTGTCGGCTGCTCTATTTGTGTAGGTTTTTCTATGCTTATCTCAACCTCTGCAGCCGGTGACTCAGTAGTCACATTTGTCTTCTTGTCCTCAGTGGTTTCTCTATCAACCACAACATTTACTTCTTGAGTATCAATATTCACAGTGTAAAAACTTCAAACTCAGGATTTGTATCCTCTAATGGAGTCTCCATACTTTCAGTAGCTAGTTGACTATCAGTGGTATCTACTGGTGGAGTATCTAAAGGAGGTGGGGGTACATTGTCAGTTATTTTAAGGCTTGGAGGACCACCTACCTTACCTTTCCCCTTATCCCTATCCTTTTGATATACTTTAATAGTCTTTGGTCTAAGTAATTCTTCCTGTTTTTCTTTTTCCACAAAGAATATATCCCATGCATCTATTGTTTCCTCAGAGACTTCTTTTACTCTTCCTGCCATTAGTGTTACATTCCAGTGAGTAGTGGAGAATACTGTCTGATTTGCTTCACTGATAAGTTTATCTATTTCATTAGTTGAGTTGACTGGATGTACTGCAACTAATTTCTCAACCTTGATTTTCTTGTCCAGCTCAACGATGGCTAACCTTCTAGCTTCTAATCTCTTATATAGATCATTTGGTATGTCATCAACAACTTCCATCAAAAAATTCTTATAAATATCTAAGTGTAAAATTACACTGTTTTCTATGCTTTCCTTATCATCTACAGATAGTGTGTTGTATATTTTGCTGATGTTCTTCAACTTACCATCTTCTGTAATTTCACTCAAGAGTTTATCCAGTGGAGCAATATTTTGTTTTGCCTTCCTTTTCTTTGGAGTCATTTTCTTTACTGGAGGCCTAACTACCTGTTGTTTTTGTCTAGTTCTCTTGGGTGCAGGTGAGGGTACCGGTGAGGGTTTTCTTTTCCTTTCTACCCTTTTAAATGCTGTCGGTATATCACTCTCAGAGGAGGTTCCAACCGGTGAAAGATGAGTTTATGGTTGAAGTCCTTCCAACTCACTTTCCTTTATACTAGTTTGCTTCAAAACATCTTCCTTAATTGCTTTAGCCTGTCAGGTTCCTTTTCTTACTGTTTCTTCGACCTTCTTAACCCTTTTCCTAGATTGAATCCCACTCTCAATTGTTTCAGCATTTCCAAAGACTTCTTCAGTGGGTTCCTTTGGTGTTTCAAGGAGGGATTTTGCATAGGTTTCAATAATATTGTCATCTATCTCATAGCCCATTTCAATTACCCAGATAATTCTAGGGACAACTGCCTCCATCCAGATTTCATCTTTCTTGATTACAAAAAAAATTCTTTCTGATACTTGTCCACAATAGCTTGTGACAGTCTCACTCTGGTTTTCATTCGAGCCTTTAATGCTTGAAAGTATTTATTTAAGTTTTTCTCTCAATTTTCTCCCATGTTGTTTAGTAAATCCAATAGTTGCTTTCCTACCGGAATGTCAAAGCCAAAATCTCTTGCACCAATATCGGGTACTTGTTTAGTTATGTACAGAATTAGACAAAAAAGTAAATTTCCAAATCTGAATGTTCCTTTCTTATCTCCTTTAATTTTCCCCAGATTGTCTATCAATTCATCTTTGAGTCATTCACATATATCTATTCTAGTATTGTCATTTACCATGTCATAAGCACAATTAATACATAGGCTAGAAACTGAGTTCAACCTATTTGCATGTGTAGCTTTGTAACCTAAGATCATACTGATAAATCTGACATTTATGTCCTTTACATCGTTTACCCTTAGATACCTTTTGTCGAATGTTGCACCAGTTAAATCCATCACTGTGTCATTTGAGACTCTCTTTGTTTTGTCAGGTTTGCTACTGGTGGAAGGTAACCTTGTTACTGCTTTAACGACTTCCTTTGTGATTTTATGGATTGAATCCAACCAAAAGAATTCACCATGAACCCTGCTTAACACAATTCTTATAATATCCTTGGGAAAATCTGGGACACTAAGGATTTCAGTAAAACCTAGGGTTTCCACTATCTTATGTTCTAGCTTGATATTTCCAGACTCATCACAAATCACATTCCTATACATATTTTTGATCTCATCATCACCTAATTCCTCTATATGACAATGTATATACATCCTAGGGTCTTTAGCATATACTACTCCCTTAGGAATTTGAGAAAATGCACCTATGCTATCATCTTTCTTCGCAATTTCAGGAACTAGTTTGAATACGGGTCTAGGGCACTTAACAACCTCAACAATAGTAGGGTTTGCAATAAATTCAGGAGTGGATGAGGATGCCATGATTATAAATACCTCAATCTGCCTTTAGGATGAATGCTTTGATGAACTGCTTCACTCTTTCGCTAAGGATGCCTTCGCTCGATAATTTTCGCGCTCTCGAAGGTTTGAATGCTCGGTGAATGGAAAAAGGAGCCAAAACACTTGCTTTATAATCTTATTTTCTCTAACTACCATATTTAATGCTCGTCGGTTAAGTCACAACTTAACTCATCTGTCGGTATAGAAGTAATTTCAACTTCTCACCATCAACCGAGGGAATAATAGCATGTTTTTCATTTTGTTGCTAAACCCTCAAGGATTTTTCTTCAGTTAGATGAAGAGTCTCTTGCCGGTAGAGTGTTACTTTTTTTTGCCGGTGGAGGAGTATTCCTATCAAGATTCTGATTTCACTTTCTAATCCATTGTTTTGAGAATTCTTGCTTTACCTCTTCAACCTTTTCTTTACCTTTCAAACTAGGACCTTTGTTATTTGCTGGTGGGGACTTGCTTCTACAGAATTTTGCAATATGTCCAATCTTGTTACATGCATACCAAGTCACATTATTTTTCTGAATAGCTTTCCCATATCCTATGCCGGTATGTGTTCTGCATTGATTAGATAAGTTGTCATGCCCAAACTTTTGGGCACAAATGGAATAATTTTTTTTAAAAAAATACTTGACTAACTTACTAAAATCAACCTAGAGAAAGTCATATTAAGCCTATTTAACCATTTATTGAATTTGTAAATAGACCAACCTCTTTTTTTTTTCAGTTTACATGAAGGAATAAAATGAGCTTATATTTTTCTATATGACAAGATTACAACAAATATCATTTTAGTAACTATAGGAACTTGATAAAAATAATACACATTCTTTTTACAAAGGTAAATCAATAAAATAAAGCATTTCTTTATAACATACTTAGTTTACAATGTAGATAACAAATACAAGGGGTTTGAAAACCCTTCTAGTCTCTCCTTTCCTTTGAGAGAGGACTTTCAAATAAAATACAAGCATTTCTTTACTCTTGGAAGATAAATACATCATTGGCTTTTTCTTTACAAAGATACAATAATAAATACAACATTTTTTTGAATCTTTTCTGCAACATAAGTAAAAACCAACAACTAATTTCTTCTTCTTTTCCTTCCCATCCCAAGCAACCTGCAAATAGACTAAAAAAACTTGACCATGGAGTGCTCACCTCCCAGCCTAGGCTTACTAGAAGCCACCCCCGAGCTTGGAGAACCAAGCACTAGACGGGTCACGAACAAACACTCACAACAAGCAAAGGGGAAACACTCAACAAACATTTTCCCAACCCAAGCTACACTTTCACCACAACTTGTGATGATTTTTCTACGGGTGGAAGTGGACCAAATACCATTGGGGAGACTGCAAGCATGGACAACTCAAGCCACCTCATGGCAACCAAAATACAACAAAATACATCTCCACACCCTTATGGCCCCCAAAGGCATATAAGCCATATCTTCTCCCCTTATGACCCCCAAATGCATACACAAGGCTATGCAGCAAGGGTCACCAAGAACACCCTTGAGATCACTCTCCTTAAAGGAGAGTCTCTCACCCAAGGATGTCATGCTTCTTCCACCCCAAGACCACCCTACTCTCCCAAGAGTAGAAGGCCTTGGACAATCCCAATACAAGAAACATAAAAAGAAACAAAGGAAGGAAAAATTACATCTTTCTTCTACAAAGCAAAATACATATACACATCTTTTTCATACAAGCATATTTCCAAACAAACATATAAAACATAAACAAAAGAAGTAAGAACCAACCTTAATCTGCCAAAAGGTTTGATAGACTTAGTTGGGGATGAGAAGCCCAAATCCACACAAACTCTTCACCCAAATCCACACAAACTCTTCACCAACACTTCACCAAAAATTCTATCCTACAACTATTCCTTTCAAAAATTGCATAATCTCCAACAATGGAGAGTGGGTGATTACTCACTAAGTCCCTAATCCTTGCCTAAGAAGGCCTCTCTCACTCTTCCCAACCCCTTGGGTAAAGTGAGAGTTCCCATTGGTTGTTCTTCCCAACCTCTTACATGTTGCTAAAACTGGAAAGGGAAAAGGTAAGAGAGGATGGGGAAGAGAGTATGACACTAAAAGGGAAGGTTGTCTATCCTAGGAGGAACTTTCTAAGTTGAATTTTCGCTCACCTTGGGAAAACCACTCTTTGAGGTGACTAAACAGTCACATGGGAGTAGTCACATGTTTAAAAATACCCCTAACCCATAGGTATACCCTTTGGACCTTTGGAAAAGCCCTAAAACTGACCCTAGGAGTCCATTTGACCCCTTAGAAACCCAACTGAAGTTAACCTACGGGTCAAACCTGAGTTGACCACTCCCAAGACTCCCTACCCAAGGCAAATTTGGGACCACACTCATATGTTTGAATGGCTTTGGTAGAAACAAAACTCCCTCCAAGAGACAAGTCAAAATCAAAGACACTAATCAGCACGTGTCAAGTGACACAATAAAATACGATATAAAAATCACACATGGAATTTGTCTCTTGTAGGATTACACAAATTAATAAAATCAATTTAACACACATGCATCATTTACTTTCACAAATAAAATACAATACACACAGGGTGTTGTCTCTCCAAATAGACAACCCCTGGCATTACAAACGTACATAGGTCTAGGTTTGGTTCTCCATATTATTTCCATGGTCACATGGATAATTTTCCTGCGCATCTCAATTAACACATTAGTAATTCCAAATAACCACAAATATATTATTAAACACATGAATTCCAATACACATCAAACACTCATACAATTGACAGTAATAAAGCAATATCTCATATATTCCAATTGATTCCACATAATCATTTATCATAATCCTCAAAATTGATCCATTCATATTATAAGCATCCTATTTCTATCATCAAAATGAAGTCCTGCAAATCCAATAATGACATACATCATTTCAAAGTAATTCTATTCTAGCAACATATAAAGTTTCATATTCATAATTGCATAAGAAATAAGCATCAATATATGTCAATGTGATCTAAATCATGGAATCATATAAGTTTTAAATCCATAATGCATAAAATAAAGCATCCATAATAGTCTCAATATGAAAATAACAGAAATGTCAGGATGAGTCGGGGTAGGGCCTCACATAAGTGTCCAAATCTTCCACAAACATAACATATTACATTCATTCTACAATTTTCTGAACTATGACCAACTTTGTTGCATTTAGAACATTGACCAGTGGGTGTATTAGTGTTCTGATAATTTCTAGATCTACACTGATTTTCTCTATGACCATACTTGTTACAGTTAAAGCATTTCCCATTAAATTTGTAAGCATTAGGTTGTCTTACCGGTTTGCTATTATCATGATTGTTTGCAGTACCAGAGCTTTCACCAATTTCAAAGCCAAGGCCATTTGTATCACCATTAGGTTTCTGATTCTTTAGCATGTCACCAAGTTCTTTTGAAATTTTCTTGAATTTCTCCTTGTGTTGATTTGCAGCAGTCAGTTCATTCTCCAAGATTCTTTTTTGTCTCATGAGTTCAGTTCTATCATTTTGTGTATGCATCAGATCTGTCTTCAACATATCATTTTCATGACTGAGTCTTGTGTTTTCATTTTCAACATCATTTAGTCTTCTAACCAAGTCTTCTTCGTTCTTCTTTTTTTCTTCAATTTCTTTACAGAACCTCATAGTCATATCTTGCATCTCATTCTTTGTTGTATTGATTTCTTGTCTTAGCTTGTTTACCAAATCATTAAGAGTTTCCTTTTCATCTTCATCAATTTGCATCTTTTCACAAAGTTCTCTCCTCTTGTTCCTTACAATAGTAAAATTCTCTTGAAGTGCTTGAATGATATCCTGAGCAGCCTTCAGATCATCTTCAAGTTTAATATTCTTCACCTTTTCTGCATCATAGTCTAAAAGAGTTGTTTCCAATTGCTTTCTCAAGTTTTCCATCTCTACCGGTGTCAAGATCTTCCTCAAGCTGTTAGGCTTTTGGAAATAGAGGACCAAACTCTGATACCAATTTTTAGGATTCCCAAAGATACTGAGAGGGGGGGGGGTGAATCAGTATATGACCAGTAATAATATTTTCTTAACTTATAACATGAAAAACATATTAAAACTATGTACCGGTAAACCAGAAATAATGCAGCAAATAAGAACAATAACCACAACATAAAAGGCACACCATAACACAACATTTTAATGAGGAAACCCAGTGTGGGAAAAACCTCGATGGGATTTGTGACCCACAATATTCGCTTACTGGCCAATAAGAGAATATTACTCTTACAATAGGGGCATGCACATGCAGGCAGGCCAAGTGCCTAGAGCTCACTGCTCAATTACAAAGGAAGTCACACTAACTTACAAAATTGGATTATACTAATTCAATGTCTTGTACTGCTTCAGATTAGCATCTTCTATGCCAAATTTAGTACTGGTTTAAGCTTTGCTACATACATAAACCCTTATCTAGTAATTCACATATTAGGTCTGCTACCTTGTATTCCTATTTCACATCATACATCTTAAAAAATGATCCACAATGATCTCATACATATATGAGTCATTTTACAATCCGCCATGTCGGCTTTACAAAAGATTTTACAATTAATTACAAAATACATTAATAGAAAAATGTTGTCGGCCAGGGTGTCGGTATTCTTCTTTTTCGATGTCGATGTTCTGTATGCCGGTGTAGAGTCTGTTGGTGTCGGTGCCTGTGTCTGCCTACCGGTATCACATGATTGCAAGGTTGCCATCAATGACAATACCTTCAATCACCTACAATTTCTCATTGGAGTGTGCATTTGCCAACATGAACAACTATTAGAAATATATGATAATAGTTCTTCAGATGAAGCCAATATTGATGCATTAGCAGAGGAAGTTGAAATGATGAACAGTGAGAAACTGAATCTAAGGAGAGAGCTAGAAGGTCTCACTATCCACATGAGTTAGGAACTGGAAGCCGGAAAAGCTACTGAAGATCTTATCAAGGAAAGAGATCAAGAGATTACAAAGATCAAACGGGAAAAAGACACCATGCATGAGAATTTGATTGTTGAAAGAGAAGAAAAGGAGAATCTACACCTAGATCTTTAACTTGCATCATCTCTGATAGAGAACCTGTCTAAGCATAATGAAGATCTCATCAAATATCTTACTAAAGCCAATGAGAAATTGGAGAAGTTCATCAAAAGTTCTACCATGCTGGAAGAACAAATTCAATCACAAAGAATGAAGGGTGATATCACTGGACTTGGTTTTCACACAACTGAAAAAGGTGAATCCTCCAGTACAAAGAGCATCAATCCTAAGAACAAATCTGCTCCTAAGATCAATAAGCCTACTAGTAAGAAGGTCTTTAAACCTGTCTTCTTTGTTTGCCATAAACTTGGTCACACTGCAAATGTTTGTAGAGACAGACCTAACATAAATGTAAGGTACAATACTAATGCTAGCTATATGTCCAAGAAATTTTAAGGTCATTGCTTCACATATGGAATATATGGACATAGATCTGTTGAGTGCAGATATGGAGCAAATAATCTTGTGCCTCACATGCATTGAATACCAAATGGTGACCAGATGAGGAACTTTGATAACCAGGTAAATTTGAACTGGCAAAGATCCTATGGCAACCCATTTAGTCCATTCGAGATGGAAAAGGTAACAAATGTTATCTGCACCTTCTGTAATAACTTTGGTCATGTGGCTATGAACTATAGAAGAAGAACAGGAAGAGGAAATGCAGGACCATGGAGATCATCTAGTATGACCTGTTATCACTGTAAAAAACCAGGGAACTTAGCAAAATTCTATAGATCCAGAAATAACAAACCGGTCAACTCTTCCAAGGATCAGAAAGGAAAGCAAAAAGTTGATATTGAAGAAACCAGAGAGGATATGAATCGGATTTGGAAGAAGAAAAGTGATGACTCACCTGGAGAAGAAACTGTTCCTTCACCTAGTGAAGAGAACCCTGCACCGGTGACTTAAGCCTTTTTTAATATGGCTAAGGGGAGCTTAATGGTAAAACATCTCTAGACCCCTTGTGAAAAATGAGCGAGAAAGAATTTTGAAACATGAAATTTTGGTAACTTTTTTTTAACATGTTATCAACCGGTTTTCCACTTGAGCGGTGAAATTAGGGTTTGTAACCCTAACGGGCGAGCATTTATTGCAGTAGGTAAAAGGATAAAAGCGAGTTTTACTTTGTCATTTTTACCCTAACTCATTCGAGAAAGAAATTTGAAGCGATTGCAAGAGCTGAGTAAGATTGTCTTGTTGTTAATTATCGAATTGTTTCGTAATTTGAGAAATTAAGTTGAATTGAAGGTTAAAGAAAGTTGAAATGGTGTGCACTTGGGCATTTCAACTAGTAAATGGGGCAACATACATGAAACAAGGTATTTCTTTGAACATACCACTTCTAATCTTGTTTATCTAGAATGGCATCTACTTCAAAGTCTGTAGAGAGGTTGATGATCACTTCTGAGCCTATGGAAGCTACAAAGACAAAACAAATTGTGTCATATAATGCATTGTTGCAAGTTCCAAGCAGAGTTTTGGTCAAAGGTGATTTGTCCAGTTATATAGACTACAAGTTAGAAGATTTAGGATCTCTATACATTTACATATAGCTTAAATCACTTTGTGATGAGAACGGTAAAATTAAGACACAGTATGCTAGGGTTTTCATAATGCCTTCTATTTTCTTGAAGATTTTGAAGAAGCACATATCAGAATAATTTTGAGTAGAGTTCATGGAGAAAACATGTACTTAGAAAGGACTCACACAATTACAAAGGAAGCCATTCAGGTTGTGACTGGTTATTTCTCAACTGGTGAAGTACCTGAGTTAAGGAAAATTTCTAAGAACACTGTCTTCAACTTAACCGGTTCTACTTCTGATAAGTGTGCCTTTTCTATCAACAATATTAGAGACCTTGCAGTAAAACTAGCAGCAATGGTGATAGGCTATCGAGTATTTTACTCTAGTAGACTTAATAGTGTTCTATCTACAACAATTCATATTGCTCACAAAATGATTGTTGATAATGTAGACTATGATCTATGTGAAGCCATCATAAGGCAATTATTTCAAAATTTGCAATCATTTAAAAAGGATAACAGTAAAAAATTAAAGTATGGTCAGCTATTGGTCAAATTATTCTTTTATTTTTCAGAACTTTCTACTAGGAATTGGAGACATTGAGTGGTCAAAGGACTCACCGGTCTCTGCACAAATTAAGAACATCATTAAGGCTATAAAGAATACTTTCCATGCTACTTTGAATAGGTATTTCAATGAGTTCCAAAAGAAGATGAGCATGAGAATGAGGCTACCAGAAGATGTGTTAAAACACGTTGAGGACATAATCTTCACCGTTACCACTGACTTTTTCTTAATGCAAGCAATTGAGCCAAGAGAAGAAGAAATGGAAGACAACAGTTATGAGGTTAATCATGATCTACTGGTTGGTTATGCTAATACCCTATTAGCATCTCCTATAGACAATAAGCAGACAAAATTGGACATTGTGGTAGTCCAAGAGGCACCTGTACAAACCAGTACTGCACCTATTAAAAGTACAAAAGGAAAGAATAAAAAGCTTGATGAAGCATCTCCAACAAAGAGTACTAGGGTTACCAGGAGTTTCCTAACCAAAAAGGAACTAGAACCCAAGGTATATACTAAGAAAGAGACAAAGAAGAGAGGCAGAAAATTAATTTTGCAACCAGAGTCTGAGGGAACAGATTCTGATGAAGAACCAAAGAAGGCAAAGACAACAGGAAAAATATCAAAGAAGGTTAAGGAAGTGCTAAAGGCAACTGTGCCTATTGATATAGCATCCTTCAAACCTGAAACCCATTTTGAAAGGACAATGAAGACACTAAGGATGAATAGGTTTGACAATGTAAAGGAGCATTTTGATTCCTTCACTGAAGATGAGAAAGAGAAAGTGATTCAACGAGTAATCATTCATCTATGTCATTAGATTAAATATCCACAAGAATTAGAAAAAGATATCTCAGGGTCTTTGAATACTATTCTTTTGAATAAATGGGAGGAAGCTATTAAATTAGAAAAATAAATCATTGATAAGGCATTTGTACAATATTTTCCTAAGGATGATATTAGTGCTTTAGTTGCTCGATACAAATCTCAGTTTACATTCAAATCAAGGAGACTGAAGTTACTCAGTGGAAAGAGAGCAATCATTGAGACTGAGACTCATCATATAGCATGTGATATCAAACGGATGGAAGAGCTCATCCAATCCTCTATGAATGAGGATAATGCTACTGATGATGTTACTCCACCAGAAATGGATGAAGAGGAGATTATTCAACCTAACGAGGTCTATCCACTCAAGAAGAAGGATGATTCCATTATTCTTGTTGATGATAATGTTCAAAACATAGTGGACCTATCTGGAGACTACACTGTACCATATATGGAGCCCCCAACAATCACTAATGTACAGGTTACACTAGTTGAGCAACCGACTACTCAACTAAATATGGACAATCCACCAGCAACAAAACAATTGGAGAAACCCCAATCTCCACCGGTCATTCAAGAAATTTAGAAGGAGGCTACTGAAAATGTTGCCACACAGTCACCTGAAATGGCAACAGAGAAAGCTATCATTAAGATTGTATTCCCTGAACCGGCAAAGCAAAAACAACTTGAAGATGATGATAATGATTCTTTAAGTATTTCAGAACCTATTGATATGAACACTTTGAGCGCATCAGAAATGTTGAAGATTGCTAATGTTATGCAATCTAGAGTGCATAAGAAGAGACTAAAAGAGCAAAGGGTTGAAGCAGAGACAATTCAGAATGCAATAGAAATTTTGTCTGGTCTACTACCAGAAACATCTCTAGCACATCTTTCTACACCCATTAGCAAACTTGGTCAATTAGTTGCAGATGCATCTGATCAAATCAAGTCACTAGAAGATGCTGCTCAACTGTATGCAAAAAAGAATCACAAGAAGTATGGAGAAAAACTAGCAAAGGATATTGATAGTGGGAAAATGGCTCTGTCGCACAATAAGGATTTGTTGAGAAATGCTATTGAAACGAGAGGAAAGTATCTTGCTTCCACATCTAATGTTTCTTTCTTTTATTCTAACATTTCAAAAAGTCAAATAGAAACAGAGCAAGAAATGGAAAGGATATGCAAGGCCTATGTCCCACTCCAGGACTCCATACATACTTTTAACAAATCTGTAGATGATTTGCATAACAAACTGGACATCTATGATAATGAGAAGGCAAAGACACTTTGATCTCTAAAAGAACTCAAGATTCTGCTCACATCACAAGTAGACATATTACAGACAGTCTACTCCAATGCAGAAGCTATTCTTGCAACGCCTGAAACCTGCACATTGGACTCAATGGAAGAATTTCATTCACAACTGATGTCTACATTCGAGTATACTGCAAACATACTGGAATCATGGGAAAATGCTTTGTCACAATTGAAGACAAGCTTCAATGCTATTTTTATGAGATTAGCTAATGCATGAACTTTTTTTCAGTTATTGTTATATATGCTAAACATTTTGATACAAATTTTCTATATATATATATTTTACCTTTTCAATTTGGCATTGTTGTCAAAGGGGGAGTAGAAATATGTATGTGTGTTTCTGAAAATTTTGTATAATGTATGCATTAAGGGGGAGCATGAGTAAATGTGTAAATTTGTTATGCATGCACACTTAGCGGTATTATTGTAAAATTTTCTATGTTGCCATCAATGCCAAAGGGGGAGATTGTTGGCTTGATGATGATTGTAATGAATTCATCACTTATTGTCATTGATGAAATACTATCTCACACACATATGATTTTATTGACTACCGGTGTAACTTCAATTGTTTACATTGTCAACCGGTATGTTAGAGGTTTATCTCTAACCGATACTTTGTGTCAACCGGTATGTGCATAAGAGACAACCTATGGTTATACTAAGTCGGCATCAAGATGAAGATCAAGATGGAGATGAAGCGGAGACTCAAGGACAATGATTCATATGTTTTATTCAAACCGGTATTAATTGTTCCAACCGGTATTCGGTAATTTTGTGATGAGTTACTAGCACCGACTACTTGGTGGTAATTTTTGTGATGAGTTATGATCACTTGTCTAGATACACTGCACCTAGGAAATTGTGTTATGATTTCCTTAGACCAACATAAGATTTGAATGTCTATTTAAAGACATCTTAGTGAATCATTTTAAAGTGATGTTATGTAACTGATGGTATGCATGCAGAGCAAATTTTTTTGTTAAGATGAAGAATGTGTTGAAAAGCAGTGTTGAATGTACTTAGAAGGATCTGATCAAACAAGTATTGTGCTACTCAGAATAGATCAAACTATTCTTGTTGTTTTCTAACCATTACAATAGAATCAAATCCCTTAATCGGGTAAGCTCTAACAAGATTCAATGTATAAATCCTCTAACAAGGTGATCCATTAGTTTGGATTCTTAAATCCTCCAGCGAGGCTACTCCTAACAGGGTACTACCTTTAACAGGGTATAAGCTTCTAATCAAGCTTTGAGATCTCTAACAAGATTCACTCCTAGCAGAGCACTTTGTAGACCTTAATTGGTCACTTATCTATTACTATAGATAGTTAACTTGTGAGTTCCATCTCACTGTGGTTTTTACCCATTTGGGTTTTCCATGTATAAACACTTGTGTTATGGTGGATGCTTTATTTTTTGTGGATGTTGTTATATCATTTTGGATTGCATGCATTGTGTTTAAAAGCTTTGTTAAGTTCATCTACCTGTTAGTGTTTGAAATAGTGTTTAATTTGGTGTCACTGATTCACCCCCCCCCCCCCCTCCTCTCAGTGCTTTTCAAGTCCATCAAAACTCATTTCAAAGCATCCAATGTTGGTTCTCCAACTTTGCTCCATCATGAGAGGATCTTCGACTTCAGAAGTATGCCTCTAGAATCTTCCTTGATTTATGTTTGCCTCAACATCCCTCTAGTCCTTGGGGCTAACATCTACACTCGAGAAAAAACTTGAATTATAATGAAGCATATATTGATAAAATTTTAAAGTGTAAGGATTGAAGTGCAACAATTGATTTCAAAACATGAAAGCTTGAACTTATGCATTCACAATTCAAATTTAGAATAATATTCAAAGTGATGCACAAATCAGAATTCAACTAATATTTCATAATACAATAGGATTCTTAGCCATTAGAACTCTTATTCTTCTCTTCAAATAATCTTAGATTTTTACCCTTCTCAACTTGCAATAATTTGAAATTAGTTGAAACCGGTTTTCATCTCAGAACTTATGAAAATGTCTGATCTTTTCGAGCCTAAAAATGTCTGAAATGTTAATGATCAATGCTTGCAATCCTTATTTCCTTGTTGTTAATCATGAAAAACCCTTGCTCTAATGGCCTCTTCCACAACCACCTTTACAAATGCTGATGAAATTTGCTCCTCTCCTAATCGCAGGTCTGGAATTAAATGTGTTTGTTTGAATTGATTGAATTGGTTGATCCTCTCCTCTCTTTATATGCGTGGGGGTAGAAATTGAAAGGATGTCGGCTTCTTGCAAAGTTTATAAGTTTTAATTAATAAAAAACGTTTCAAAGAGCTTAATATCTACCTCCAAGTTGGCTATTACTTGATCTCATGCATAATTTTGGAATTCTGCTATCTTCATGTATGATTTCGGGCTTTTAACATGCTTTTCTATGAATTCGGAGTTTTCACCTTGTTATGTAAAAAATCATATTTTTCAGGCCTTCATGCACAATTTCAGTTTTTTCTAGCCCTCATGTAAGATTTCAGAGCTTCTAAGGTGACATGTAATATGGTGGATATTTCACCATGTCATATAATTTGGTGGGTTCTTGTCGCCTTCATGTAAGAAATATGAGATTTAGCCTCCTCATGTAAGATCCTTAAATGCCAAAATTAGTCATTTCCTTATCTTGGTTTTGAAAATTTTACACCTTAATTCAATTATTTATTGAAAACATAGAAAGCATTAGCATAAGATTTTTAGGCCACTCAAGCATGAAATCAAGTTTGGAAGAAAACTATGCAATATTTTAGGATTCTACAATGTTTATGTAAGATATTAGAGATGTGGCAGGCTTATGTAAGAAGTTAGACTTTTGGCTTCTTCATGCAAAAAATCGGGCTTTTGGATACTTCATGTAAGAAATTGGACTTTGGAGACTCTTATGCATAAACTCAAAATTGGAAGTTCATTTCTCATGAAGTCATCAATTTAGTTTCACAAAAAATTCTTCAAGGTTAGCCATTGAATCACTTTGCAATTTGCCAAACTAATCCATTTAAACTTGTTTCAAGGTTAACACTTGCTCACCATAGAAAGGTTGATCTTGACACTAACTCTCTCACCTTCCTCCATCCTTGCAATTTCAGAGATGACATCATCCCATGTAATATTTTGGGATTTCTCCCCACTCATGTAATATTTTGATATTTTACAATGCTCATGTAAGGAATGATGGGTTTTTGCAGTGCTCACACACAACCTTCATCATTTGACATTTGAAACTTTAGTTGGAATTCATGTTTTTGAAACCCTCTTCTTCCATCTTTCCTCATGAACTTGATGCAATCCTCTATAAATGGATCAACCCTAAATACATTTTAAAAATTCAGGGTGCCTCATTCAATGGCCTTTCAACTCCAAGTGATTTCAAGTACAAGGTTTGAGCATGCTTGACACAACCCTAGCCCTATTACTAGTCAACCCTTACCTACCTTGTTGGCATTGACAAAACCGGTTAATCCAAAGAATCGGTATATTAGATGAGATTTGTCATTGATAACTAAAACTGATTGGTGGAGTGATGTGTGTGTGTGAAAAGTGGACCTGTATCTGTATCTGAAATACACAACACTTCAATTAAGTCATTAGATGCACGGTTAGTAAATCAATAATCAATGAATAATAAATCATTACAAAGCGACCCATTGCCTTCTAGTAGATGCGAGTTTAGATTGCTCTCAGATTGTTAAGCTATCCAGTGACTAGACAACACCTAAATGAAGGATTTTTAAATCTATGGATGCAAGATTTAAGCTAGATGGATGCAAGATTAAAGCTAGATATGCAAGATTAATCTAACATGATTTAATAAATATATGAATATTTAAGCTAAATGATTTAAGCAATATGAAATAACTAATATGCAATATCTCAATGAACCTAGAGCAAAAACAACATAATAACAATATATTCTCCAGGATCTTTTTGAATGAGAGATGAGAGCCTGAATTTATAGAAAATTCAGAAAGAAACCAAAGGCTGAGATCAAATGATGATGAGCGGTCAAGATTTTCCAAGAGGAAGCACAATCCAGGTGAATTGATGTGATAGGATGCTTTTCTCAGTTTTAAAGGAAATCAAGATAAAATCAAGAAAAAACTGATTTATTCTCTATTTCATTCAATTTTAATATTTAATTGTTTTAATTGCTTTCTTTGAGATTATCTATCAATTTTTAATTTGTTTTTTTCAAGATTATCTCCAATTGATTTCTTTTCTCAATTTTTAATTCGTTTTTGTCAATTAATTTCTTTTTTGATTTATTTCCTTTTTTGAAGATTTGTGCTCATAATTTCCAATTCCTCTTTCTTGATTTGTTTCCTTTTTTGAAGATTTATGGCAATTTTTATTTATTTTTCAAGTTAATTCCTCTTTTTGATGATTTAATGACAAATTGATTTATTTAATTAAATATGCTAGGATATTTAATAAAATAAACAAATAACTGTTTAAAATGATTTACTTGGAATGATTAATTAATTAAATAAATATTTAATTAATATTGAGTGATTAATTTGCCATGTGACATTGATGATTTTAGAAATTAATTGTGTGCTCAAGATTTATTTAATTGCCTTTGGTTAGGACCTTGGTGACGTTGTCGAGATTAGGGGCTTATGGTTTAGATGATCATTTTTAGGGTATTACATTTGCCCCTCTTTGAATTAATGTGTGAGTAGCACGTTGCTTAAAAGAATAGTTGATGTCTAGGAGATACCAGTTTTGAACTTGATTGATCATGAACCAGATGAAAAGCGAGGTGTTAAGCTTGATTTGAAGCGATGAAGTTGAATAGAGTTGATTAAAGCGATACCGATCCCAAACTTGATTGAACTAGGAATGACAAAGAGCAAAGATACTGAACTTGAACTTGATTGATCAAGAAGCAGATCTTACTGATCTAGAACTTGACTGATCTAGACACAGTGAGTGAAGATAAAAATTGATCTTGAACTTGATTGATCAAGATACGATGAAGATAAACTGTTCAGCTTGATTCGATGCGATGAAACTGAACACCTGCTTAGATTGAGTGTGATCAAAGATACTCTTTAAACCCTTGATTGAGTTTATACGAATAATTAGCTTGATGAAAAGCAATGAAACTAATTAATGTTAAGAGATTGATTTAGACAAAGACAATATTAGCTTGATTTGAAGTGATGAAACTAATATGCCCCTAGTGATTGATTTGATGAAGCTTAGTTGCTTGAAGATTTGAAAATTTTCTCGACATTTGAAGATGTGAGGTCGTAAGGTCACGAGTATGCCCCCTTGGGAGTGAAATTGAAAGATAGCGAGGGTACATGATGATAGGCAATTTTGAGCGATGATAATGAATTGAGCACAAATAATTCAGAGGAATTTTTGAAAATTTTGAGTCGATTAACGAGAAATTGAGTGCAAAGTTGATTAATAGAATAAAATTGAGATTCAACATTGATTCATTGAGAAATTGAGCGCAAATTGAAGAAGAGAATGAGCAGCTGATGAAAGCATTAAGTGGTCAACGTCATGAAATTTCGATGAGAGAATTGACGTTAGATTTCTATTTCGACCCCGAAAATGGACAGGACAGCCGATTTGCGAGCTCTTGATTTGATTTCATCATACTTGTGTTGATTGATTATGAGATGTTCTATATGCTTTATTCTATATGTATGCACTTCTTTTCAGCATGGATGTATGTAATGCAAATGATTATGGATGTCTATTTTTGTTTCTTTTTATGCAAATAAATGAATGTGCAATGAGTAATGACATGCAATTTTTTTTTCATTTTTCGATGCAATAAGATGAATGCAAATGAATGATAGTGAATGTATGAATCTATATAAGATGCTCATGTATGCAGCTAACATCTCAATACACAAGTAATCGATCGGAGAAATGATGAAAAAAGACCACTTAGCTTAGAAATGATGATACTTCAAACTCTCATTCAGAAGATAAAGAGATTAGTGTTACCATACCAAAATCACTCTAAATTCACAAGATGCAAAATGAAATACAAAATGAGATGCAAAATGCAACCTAAACCTAGTCAATGGATTTTGAAAAGCTTAATTTTCATCATTGAGCATTTTACAAACATAGTAGGCAGATTAGAGTTCCTTTCTTTTCATGTGCAATATTAATTATCTTGTCTGCAATGACCTTTTTTCCTCGTTCATATCCCTGGATAAATTACGCATGGACCCAGACTGCACAGTAAAGAAATGATGGGAACCTCCCTGTAGCATTCAAATAAGCAGAGTCGAGGTATGTGAGGCGATTTCACCTTGATGTGAAGGATCTTATCACAAACACCCAGCTAATTTAGATGTTTTCAGATCATCAGAATCATTCCTACAAGCATAAAACAAAGAAAATATTATGCCCCCAATCCTTGCTCCTCTTAGTCAAGATAGACTTCCTCAAATTAATCAGAGGGATAATAATCGAAAACCAATATAAAAGACAACACACAAAGAAAATTTCATGCATATCTCAAATAGTTTAGTGATTGTTTTCAGTTTTGTTTTGCTTGTGTACTCAGTGATAAAACTCTTTAGTAGTCAGGAGACAGGTGACTAACTCAGAGTGGACGACCAGGTTTCACTGACATAAAGATGACTTGGTTGATACTACTTAGGACATGTAAATTGATCAATCAATTACCCTAAGACTAGGACATTGATCAGTTTCAAGCCATGAGGGTTCCAACGTACCAGGATGTCACAAAAGTGACTGAAATATGTACAAGTGAAAGAAAAAATGTATGAAAGTGGGAAATGCCTATGTTGCATTGATAGATGGAGTGCTTGAGTACAAGAGGTGCATATTGCCAGGTTTTCGCCTGCTTGGCAAATATTCTTTTTTTTTTGTACGACTTTTTTTTATTTTTAGGATATCTTCAGGACTTTTTTTTTCTGATTTTTAGAATTTCTTCAGGACATTTTATGATTTTTAGGAGTTTGTTCAGAACATTTTATGATTTTTTTAGGAGTTTGTTCAGGACATTTTATGATTTTTAGGATTTCTTCAAGACATTTTATGATTTTGTTGGAGTTTGTTCAGGAATTTTTTTTTATTTTTAGGATTTTTTCAGGACTTTTTTCTAATTTTTAGGATTTTTTAATGTTTGCCCCTAGTGTCTAGCAAGGCAAAAGGGATTTTGAGTACATGAATGGATAAGCGAATGATGGTGGATGCTTTCAAAGACTATCTCACAACATTAATCCAAGCACATGGTCTAGATATAGCAATGTAAACTAAGGATTTTAGTGATGTAAAGTAAGGATATAGCGCAACGAAGCCATATGGTCCAAATAAGTGGTCATGTCAAGAGGTTTGTGGAAAGAATGTTTTTGCATTTTGTCCATAGTGTTGATCAAGATCAAGGAATAGATCTGGATAAGGGACAAATAGGATAATCAAGATCAAAGGTGGTAATGAAGGATGTAAGCAAGCAATGGATAGGAGCTAAAGGGTCTAGATCAAGTGTAATAGATAGGACACATGAAAACTACAAGGATAATTAACCTTGTCAAGCTCAAAGGTGGAAAAAGGATATGAATGTAGATAGAACGGATGAGGTTTAATGGAGGATGAAAGATAATGGAGGAAGATGGATAATAGATGGATGTACGTGGATAGAACCTGCCCCCAGTGTGGAGTGCAAAAGGATAATGGATTACACATGATGCCTGTTTGCCAGGTTTTCATCATGGTACTTGCCCAAGGTGCCACATGAAGTGGTTTTCACACAAGGACGAATTTATTTGTCTTTACTTTTTTTTCTGATTTTTTTTTTCACTTTTTCATCATTTTTTTTTTCTTTTAGAAGATAATGGAGGTATGATAGGGGATGGAAGAAGGACCCCAACATCTCATTGCTTTGGATGGTACCCTTAGAATATGAGTTGCAATAGACCATGGCTATGAAGGTATGCTCAAAGATGTTGGTAGGATAATGAAATGAAACTAGGGCAAGGATTTATACAAAGGAATGGATAAGAGGAATGGAAGGGTGAAAAAGAGGTGTTGGATAATGGACGGGATGTTGGAAGAATTGTGTATGGATAGATGGAAATGATGGAAAGATCAACATTGGCACATGCCTTGAGGGATGGTGGACATATGGAGGAGAAGTAAATCTCATATTTTGAGATTTGGAAGGAGGAAAGGTTACAGATTTTGGGGCATAAGAACCCAAAATGGATGGAGGTGATGGAGGAATAGACTCAGAAGGTTTGGATGGAGGAACACCAATTTTGGATGCCAATTTTGATTTTTCTTTATAATGTTGTGCTTCCAGAAGCTGCTTAGGGATCCACATGGTTTTTGATTTTTCATGCTTTTGCAATTCCTTAGAGTGCATTGCTTGTACAAGTTCCTTAGGAACCCATATAACTTTTGACTTTTCTTCTTTCTTTATGGGCCTTTGTGGCATTTTGTATTTTTCTTTTTCTTTTTGGATCATATTTTTCTTTGTTTTGACATGTCGATTAGATGGGACATGTTGATCCTTGAATACATGTGGATTACTTGACTTATGACTTTTATGCTTGGCATCCAAATTGCTTGGAGAAGGAAAAGATTGTATGAATGGATAGGAATGATATGGAGTTATTTTAGATGGATGTAAGGTACTCGAAGACGTGTGCCTTTGTTGATCCCGCATAAGAGATGGAGGGATATACGAACCTAGAATGGATGGAAGGGGTGAAGGGGAAGGCGTATATTTGGATTTAACTGGAGAAATGTAGGATGTATGAGAGATGCCAACATCTTGAGAAATATCCCTAAGGCCATGACCGTTAACATTTTCTTTAGTATGGAGGGGTTCTTTCTTGTGGTGACTTACCCCTTTGCCTTTATAAATATTTTGACTTGTAGGATACACTTTTCTTTGGAAAGAAGGCGCGAGTCCATTATGAGATGGAGGTGGAATGTAGGGAATGATAGGATCATGAGAGGGATTTGTAGGCATGATGGATCCTTGAGGTGAATATGGAGGATTATGACAAGGAGGTGAAGGGATACTTTGATCTTAACATGGAAGAGGACCATTGGATAGGGTGTTTGACTCTTCATTTTGAATAGGATTGTTTGAAAAGGTGGAAGAGGCATCATGATCTTGATTATGAAGTGGATTAGGAATGGGATTTGGAAGGATGCTTTGTTCTTGAGATGAAAGGGGATCATCTTGGAAGAAATGGAAAGGTATAAGGGGATCATCATGGGATTTTAGGGAGATGGGATCTTTTTCAATCATTAGATGGGATTGAGGAGTTTTGGTGTCTTGATCTTGATTTATGATAGGACTTTTTTCTTCATTTTTTAGATTATCCTCTTGACATCGAGTCACTTCTAAGGAAGCGGTAGGATTGTGCATAGGCATAGGGGATTCTTGGAAGGTCTTCATAATTTGGCATGATGGGGAAGCATTTTGGAAAGGGCCTTCTGGAGTGGGTATGATTGGAATTGGAGTGTATGATGGCATAGGATCTAGGATTTTTAAATCTTTAGAGGAACTTGTATCAATATTTCCATTGACTTGGATTACCATAGGAGATAGCCCTTGAAGGTAAACATGAGAAGTTTCATTGTTTGAAGGAGATGGTATGGATTGTTGCTGAGAAGTTTTAGGAGATGAAGGCATCATGGAAGGGATGAAGACTACATATGGAGCCTTGCTAGACATAGGTTCATGATTTTGATCATGCTTAGAAATAGTTCCTTCTTTTTCTTTAGGTGAGTCATTAGGATCTTCAATTTCAATGACACCACTATCAATGAGATCTTGAATCTTATGTTTTAATTTCATAAACACTGAAGTCTTATGTTTGTTATGCCTATGATATGCACAGTAACTACTCAAAAATTCACATCCCCATGTGGTATTTTTAGGCAATATGATAAGATTATGCTCAAGAAGATCTTTCAAAGCTGACTCAATAAATTGCTCCAAAGGTGTAAACTGTCTATCAAGAGGATATTTGGAGGAAATGTCTTTATGACTTCGTGAAGGTGTCTTGTGAGCGTGTTTGAGATTTGGCTTTTGATTGTCAATTATTTGCTAGTATTTGATTGTCAAATCACATAACCATTTTAGCATTCCTTGAAGTTTCCCACACTTGATATCATGCATTTGTTTTTCAAATGGAGTCATTAATTTATTTTGTTGGATTTTCATGTCATATATTTCTTCCTTGATATCTTGAAGCATTTGAGAAAAGGTAGCCATGGGAATTGGAGCTAAGGTATCCATGAGATTCTTACTTTTGTCAAACGATTTAGAAGAGCTTCTAGTTTGAACAAGCATTTACAACCGACAGGACCAAGAGCTAGATGTGTTGCAGAAGTCAAGATCAAATTGTAGCTAGTAGTTCATTTAACATAGTGATTGAGAGAAGTTATTAAGATCTGGTCTGCTTTCAGGAATGATCTATCCTATGTAAGATGTTATCTAAGTTAACTTAGGTTTGATAAGATTTTGTTTGAACTAACTGAGAGATGATCGACAAAATCATGCAACGCAACAACAGGGGTACACTATTAAGGTTGTTTATGCTTTGAATTATGATAACCAATTTTATGCTCATTGTAGACTGATCTGGGAAACTTTGATTGTTTTGATTGACAAGATCGGGAATTCATACGAAAGAGGATTGGATAGAGATGAGATTTTGATAGACAAAGTTTCAATGATTGACGACTACTAGTTTTTGATAAGGACTGATGTTTCAATGACTGACGATGACCAGTTTAGAGGTGGACTAAGTTTTTGACAACTCAGGTTTACCAGTTTGTGACACGAACAAAGTTTTGATCATTGATTTTGTTTGTTGTTTTCTCTAGTTTTGGTATTCTAGTTTTAGTTTTAGGGATGAAAACATAGAAAACACGCAAGATATATAATAATTCAATCATAGCACGCTAACCCTATGGAAGTTGGCTTAGAGAAGAAAACCTTTTCTTGCTGACTTAGGTACACACCCAATAGCTAATCAGAATATGGTCATTGAGTCTCACGCAATGGATTCTCAATGCCGTATTAGTCGACTCCAAACGCTAATGGGGGCACGATATGACAATTGTCTTGGGAGAGTTTCTATCTCTCTTGCACAAAGATTATCCCCCTTTCGGAGGTGAACCGGGTAGCTTCTATCTTATAGTTCTTAATCAGGAATTTTGTTTGAAATTAACCCTTGAAGTCATGCAAGCATGATTGATTGAGGCCTATAGCCCAACAAGGTATCGAAACAAGTTGTAGTCACGTAAACATGATTGAGACCGCGAGGCCCTACAAAATGCTTGATATGAGAGATCTCAAAGAGAAAACTCAAATAATCCCATCCTTTGAGACTTTAATCACCAGAGGCCTATTTATTATAGTGAGTTGGAATGCTTGGGTCTAGCTATACTCACTTGGGTCGTTCTCACAGGGTGATTACTTTTTCCCACTGTGACAGGCCTGCTAAAGGTACACAAATCTCAAAACTTAGAAAAAAGCTTCGAGGGTCTAGATTTCTGATTGTCTATAAAAGACAAGAGCGCACTCTCCTACCTCTTAGATTTTTTTGAAAACATGAAAGATAGATTTGTTCTTTAACCAAATAGAAATTTAAGTTCCTAAGAAAATACTAAATTGATACACAACGTTTAGTCGATTCTCCTTAGGCAACCTACAAAACCAATATGTCAGTAGTCATTTTCTTCTTGATTCTTTGGCAGGCGTATGTTTGATTGATAGATTCTTTGACAAGCATCCTGCAAACATTAAAAGCCCAAAATTAGTTTCCAAAATAATATTAAAAAAATTCATCAAAAGAAAATTCTAGCATGCAAACTGTAAATTAAACTAATCTAACAAGAATTTCCATTTTTTATGACTATTGTAGTTATGACAGTTTTGATAGTACTGCACTTTCTCACCTTCCTTCATCCTTGCAATTTCGGAGATGACATCATCCCATGTAATATTTTTGGATTTCTCCCCTCATGTAAGATTTTGAGATTTTACAATGCTCATGTAAGGAATGATGGGTTTTTGCAGTGCTCACACACAACCTTCATCATTTGACATTTGAAACTTTAGCTAGAATTCATGTTTTTGAAACCCTCTTCTTCCATCTTTCCTCGTGAACTTGATGCAATCCTCTATAAATGGATCAACCCTAAATACATTTTAAAAATTCATGGTGTCTCATTCAATGGCCTTTCAACTCCAAGTGATTTCAAGTACAAGGTTTGAGCATGCTTGACACAACCCTAGCCCTATTACCAGTCAACCCTTACCTACCTTGTTGGCATTAACAAAGCCAGTTGATCCAGAGAACTGGTATATTAGATGAGATTTGTCATTGATGACTAAAATTGACTGGTGGAGTGGTACTGGTGGAGTGATGTGTGTATGTGAAAAGTGGACCTGTATCTGTATCTGAAATACACAACACTTCAAATAAGTCATTAGATGCATGGTTAGTAAATCAATAATCAATGAATAATAAACTATTACAAAGCGACCCATTGCCTTCTAGTAGATGTGAGTTTAGATTGCTCTCAGATTGTTAAGCTATCCAGTGACTAGACAACACCTAAACGAAGGATTTTTAAATATATATGAGCATGGATTTAAGCTAGATAGATGCAAGATTAAAGCTAGATATGCAAGATTAATCTAACATGATTTAAGAAATATATGAATATTAAAGCTAAATGATTTAAGCAATATGAAATAACTAATATGCAATATCTCAATGAACCTAGAGCAAAAACAACATAATAACAATATATTCTCCGGGATTTTTTTGAATGAGAGATGAGAGCCTGAATTTATAGAAAATTCAGAAAGAAACCAAAGGCTGAGATCAAATGATGATGAGCGGTCAAGATTTTCCAAGAGGAAGCACAATCTAGGTGAATTGATGTGATTGGATGCTTTTCTCAGTTTTAAAGGAAATTGAACTAAAATTAAGATAAAATCAAGAAAAAACTGATTTATTCTCTATTTCATTCAATTTTAATATTTAATTGTTTTAATTGCTTTCTTTGAGATTATCTATCAATTTTTAATTTGTTTTTTTCAAGATTATCTCCAATTGATTTCTTTTCTCAATTTTTAATTCTTTTTTGTCAATTAATTCCTTTTTTGATTTATTTCCTTTTTTGAAGATTTGTGCTCATAATTTCCAATTCCTCTTTCTTGATTTGTTTCCTTTTTTGAAGATTTATGACAATTTTTATTTATTTTTCAAATTAATTCCTCTTTTTGATGATTTAATGGCAAATTGATTTATTTAATTAAATATGCTAAGATATTTAATAAAATAAATAAGATAATTGTTTAAAATGATTTACTTGGAATGATTAATTAATTAAATAAATATTTAATTAATATTGAGTGATTAATTTACCATGGGACATTGATGATTTTAGAAATTAATTGTGTGCTCGAGATTTATTTAATTGCCTTTGGTTAGGACCTTGGTGACGTTGTCGAGATTAGGGGCTCACGGTTTCGATGACCATTTTTAGGGTATTACATGATGTATCTCGGTAGCAAAGGTGATGACTTGTAAACAACATGGAAGCAACATTAGAGACAGATGATCAAGATTCAATCAGCTCAAGGGAAGACAAACTAAGCTAACCGGTCTGTCATTCAAGAAGATCTATGTTGAGGTCAGATCTTGAGGTTGGTCATTCTGATGATGATGAAGTCATAGAAGGTGACTTAGGCAAGAAGGATTGAGGTTTTATGCAAACCGCAACCTCCTTGGAAAATAGGAGAAGAGTTTATATGGAAGTACTGCAAACCTGTATCAAAGGATGAACCGGTAATGAAGAGCACAATGGTATACCGGTAGACTAGTGAAGCCGAAGGAAGATAGGTGGTCACCGTAAATCGCATAGGAGTGATCGGTTACATAGTTGCCATGGCAAAAGGTGAGTTGGTGAGTTTGTGTCAATGCCAAACTAAAAGTTGGTGAAGTCAACCTCAGTCATCATGTAGTTAAGCCATGATTACTTGTGGATTTTCTGGTACACATTTAAAAGACTGAACTCGACCCAGAAGTCGCTATTTTGGGGGGATGCAGTGGCAGATTTGGTTGAGTAGTTGGAAGAATTGTTGCAGGGCGCGCAAAGCAAGAGCGGGATGAATTGAATTTAAAATCTACCAGGATTTGTGATTGCATTGATTAAGAAAACACCTGAAGGTGACGACAAAGAGTGTATAAAGTGTTTTGAGTTCATAAAAAACTTTTTTGATCAAAAAATTTACAAAGAGCAGATCTTGTGAGAGGCGATCCAAAGTGCAGAGTGAAAGAGTGAGGAAGTGATAAATGATTTAGCAGAGTAGAATGTGTGTGAAGTAGACCGACAGAATACAGAGTCGAGAGTATGAGCAGAGAGTTAGTGTAGTGCAGAGCAGACATGCAAACAAAGTATGATTTTCATTGTTATCTGATCAAGCTATCAATAGCTATTCTAGCAGATCAACTTCCTGTTACTTTCTAACCATTGCAACTCAAAATACCTTAATCGAGTGGACTTTAATAGGTCCATTTGTAAAATCCCTTAACCAAGTGACATCTTAATTGATGATCCTAAGTCCTTTAACCAGGCAATCTTTAACAGGGTAAAGGCACTAGCATGCCTTAAATAAAATCCCTTAACCGGGTGGCACCTAACAGTGTCTTTGTAATCTCCTAACAGGGGGGGCTCCTCACTGGGCGTACTCCAGAAGAGTGTAAATTTTGTGAGTTTCTACTCACACCATGGTTTTCTCCCATTTGGGTTTCCACAAGATAAATCTTGGTGTTACTGTGTATCTTTTCATGCATGCATGTTCTTTTGCAATAACTATTTGTATTGATGAATATTAAGTTAGTGTAGACTTGAGTTAAAAGGTTTTAATTTTGTTAAACTCGTAAAGTGTTGACTCACCCCTCCCCTCTTAGCACTGGTTGGGACTAACAATTGGTATTAGAGCTTTGGTCCTTAGATTCATAAAAGCTTAACAGCTTAAGGAAAGATCCAAGATAATGCTAAAGGAGGGTCCTAAGTTCTCTAAGGAGAATTACACCTTATGGTATTGTAGAATGAAGCTCTACCTAAGAACCCTAGGAGATCAATACTAGAATCTTGTAATCATAGAGTACAATGAAGCTATAGGGGTTCTCACTGTAGATCAGATCATAGAAAGGCAAGACAACATTGCAACTATGGATCTGATTTCTAGCAATTTATCTGATAATGAGTATGCTGAGGTTCAAGATCTGAAAACATCCTATGAGATGTAGAATAAGCTAAAGATTGTTTATAGAGGAGATCCTCATGTTCAAAAGGCTAAGGTGGACAACTTGAGAGGAAAATTTGATGAGATGAGGATGCAAGAAGGAGAAAATATAGAACAATATAGCAAAAGGATAAAGGATGTAGTAAATTCCATCAAAAGTGTTGGAGGAAAGCTTGAAGAAGATGATGTGGTCAGCAAAATCTTGAGAACCTTGCTACCACAATATGCCATAAGGGTTTCTGCAATTCAAGAACTCAGATCCTTGGGAACAGTTAGTGTTTCACTTGACTCACTGGTCGATAAGTTGACTGCCTTTAAACTGAGCAACTATGATAGCAATGTACCAAATATTGATGCTTCCTTCAAAGCTTCCATGATACATGCACCAACAAGGAGAAGAAAAGAAACCGGAAATAGTTCTACTACAAGAACCGGTCATTCTCATGAATGTGACAACCTGTTATCTGAATAATAAGAACAAGATGAGATTGAAGCTCTACTAGCAAGAAGGTTGCCAAGAGGAAAAGGAAAGTATAAAGGTAAACTTCCCTTGAAGTGTTTCTCTTGCAATAGAATAGGACATATTGCATCTAGATGTCCTGACAATGACACGAAGGATAATTTTAGAAGCTACAAAGACAAGAGAAAGAAGGAGTGCTATCTTGCAGAAGGAGTTAGCAATGAAGAATCAGAAGGATCTGATGGAGATGGAATTGCATTTGTAGTGGTAAAGGAAGACAACAAAGAGGAAAGTGATATGGCATTGATCTCTAGTTTAAACCGGTGTGGAGACTGGGTAATTGATAATGGTTGCACTCACCACATGACTAGTGACAGAAACAAATTCCTCAGCATGGAGGACTGTAATGGAGGAATGGTGAGAGTCGGCAATGATGCTCCTTGTGCAGTAAAAGGTAAGGGATCTATAGCCCTAAATGATAAAAAAAATTGTGAAGATGTTTATTGGGTAGAAGGGCTAAAATATAGTTTGTTAAGTGTTGGAATTCTACACTCTTATGAGAATAGTTGATGTTGTCATTGATGGAAACTATCTAGCAACCAGCTGGAAAGTCACCGGCAATTGGTTTCTACATGCTCGACATCACAAAAATTCATACACCGGCAGACACCGGCACTGGCAGGCACTTCACCAGCAGACACCGGCACCGGCAGGCACTTTACCGGCATTCAGATTACATCAGCAACAAGCATACCGACACTCCAACCGACATGGGATAAAGTTTTGTTTATATGAATTGTTTTGTAATGTAATTATCTTTTGTAAAGCCGACATGGTATATTGTAAAAGACTCATATATGTATGAGATCTTATAGGTCATTTTATCTAAGTAGATCAGATAGAGAGATAATGTGTGATGAGGCAGTTTTGTATAAGGTGATATAGTTGACAGCGAAGGTTTTGGTTATTGACTGAGCTTAAACCGATACTGAACCTGGCACGAGAGATGTTGTTTTGAGCAGTATATTATATTGGATTTGATAATCCATTTTGTAGTCAGTGTGACTCTTTATTGAGAACTAAGCTCTAGGTCATTGGCCTCCCTACATGTGTAGACCCCTCATTGTAAGTAGTACTTATTCATTGGCCAGTGAGTAAGTATTGTGGGTCACAAATCCCATCAGGGTTTTTCCCACACCGGGTTTCCTCGTTAAATATCTTGTGTTATGGTGTGTTTCTATGTTGTCTCTATTATTTCTGTTTATTGCAATAATTCTTATTTATCGGTACACTGTTTTGGGATGCAAAGTTATTAATAAGTTTAAATATGTTGTCAACTGGTAGGAAACTGATTCACCTCCCCCCCCTCTCAATGTCTTTGGGACTGTCATTGAATCTAACAATTGGTATTAGAGCCTGGTCCTCTATTTTCAAAAGCCTAACAACTTGAGGAAGATTCTGACACCGGTACAGATGAAGAACTTAAGAAAACAGTTGGAAGGAGCTCTTGAAGATTTTGATGCAAAAAAATTGAAGAATATCAAACTTGAAGATGATCTGAGTATTGCATAGGAATTCATTAAAGGACTTCAGGATAACTTTGCTATAGCACAAAATAAAAGAAAAGAACTTCATGAGAAGATGTAGAATGATGATAATGAAAAAGAAACTCCTAGAGACATTGAAAACAAGTTGAGACAAGAAAATAGTAATATGAAGAATGAAATGCAAGCCATGAATATGAGGTTATGTAAAGATATTGAAGATAGGAAGAAGAATGAAGAAGACTTGACTAGGAGACTTAATGATGTTGGAAATGAAAATTTGAGACTTGGTCATGAAAATGATATGTTAAAGACAAACTTGATTCACATGCAACATGATAAAGTTGAGCTGGTGAGACAAGTTGGAATTCTGGAAAATGAGTTGGCTACTGCAAATAAACACAAAGACAAATTCAAGAAAAGTTCAGAAGAACTTGATGACATGCTTAAAAAATAGAAACCTAATGGAGATACTAATGGACTTGGATTTGAACATGGAGAAAGTTTGGGTACTGCAAACAATCAAGATCAGAACAAACTGGTAAGACAACCTAATGCTTATAAATTTAATGGCAAATGTTTCAATTACAATAAATATGGTCACAAAGAAAATCAGTGTAGATTTAGAAATAATCAGAATACAAACTCACCCACCGGTCAATGTTCCAAATGCAACAAAGTTGATCATAATTCAGAAAATTGCAGAATGAATGTGAAATTCTATGCTTGTAGAAGATTTGGGCATTTATCTAATCAATGCAGATCACAAACCGGTCAAGGATATGGAAAGGCTATTCAGAGGAATAATGTAACTTGTTATGCTTGTAACAAGATTGGACATATTGCTAAATTCGGTAGAAGCAAGAATGCACCGAAAAATAACAAAGGATCTAGTTTGAAGGGCAAATAAAAGGTAGATGAAGTTAAGCAAGAATTTTTAAAACAATGGATTAAGAAGAGTGATCAGAGAACTGATGAAACTATATCTTCACCGGTAGAATAGAGTAATCCTCCACCGGTAGGAGATTCTTCATCTAACTGAGAAACAATCCTTAGGGGGTATTGCAACAAGTTGAAGATCATGCATTCTACCCTCAGTTGATGGTGAGAAGATACATTTCTTCTTTATCGGCAAATGTGTTAAGTTTTCACCTAACCGGCGAGAATTTAATGTTGCTTTAAATAACATTTTGGCTATAAAGCACTAGGAAAACCTCATTTCAAACTCATCGAGCATTCAAATGATCAGAGAGTGCAAAATTGAGCAAGGCATTCTAAGGCGAAGCTGCGAATGATTTTCAAGCATTCAGAATTTTGATTTATAGGTATTTATCTTTGAAATGGATTCCTCATCTTCAGTTCTAGAGTTTATTTCAAACCCTACCATTGTGGAAAATGTTAAACGCCCTAGACCCGTATTCAAGATTATCCTCGAGATTGCAAAATAAGATGATTCTATAGGAGCATTTTCGAAAATCCTTAAGGGTGTAGCATTTGCAGAAGACCCTAGAATTTACATACATTGCAACATAGAAAACCTACAGATTGAGGAGTTGAAGAAAATGTTTAATGAGGTCATTTCCGATGAAAATGGAGTAATCAAACCCGAACATAAGATTGTGGAAAATTTAGGTTTTGTAGAGATTCTGAACATTCCTGAATTTCCTAAGGAAGTTGTCAGACTTGTATTGAGCAAAGTCCATGGAGAATTCATGTGGTTAAAATCAATTTGCAAAATAACCAAGGAAGCAATCAAGGCAATTACTGGTTTACCTTCAACCGGTAGTAGGCCTAATAAAACCAAGAAAATTCCTAACAGAGGAGTTATGGATTTAACCAAAGCAACATCTGATAACAGGTCACTTAGAGTAAATGATGTTAAGGACATAAATGTAAGATATGTGAATATGGTACTAGGTTACAAAACTACTATTGCAAATAGACTAAATTATGTTTCTAGCCTATGTATTCATAGTGCATATGAGATGGTACACGATAATGCTAATATTGATGTGTGTGAATGGCTTAAAGATGAATTAATTGACAACCTAAAGAAGATTAAGGGTGTCAAGAAAGATACTTTCCATTTTGGAAACCTTCTGGTATGTCTGATGTTGTACTTTACCAAGGATATATCCAGCATAGGTCACAAGGATTTTGGTTATGACATCTTGGTAGGAAAATAGATACAAGATGCTTTCACCGATATGGGCACTAATAGTGTTAAGAACATTACAAACTATTTCAAAACATTCCAATCTAAGATGAGAGCAAGAGAGAGACTACCACAAAGCATAGTTGATAAATATGACAAGGAAATTTGCTTTTTTATTAGGAGAGATGAAACTTGGATGCAAGCAGCAAGTCCTAGAACCATTTGGGTTATGGAGATGGGATATGAGGTAGACCTATCTATTTTGGAAACTTATGCTAAAGCTTTACTTGATGCACCAAGGGAGTCATCTGAGGAATTCTTTGGAAATGTAGAAACCATAGAGAGTAAAGTGTCTATGCAGAAAAGGACTAAGAGAAGAGAAAAATCCATTAGAGATGCCTCCAAGAAGGTAAAGGAAATCAAATAAAATGTCATGAACATTAGTGGTATATCGACAAGTGAACTTGAAGGACTACAACCTGAAGCACATGTTTCATCAATTGTAACATCTTCTGACACTCAGAGTGGTAAGGTTGTTGAGTTTAAAAGAGTAGAAAGGAAGAGAAAACCCTCATCGGTACCCTCTCCTTCACCTAAGAAAACCAGGACACAAAGAAAGAAACAACAGGCAGTTAGGGAACCGAAAAAGAAACTTACACCTAAGAAGAAACATACACTAGTTACCCCCACATTGAATGATTTACTGAATGAGATAATAAATGAAGGTAATTTGTCTAATGTAAGCAAATAGTATAACACTTCAAATGATACTGACAGAAACACCATTGAGGAAAGCATTGTCTTACACTTGGATATATACAAGAAAGTTTTGATAGAAGTGATTGATGAGCTACCAAATGATCTCTACATGAGACTAGAAGCAAAAAGGCTATCAGTGATGGAATTGGATAAGAAATTGAAAGTTGAAGCACTCTTGGTTGTTCATCCGGTAAACTCCAAGGAAGAAATTGATGAACTTATCTCTGAAGCTAACCGATCTGTATTTGTTAGTGGACACCGACAAGTAAGCCTGGTGGCAGGAAGGGTAAAAGAGATTGCAAAGGAGACTGCAGATAAATGGGATATTTCTTTGTAGAGAAGGAAAAGCAAGAGGAAAAGAGTAGACCTAAAAAGACATTCAAAGTATATCAGAAAGACAAGGACAAGGGTAAAGGCAAAGTTGGTGGTATTCCAAACATAAAAGTTACAGATAACCTTCCACCACCTCCTTGGATACACCACTGGTACACTCAGAAGATCCACCGACTACTGATACTGAAGGTATAACATGTGATAATACTAACCCTGAGTCTAAGATACTCTTTACAATGAATGTGGATACTCAAGAGGTAAACATTGTTGTGGATAAAGATAATTCAGAGGTTAAGGCAGACAGTGTTGATAATAGCAAGATTTCAGAGAAACCGACACAAACTATTGACTCTCAGGAAATTGAGATACCGACTCAAACAGAGCAACCAACAATAGAAATTTCAAATAAACAAACAAAGGTAGAGGTTCATGTTGAGATTGAAAAATCGGCAGTTACAGAGACACTAAAACAATATGAGAAACCATTAGAGGTTGAGATGCAAACACAGACAGATCCACTAGAGGAAAATAAAAGCAAAATGGATACATCTAATGAAAATAAAGATGAGATACTGAAGGTGATTGGTCAGACATCTGTTGAGATGAAATCTACAACTGAACCAAGTACATCTATAGTTGAATTCAGACCTACCAATATCACATAGGTACTTTTGGATTCTATAAAGAGGATAACTGATTGCAATGAATTGGCTTCTATAAAGAGGATAACTGATTGCAATGAATAATATCCTGTGCAACTTTTAGATCATCTTCAAGTTTGATATTTTTTAACTTTTTTGCATCATAGTCTGAGAGAGCTGCTTCTAATTGCTTCAAGTTTTCCATCTCTACCGGTGTCAAGATCTTCCTCAAGCTGTTAGACTTCTGAAAATAGAGGACCATGCTCTGATACCAATTGTTAGGATTCCCACAGATACTAAGAGGGGGGGTGAATTAGTATCTAACCGGTTATAAGATTTTCTTAACTTAAAACATGTAAAGCATATCAATATTGTATACCGGTAAACAAGAAATAGTGAAATAAACAGAGATAACAACAACCACATGAAAAACACACCATAAAACAATATTTTAATGAGGAAACCCGGTGTGGGAAAAACCTCGGTGGGATTTGTGACCCACAATATTCACTTACTGGCCAATAAGAGAATATTACTGCTACAAGAGGGGCCTGCACATGCAGGAAGGCCAAGTGCCTAGAGTTCACTGCTCAATTACAAAATGGGAAGTCTCACTGACTTACAAAATGGATTATATAAATCCAATGTCTTGTACTACTTCAAAATAGCATCTACTATGCCAGATCCAGTATCGGTTTATAGCTCTGCTTCATACATAAACCCTTAACCTATAATTCGCATAATAGGTCTGCCTTATTTCGCCTATTTATTTTCTTCCATCTGTTTTTTTTAAATGTTCTACAATGATCTCTTATATATATGAGTCATTTTACAGCTTACCAAGTTGGCTTACAATGATTTTACAATAATTAACAAAATATATTACAAAACAAAATTATTGTCAGCTTCTGTGCCGGTATGCTTCCTTTTACTATCGGTGGTCTCTGTGCTGGTGTAGACTCTGTCTTTGCCGGTGCCGGTAAATTGTCTTGCCGATGTCATAGGATTGTAAGGTTGCCATCAATGACAAAACCTTCAATCACATACAATATCTCATTGGAGTGTGCATTTGCCAACAATCTCCCCCTTTGGCATTGATGACAACACTCATGAGAAAAATGCGAAAATTGTTATCCAAAAGAGTCTGCCGGAATTGTCTTACCAAAAATTTGTGTACCAAAAGAATATGTGCTCCCCCTGAGCTGATGAGTCATTTGCTGGTTATTTTTCTCATTCCACTACTCCCCCTTTGGCATCAATGACAAAGGTTGTCAAAGTGTCAATTGAGTGTGGTTTCCCGTTTCATCCTTGTAACTGGTTGGTTACAATCTAAAAAAGATCTACCAAAACAAGATTCAGGCTCTCAATGAACTTTTTGCTATCTTTTATTGCGGCCTCAGTCCTCTGAACTATACCGGTGAGGTGTTGCATTTGCTCTGCCGGTATTTTCTTTCCTTGAATCAAAGCATCAGATATTTCTTTTCTTAAGGAGGCAAGGTAATCCAATTTTGGACTAAGTCTCCATTGTAGATCTTTAGCCTTTCCTTTTATTCTTTCCTTCTCTCTTTCCAACTTTAGTAGTTCTTCCTCAAAACCTGTTATTTTCTGCTCAAAAATTGATAATGAATCAAATGAATTAATAAAGTTATCAACTAGTTGATTTATTTCCTCCTATACCTTGTTGATTTTCTTGTCTATATCTACTGTCAAAAAGTTAGTTTTACATGTATCCCTGTACAAAGTTTTAAATTCTTTTAGTGTACTACATAGTTTCGGTAAAAGAGTGTCAAATTGTCTTGTACACTTCTTTATTTTATCCTCAAAGAATTTGTGTTTTTCTTTCTCTAGTCTCTCCTTGAATGCTTCCTCTTTTATTTGTTCAACTATCACAGTGTTGTCAGTAATATACTTAGACAAAGTGTCAAGTTGACCTAAAGAATATTTATTATCTATTTTACACTTAGGTGCTATCATTTTCAAAATTGGAATTGTGTCATCAATTGCCTTGTATGCTTGTGAGCTACACTTTGTTATCTTCTTGATAGAATCCAGAAGAACTTTTGTTACATTTATTGATTTGAAATCTGCAGTGGAAGAACCAACAATCTGTATTCCACCAGTGGGAGCAATTTCCTTGCTTGTGGTGACCTCTGGTAGGTAAGTTTGTGTTTCCATTTCTTTAAGCAAAGGTTTGGATTGCTCAGCTGATGTCGGTGGCACTGTCTCTGTATGAAGCTGTTCTTGTGAAGGAGCCTGTTGCTCTGTCTGTTTCTCAGTGTTGTCACTTGTCGGTTTACCTTCTGAGCTATCTGTTACTGGTGGCTTATTTTCCACATCTGTTTTTCCTGTTGAATCCTTATCTACCACAATATTGTCAATGCCCACTATATATAACACCTCAGAATTGGGATTTTTGTCCTCTTTTGGTGTGTTCATACTCTCACTAGTCAGTTGATTGTCTGTGGTAACTACCGGTGGAGTATCAAGAGGTGATGGGGATAAATTATCTGTTATTTTTATGTTGGGTGGTCCACCAACCTTGCCTTTTCCCTTATCCTTGTCCTTTTGATATAATTTGATGGGTTTAGGGTTTCTATATTCTTCCCACTTTTCCTTCTCTACAAGGAATATGTCCCATGCAATAGGAGTTTCCTTTGCTACCTCATTCACTCTACTAACCATAAGTGCTACATGTCGGTGTGCAGTTGAAAATATTGATCGGTTAGCCTCTAAGATTAGTTTATCTATCTCATTTGGTGAGTTGACTGGATATACATCAAGAAGTTTTTCAATTTTTATTTTCTTATCAAGCTCTACAACAGCTTGCCTTCTAGCTTCAAGTCTTTTGAATTGTTCTGTTAGTAATTCATCTACAACTTGCATTAGAAATTTCTTGTAAATGTCCTAGTGTAGGATTACAATGTTTTCAACTTTTTCCTTGTCATCAGTTGATAATGAGTCATACAATTTATTGACGTTTTTCAGCTTTCCATCCTTTGTTATTTCAATTAGAAGTTTGTCAATTGGAGCAATGGTTTGTTGAGTCTTCTTCTTGGGTGTTAACTTCTTCTTTGCAGTTAACTTCCTAGCTGGGGGCCTTACTGCCTGTTGTTTCTGTCTAGTTCTTCTAGGAGAAGGTGTAGATACTGGTGAAAGTTTCCTTTTTCTCACAACTCTTTTAAATTCAGCTGGTATATCACTTTTTGAAGAATTTCCAACCGGTGAAAGATGAGTTTCCGGTTGAAGTGTTTCTAACTCATCTTCAGTAATACCAGTTTGTTTGAGTACATCATCCTTAATAGCTTTTGCTTGCCTGGATCCTCTTCTAACTGTTGCTTCAACCTTCTTAACCCTTTTCTTTGATTGAATTTGGTTTTCAATAGTCTCAACACTGCCAAATACCTCTTCTTTAGGTTCCTTAGGTGCTTCCAGGAGGGCTTTTGCATATGTTTCAATTATGTGATCATCAGTTTCATACCCCATTTCAGTAACCCAAATGGTTCTTGGGATAACTGCCTCCATCCAAATTTCATCATTCTTAATAACAAAACAGATTTCATCCTTATACTTATTTACAATTTCTTGTGATAGTCTGACTCTTGTCTTCATCCGGGCCTTCAATGCCTGAAAGTACTCATCTATGTTCTTTTCTCTATTCTCTCCCATGTTGTTTAGTAAATCTGACAACTGTTTGCCCACTGGTCTATCAAAACCAAGATTTTTGTTACCAATACGGGGCACTTGTTTTGTTATGTGTAGCATTAAATAGACAAGTAGGTTTTCAAATCTAAATGTCCCCTTTTTGTCTTTCTTTATCTTTCCCAAGTTGTTAATTAGTTCATCTTTCAACCATTCACACACATCTATTTTTGCATTATTATTGATCATGTCATAGGCACTCTTTATGCATAGGCTAGAGACTGAGTTTAACCTATTTGCATGTGTGGTTTTGTAGCTTAAAATCATATTAATGAATCTGACATTGATGTCGGTTACATCATTTACTCTTAAAGATCTCTTATAAGATGTTGCACCTGTTAGGTTAGTCACTAGGTCATTTGAGACCTTCTTTGTTTTATCAGGCCTATTACCGGTGGAAGGTAACCCTATCACAACTTTTACTGCCTCTTTAGTGATTTTGTGAACTGGGTCCAACCAAAGGAATGCACCATGTACCTTTCTTAAAACTATCCTTATAACATCCTTAGGAAAATCCGAAATACTGAGAATCTCAGTGAAACCTAGGGTTTCAACTATCTTGTGCTCAAGTTTAACATTACCAGAATCATCATAGATTACTGATTTATACATGTTCTTGATTTCCTCATCACCTAATTCTTTTATGTGACAATGTATGTACATTCTAGGGTCTTCAGCAAAACCTAATCCTTTGGGAATTTGAGAAAAAGCACCAACATTATCATCTTTCTTGGCAATCTCGAGAACTAACTGAAATACGGGTCTAGGACATTTAATCACTTCGACTACAGTAGGGTTTACAATGAATTCAGGAACAGATGAAGAAGCCATGATTATAAATACCTTTATCTGCCTTAAGAATGATTGCTTGCTGAATTGCTTCACTTCTTTGCTCGGAATGCCTTTGCTCTAGAATTTTCATGCTCTTGAAGGTTTGAATGCTCGGTGAAATGAAATTGGAGCCAAAACACTTGATTTATAATGTTAATTTTGCCAACCACCACTATTGGCATTTTTGATGATTATGTTGTGATTGTCATTGATGGACACACACTTGCATTGAGATCATTTTTGTATGCATAAGTTAAAGCTCAACTGGTACATGTTCCAATCGGTATGATGCCTTATAGTCCTTAGACTATTGGTTTTTTGCAGAAAGTGATTACCGATCTGAAGCGGTATGTAGAACCCAAGCGGTTCGAAGATCTCAAGCGGTATGAAGGACCAAAGTGACATAACACATATTTGCCAGTCTTCATTTTGTCAAACCGACAACCGGCATTTTGCTTGAATCGGTATTTTGTATGAATCAGTAATACTCTGTGATGAGTTACCATCCACCGATTGTTTGATCGTGCCAACACTTTAGCAGTGCTTTTTGTGTCGTGTTACCAGATACGTCTAGATGCATTGAACCTAGGAAATTTTAATGTAATCCTATTGGACCGACATGAAATCAGATTCCTTTATAAGGACATCATGTCTAGGGTTTTAGGTTGTTGTTGTTGCGATAGTTGATATTGCATCTAGGGTTTAAGGTGGTTGAGGAGTTAGAGAGAATATGAATGTGTAGAAGACTGAAGTAATGCTAGAATGCATTATGAACGAGCTATCAAGGATCTAACCAAGCAGTCTGTGCTATTAGCTAGATCAATCACTTGTTGATTACTCACATCTTCGACAAGTCTGTAGCCCTTAACCAGGTAGGCCCAAAAGCCTCTTGTAAATCCTATAACAAGGTGGTTCACATTTGTGGATCTAAAATCCTCTAGCAAGGTATTCTTTAATCGGACTTATCTCCTAACAGAGATTGAGATTCCTAGCAGGATCTATACTGGTAAAGAACATTGTAAGACCTTAATCGGTCTGGTTCCTATTCTGCAGATAGTTACTTGTGAGTTCCATCTCACCATGGTTTTTCCCATTTGGGTTTCCACATCAAAATCTCTTGTGTTATGGTGTTTGTGCTTCTGTGGGTGAATGCATTATTAGCTATTTGGTTTGCATGTGTGTTAACCGATTTGTCTGCTAAACTATTTTACTGGTTTACTATTAGTATTGCAAATTGTTTAAGTGCAAAGATTTTTGGCATACTAATTCACCCCCCCTCTTAGTATTCATCAATTGGTATCAGAGCCTACCTTTCTATAAGTTTAACCACTTGGAAAGAGATATGGGGGAATACACATTGAGGGAACTTACTCATCGGCTCACTCAGTCTGAGCAAGCCTATGATGATCTTATGGTCAAATACAAGGCATCTCAAGCAAAAAGGAGAGAACATGCAGAAAAGCTGATGGAGCTATTTGAAAATAGTTCCTCTGATGAAGCGGACATGGAAGCCCTGATTCAAGAAGTTGAAAAGATGAATGAATCCAATTCCAACCTGAGAAAAGAATTGGAAGGACTGACTATTCGAATGTGTCAAGAGCTTGAGAACCGGAGGAAAGTTGAAGATCTAGTCAAAGACAAAGATCATGAAAACTCCAAGTTGAAGCAAGAGATTAGTGCCCTAACTTCTCAACTCCATGCAAGCAAAGTGGAAAAGGAAGACATGCAAGGAGAACTGAACATTGCCATCTCTGAGAATGAAAACCTGATGGAAACAAATGCTGCTATTTCCAAAGAACTCTCTAAGTCAAAGGAAATACTTGCTAAGTTCAACAATAGTACTGTCAAGCTAGAGCAAAAGCTTGAATCTGCCAAACCTGTCAAGAATACTGATGGACTTGGTTATTCTGGTCATGAGGAAGGTGAGACCTCTGGTACAAGTGCTGGAGCATCAAAGAAACAACTGACATCAAAGGATAAAGGTAAGCAAAAGTTTAAACCTGTTTGCTTTAACTATCTTAAAGAAGGACATACTGTCAATGTGTGTAGAAGCAAGGCTTACAATAATTTTCCTTATTTCTTAAATGATAAGCCTAGATCCTATAAATTCAATGGTAACTGTTATGCATGCAACAAGTTTGGGCATAGAGCATCTGAATGCAGGTCAGTTATGAACAACACTGGTAGATATCCTTAGAGGACCCAAGGCGTTGGTCCTGAACCTTTTGTGAATCGGAATCACAACCGGTTTAATGTCTTCAATCATTAGCCAAGAAGCGGTGGCCATCAAGCGGCAACCGGATGGAGAGAAAACTGTATGGTCTGTCATGGTCATGGTCACACTGCTACAACATGCAGGAGGAAGAATAGCAACATGAATAGTGGACCTTGGAGATCACCTGGATTGGTCTGCTATCACTGCAACAAACCGGGTCACATTGCTAGATTCTGTAGATCAAGAAAGAACATATCTGATGATATACCGGTCACTCCAGAAGGAAACATTGATATTGACACTGTTCAAGCCGATATGAAAAAAACCTAGAAGAAGAAACCAGCGGTGTTACAAGAAGAACCGGTTTCTGCACCTTGTGTGGATATATCAGAACTGACAAACTAAGCTTCAGAAAAGCTTAGGGGGAGCAAACGGTGAAATGTTTCGAACCCCTGGTTTACACCGATAAAAGACCTTAACTGGTATGCGTTTCCTGTCATTTGGTGGAAGATTGGAAACAATAAAAGGCAAATTAGGGTTTATGCCCTAATGGTGGAGCATTACTTGCGGTAGGTGAGGAATATGTTTAAAAGGAATTTTCAAATCATTTCTCACTATCATTTTCAAAGCGAAGAAGGTTTTCAAGTGCAGAGCGACAATAAAGTGATTTGTGCTGCGATTCAGAGAAAGTTGGAAACCTTGAAGGAGATTCAAATTCAAATTGCAAACGGTCAAGTGAAGAATGCAAAGCGGCGATTCTGCAACTGGCGAAGTGTGAGGTGGAGAAGGATCTAAAAGCCCTAAATTCACGATTTTCAAAAGGTATTTTTTGAGTTTTCAGTTTCTATCATGGCTTCTGCATCCCATTCTAGTCTAGTACATCTGTAGATTCAACAAGCTTTATTCAACGCAAGTCTAGATATAATGCCCTATCACAAGTTCCAGCCAGTGTGATAGTAGAAGAGGGAATCTCAGATTACATAGACTGTAATATAGAAGACCTAGGGTCTCTAGCAATTCACTTGTAGCTAGGTTTATTTTGTGGAAAGATAAGAAGATCAAATCGGAGTATAGTATTTTGGAGAAGAAGAAGCTCCACAATGTTGTTTATTTCCTGGAGGATTTCACAGATGATCACATTAGGATCATTTTGAGCAGAGTTCATGGTGAGAAGATGTACCTAGAAAGAACGCATGATATTACACCACAAGCAATTCATGTCGTCACCGGTTTCTGCAATACAGGGGAAGTGTCAGCCATAAGGATGGTAAGCAAGACTGAAATGTCCAAGCTCACCAGTTCAGTGAGTGACTCACGAGGTATGATCGTCAATTCAATCAAGGATGATCTGGTCAAGTATACCTGCATGGTGATAGGCTACCTGATGTTCTCTGCCAGTAGACTTAACTCTGTATCTGTTGCAGCGATAAATGTTGCTTACCGCATGATCAAGGAGGATGCATCATTTGACCTGTGCACCGGTATGCAAAGGCAACTCTTGCTGAATCTTAAATTGATCAAACAGGATAATGCATTGAGGTTCAAGTTTGGACAACTATTGGTTGGGTTGTTCTTTTACTTCCAAGGCTACTTTCCAAGAGTAGGTGATGTCCAGTGGTCTGTTGACCAACCGGTAACCAAGCAAATCAAGGAAAGTGTTCAAGCAGTTGGAACCGATTACCCTAAAGTTTTGAACAAGTACTTTGATGATTTCAAACTCAAAATGAGTCAGAGGATGAGAATATCAGGTGATATTTTCAAGAAATATGAAGATGATATCTGTTTCACCATTAAAGTGGATCAATGCATAATGGAGGCTGTTGAGCCCAGACAGGAGGAAGTGGAGCCTATGGGCTATGAGGTAATGAATGATATGCTGGAAGGGTATGCCTCTACCCTTATTGCCTCACCGCTTGATCCAAAGGCAAGGAGAACTGGCACCTACCTAGAAAGGGTAACACCGGTTGAGGAACCCTCAACAAAGAAAGGAAAAGAACCTTCAGTAAAGAAGGAAAAAGCAGTGCCCTCAGCATCGGCGTCGGCTATTGCAGCTAGTCCTAAAGTGACCAAGTGGTCACCAGCTAAAAAGAAATCGGAAGCGGCACCTACTAAAGTCTTCGAGAGAAAGAGGAAGACAAGGAATGCCTCACTGGACTCAAAAGAAACTATGTCTGAGGAAAAACCTAAGAAGACACGTCAAGCAAAGAAAAAGACAAAGAATGAGCTGGCATCATCCGCATCGATAAATATTGACATCTCCTCCTACAAACCTTTGACACATTGTCAAAGAACTATCAAAACATTAGGAGAAAAGTGCTAAATGATTTGATTGATTGTTTTGATGACTTTAATGATGATGAAAAGGAAGCGGTAGAAAAAGAAATTATTCAGTATTTATGTGTTAATGACCGGTCGCCTTCAGAAATTAGAGCTGAGACACCGGATTCTTTGTATAAGTCCTTAGACAATAAATGGCGCATTGCCATAGAGAAGGAACAGGAAATGAGAGAGAAAGTTTTTGCTGAACATTTTCCTGATGTATCAAACTCAAAACTGTTTGAAGTAATGAACAAATACAAAGGCCTCTTCTTCATGAGAAGAAGAAGACTCCTGTTACTAGAAAGGAAGGGTAAAGAAGTGTTCAAGAATACACACACCCTTGCTCTAGATGCTCTGAAGATGCATCGAGTGGCTGAAGCCAACAGAAAGGCTGAGCAAGAACTGACAATAACTAAACCGAATGAAGTGTTTGATGATGAAGGAAATCCGGTTATTGAACCGATCGATACTATTGATGTCGATGCTCTAGATGGAGAAGATATTGCTCAAGTTACACCATCGGAAGCAACAGGACAAGCTGAACAGAAAATAAAGCAAAAGGAAATAGAGGACAAAAAGGAGGAAGCAAAGAAGAAGGATGAAGAGGAGGAGAAGAAGAAGGATGAAGAGGAGAAGAAGAAAAAGGATGAAGAGGAGAAGAGGAAGAAGAATGAAGAGGAGAAGAAGAAAAAGGATGAAGAGGAAAAGAAGAAGAAGGATGAAGAGGGGAAGAAGATGAGGAGAAACGGAAATAGGAAGAGAAGAGAAAATAAGAAGAGAAGAAAAGAAAAGAAGAGGATGAAGAGAAAAAGAAACAAGAAGATGCAAGGAAGAAGAAAGAGGAAGAGGATGAGAAGAAGAGAAAGGAAGAGGAGAAGCTAAAGGAAGCAGAAAAGAAGAAGCAAGAGGAAGATAAGGCAGAGGAAAAGAGGAAGGAAGCAGAAAAGAAGAAGGCAGAGGAGGATAAGGAAGAGGAAAAGAGAAAAGAAGCAGAGAAGAAGAAGGTAGAGGAGAACAAGGAAGCTGAAGCGGCAAAGAGCACGCAGATGGAGACACCTAAGGCAACTGGTAGTCAAGCCAAACCGGCTGACCTCACCAGTCCCATTGACCTCCAGTCTGCAAGTGAAATGGAGTTACTGCAGAGCATCAAGGTTGCTCAAGAACTCCTTGAGGTGTTAAGGAGGAAGAAGGAGGAAGATGTGATCCAAGCTGCGGTGGACACTCTTATCGGTTTGTTACCCAGTACAAACCTCCCCAGTACTGACTCATCATTGGCACAACTAAAGCTCCTATGCACAGTAGTGGATGATCAAGTGCAAAGCTTAGAGGAGATAGCAGAGGCAAATGCAAAGAAAGAGCATAAAAAGGCTCTCAACATTGCCCTGGTGAAAAAGCTTAATGAGCTCCGGTTTGAACTACAAAAAGCACAGAAGGATATAAGGAATGCTCTAGATGAGGGGAATCTTCTACTCAGCAAGATTTGTCAACCCCATCTATTCTGTGATGATGTGCTTGCATAGAAGCAAAAGCTTCAATCTAATTTGCAAGTATATATGAGCACCTTCAAGCTGCCGTATGACTCTTTTACAGCTTATGGGCAAACTGTTCATCGGTTTCATAACCAGTCTGCTAAACTAGAGCATGAGATCAACACCCGGTCATGAGATTTGCAGGAGCTACAACTGGTTCTACTCCCACATCTGCAAATACTTCAGAAGTGCTATCTTAATCTGGATGCCTTAACAGAAACACAGGAGATGAGCACACTAGATGCCATGGAAGAACAGGTCTCCCAGATGCAGATATAGAAAGAAGTGACAACTTCCCTACTTGAGTCCTGGTCTTTATCTATGAAACAATTCTTGCAGGACTTTAAATTTGTTTTTGACAAGTTTTATTCTTTACTGTCATAAACACTTATTATTTTAATAACACATGGGTTAGTCTGTAATATTATTTTTGTCATTGTTGGCAAAGGGGGAGAAGTATAAATTTTGAATGTTTTGATGTATACTTTCATGTTATTTCTGTTAAGAAGTAGTATACATTGTATTTTCTACAAAAGGGATAGTGTATATGCCTAGGGGGAGTAATTTTGATTCTGACATATTTTTGTTGTAAAACACTTAGATGTCAAAATTTCCTAAGTGTTGCCATCAATGCCAAAGGGGGAGATTGTTGGCATTTTTAATGATTATGTTGTGATTGTCATTGATGGACACACACTTACATTGAGATCATTTTTGTATGCATAAGTTAAAGCTCAACCGGTACATGTTCCAACTGGTATGATGCATTATAGTCCTTAGACTATTGGTGTTTTGTAGAAAGTGATTACCAATCTGAAGTGGTATGTAGACCCCAAGCGGTTCGAAGATCTCAAGCAGTATGAAGGACCAAAGAGACATAACACATATTTGTCAGTCTTCATTTTGTCAAACCGGCAACCGACATTTTGCTTGAACCGGTATTTTGTATGAACCGGTAATACTCTGTGATGAGTTACCAACTGGTATTTTGTGATGAGTTACCATCCACCAATTGTTTGACGGTGCCGACACTTTAGCGGTGCTTTTTGTGTCGTGTTACCAGATACGTCTAGATGCATTGAACCTAGGAAATTGTAATGTAATCCTATTGGACTGACATGAAATCAGATTCCTTTATAAGGACATCATGTCTAGGGTTTTAGGTTGTTGTTGTTGTTGCGATAGTTGATATTGTGGCTAGGGTTTAAGGTGGTTGAGGAGTTAGAGAGAATATGAATGTGTAGAAGATTGAAGTAATGCTAGAATACATTAGGAACGAGCTATCAAGGATCTAACCAAGCAGTCTATGCTATTAGCTAGATCAATCACTTGTTGATTACTCACATCTTCGACAAGTCTGTAGCCCTTAACCGGGTAGGCCCAAAAGCCTCTTGTAAATCCTCTAACAAGGTGGTTCACATTTGTGGATCTAAAATCCTCTAGCAAGGTAGTCTTTAATCGGACTTATCTCCTAACAGAGATTGAGATTCCTAATAGGATCTGTTTTGGTAAAGAACATTGTAAGGCCTTAACCGGTCTGGTTCCTATTCTGCAGATAGTTACTTGTGAGTTCCATCTCACCATGATTTTTCCCATTTGGGTTTCCACGTTAAAATCTCTTGTGTTGTGGTGTTTGTGCTACTATGGGTGAATGCATTATTAGCTATTTGGTTTGCATGTGTGTTAACCGGTTTGTCTGCTAAACTGTTTTACCGGTTTACTGTTAGTCTTGCAAAGTGTTTAAGTGCAAAGATTTTTGGCATACTAATTCACCCCCCCTCTTAGTATTCATCAACCACATTTAATACTTGTTAGTTAAGTAATGACTTAACTTATCTGTCGGTATAGAAGTAATTTCAACTTCTCACCATCAACCGAGGGAATAATGGCATGTTTCACATTTGATTGCCAAACCCTCAAGGGAATTTCCTTTAGTTAGCTGAAGAGTCTCCTGCTGGTGGAGTGTTACTCTATTCTGGCGGTGGAGGAGTGTTCCTATCACCATTTAGATTTGATTTCCTGATCCATTATTTTGAGATTTCCTGCTTAACTTCTTCAACCTTTTCTTTACCTTTCAAACTAGGACCTTTGTTATTTACTGGTGAGGACTTGCTTCTACAAAATTTTGCAATATGTCCAATCTTGTTACAGGCATAACAAGTCACATTATTTTTCTAAATAGCTTTTCCATATCCTATGCTAGTTTGTGTTCTGCATTGATTAGATAAGTGTACAAATCTTCCACAAACCTAACATCTTACATTCATTCTGCAATTTTTTGAATTATGACCAACTTTGTTGCATTTTGAACATTGATCGGTGGGTGTATTGGTATCATGATAATTTCTAGATCTACATTGATTTTCTCTATGACCATACTTGTTACAGTTAAAGCATTTGCCATTAAATTTATAAGCAGTAGGTTGTCTTACCGGTTTGCCTTGATCCTGTGTGTTTGCAGTACCAGAGCTTTCACCAGCTTCAAAGCCAAGACCATTAGTGTCACCATTAGGTTTCTGATTCTTCAACAAGTCACCAAGTTCTTCTGAGCTTTTCTTGAATTTTTCTTTATGTTGATTTGCAGTAGCCAGTTCTCCTTCCAAGATATCTTTTTGTCTAATGAGTTCATTTGAGTTATTTTGTGCATGCATCAGATCTGTCTTCAATATATCATTTTCATAACTAAGTCTTGTGTTTTCATTTGCAGCATCATTCAGTCTTCTAGTCAATTCTTCTTCATTCTTCTTTCTATCTTCAATTTCTTTACAAAATCTCATAGTCATATTCTGCATCTCATTCTTTGTTGTCATGTTTTCTTGTTTCAGTTTATTCATCAGATCACTAAGAGTTTCCTTTTCATCATTCTCATTTTGCATCTTTTCACAAAGTTCTCTTCTCTTGTTCCTTGCAATGGTAAGATTTTCTTGAAGTGCTTGAATAATATCCTGTGCAGCTTTTAGATCATCTTCAAGTTTGATATTTTTAACTTTTCTGCATGATAGTCTGAGAGAGCTGCTTCTAATTGCTTCATCAATTTTTCCATCTCTATCGGTGTCAAGATCTTCCTCAAGCTGTTAGGCTTCTGAAAATAGAGGACCATGCTCTGATACCAATTGTTAGGATTCCCACAGATACTGAGAGCAGGGGGGTGAATCAGTATCTAACCGGTTATAAGATTTTCTAAACTTAAAACATGTAAAGCATATCAATATTGTATACCGGTAAACAAGAAATAATGCAATAAATAGAGATAACAACAACCACATGAAAAACACACCATAACACAGTAGTTTAATGAGGAAACCTGGTGTGGGAAAAACCTCGGTGGGATTTGTGACCCACAATATTCACTTACTGGCCAATAAGAGAATATTACTGCTACAAGAGGGGCCTGCACATGTAGGAAGGCCAAGTGCCTAGAGCTCACTGCTCAATTACAAAATGGGAAGTCTCACTAACTTACAAAATGGATTATATAAATCCAATGTCTTGTACTGCTTCAAAATAGCATCTACTATGCCAGATCCAGTACCGGTTTATAGCTCTGCTTCATACATAAACCCTTAACCTATAATTCGCATAATAGGTCTGCCTTATTTTGCCTATTTATTTTCTTCCATCTGTTTTTCTAAAATGTTCTACAATGATCTCTTATATATATGAGTCATTTTACAACTTGCCAAGTCAGCTTACAATGATTTTACAATAATTAACAAAATATATTACAAACAAAATTCTTGTCGGCTTCTGTGCCAGTATGCTTCCTTTTACTGTCGGTGGTCTCTGTGTCGATGTAGAGTCTGTCTTTGCCGGTGCCGGTAAATTGTCTTGCCAGTGTCATAGGATTGTAAGGTTGCCATCAATGACAAAACCTTCAATCACCTACAATATCTCATTGGAGTGTGCATTTGCCAACAATAACTATAGACAAGGTGAATGAGGATATCATAAAGGAGAGAGTTGAAAAAGAAAAAAAAACATTCTTTGAAAACACAATAAAGAAATGTACCAATCATGTGGATACACTTTTATCGGTACTCAATTCTACAATTTTGGAATATAAGGAGCTATATAGGGAGGCATGTAAACCTCACTATTTGACTAAGGACATTGATAAGGAGATCAAGAAGACACTGAAAGAAATTGATGACATTGCAGCTAATATTATAGGTTCATTCGGACTCATATCAGTTTTTGAACAGGAAATGGCAGTCTTTGAGGAGAAAATAGATTTAACTTGAGAAAGAGAAGGCAAGGATAAAGTCTAATGCCCAGGAACTAAAAGATAAACTTGGTCTGAGGTTGGATAATCTGATTACTCAGAGAACTGAATTGTCTAAGGCAATAGTACAAGGAGAACGATCACCGGAGTAGCAGATGCACTATCTCACTGGTATGATCCAGCAAACTAAGGAAACTTTAGATGATAGCAACAAATTTATGCACAGTTTGAATATAATTTTAGTGGACATCTTTTAGATTGTAACCAACCGGTTACAAACCTTGAGGTAGCATTTTTGTACTCTTTTGATGACATCCTTTGTCATTGATGTCAAAGGGGGAGTAGTGGAGAGAAAAATGCATGTACAGAGGATATCACTTGCTTAGGGGGAGCACATCTTTTTGGATTTATGTTTTTGGATAACAGTTTTGATTTTTCTCATGAGTGTTGTCATCAATGCCAAAGGGGGAGATTGTTGGCATTCTACACTCTTATGAGAATAGTTGATGTTGTCATTGATGACAATCATCTGGCAACCAGCTGGAAAGTCACCGACAATTGGTTTCTACATGCCCGACATCACAAAACTTCATACACCGACACTGGCAGGCACTTCACCGGCATTCAGATTACATCGGCAACAAGCATACCGACACTCCAGCCAACATGGGATAAAGTTTTGTTTATATGAATTATTTTGTAATGTAATTGTATTTTGTAAAGCCGACATGGTATATTGTAAAAGACTCATATATGTATGAGATCTTATAGGTCATTTTATATAAGTAGATGAGAGAGAGAGAGATAATGTGTGATGAGACAATTTTGCATAAGGTGATATAGTTGACAACGAAGGTTTTGGTTATTGACTGAGCTTAAACCGGTACTAAACCTGGCATGAGAGATGTTGTTTTGAGTAGTACATTGTATTGGATTTGATAATCCATTTTGTAGTCAGTGTGACTCTTTATTGAGCAGTGAGCTCTAGGCTATTGGCCTCCCTACATGTGCAAGCCCCTCATTGTAAGTAGTATTTATTCATAGTGACTAAATATTGTTGGTCACAAATCCTACTGAGGTTTTTCCCACATCGGGTTTCCCCATTAAATATCTTGTGTTATGGTGTGTTTCTATGTTGTCTCTATTATTTCTGTTTATTGCAATAATTCTTATTTGCCAGTACATTGTTTTGGGATGCAAAGTTATTAATAAGTTTAAATATTTTGTCAGCCGATTAGACACTGATTCACCCCCCCTCTCAGTGTCTTTGGGATTGTCATTGAATCTAACATTAAGTGTTGCACAACTTAACAATAAGGGTTACCAGTTAGAATTCAATGAAGGAATATACAAAATAAATGACAAATCAGGAAGTCTGATTGCTACCGGTAAACAATCTAGAGGTAATTTGTTTCACCTAGACACCACCATAGGTAGTTGTTGTTGGTATTTCGGATATGCTGAAATGGTTTTGTCATTTATGTCAACACTTGTCATCACTTGTCAACACTTACCAGCACTTGGAGATCTTTGGTTATGTTCACCGACAAGTCAGTGACTTATGCACAGTCATCGGTATTTGGTTCACCAATAGGTTATATTATTCACTGGTACTTGGAATGACTTGGAGACTACTTGGTTATGTTGAAGACATTATCTGATCACTTGGTTTTGGTGATTTGGTTATTGGTCTATTCAGGTTTGCATATTTGTTGTTACCAAAAAATAGGTCCAGGTTATGCACCGGCAAGCATATCTATTCCAGTTCAGAACGACATGTTATAGAGATGATTTGTTATTATTATAAATGCATTGAGCCGACATGATGCATCGCTTATTGATTTATTTGTAATTGATTTTATTGTAATATTCTTAGTGAGCTGACCTATTCAATTGGTCTTAGGTTATGGTATAAATGTAATATCTCATTTGTGAGATTGATATGCGATAAGGAAAATGATTGTAATAAGGTATATGTGAAAATAAGCAGAGCTATACACACAGACATCATTTGAAGGTTGAAGGAAGGTATTTGAAGAAGGAATATTAGAACTTAACCGGTATTGAATCCAGCATATGAAGATGCTATTTTATGCAGTACATTATCATTGGATTTAACCATCCAATTGTAGTCAGTGTGACTCCCATTTTGTAATTGAGCAGTGAGCTCTAGGCAGCTGGCCTTTCTGCATGTGCAGACTCCATATTCTATACACATACTATCTACAGTAGTATCATCTGATTGTGGGTAAGGCTTCCCATTATGATTTTTCCCCTTACAGGGTTTCCACATACAAATATTTGTGTTATGTGTTGTGGATGTTATTGTCTTTCTATTTCATGCATTAATCTTTACCGGTACTGCATTTAACTGATAAAACTGTCTCTTGACATAAAGTTTGGTTTAGCGACATTAAGCATTAAGTTTTGGTTAAGTTAATTTTGGTTTGAATTTATTGGACAACTGATTCAGCCCCCCTCTCAGTTATCTCCGGGACCTAACAATTGGTATCAGAGCCTAGTCCTCTTTTTGCAGAAGTTTAACTGCTTGAGGAGATCCAATGTCTTCTAACTATTTCAAGAAGGACAATCTGAAACTTGATGGAACCAACTATGGCATATGGAAGATCAGGATGGAGATACATTTGAATTGCATTGGAAAGGACATATGGGATGTTACAAACAATGGTTATACTTCTCCTACTCAAGGTCAACCTAATCCACCTAACTTGGATAAACATGAGGAAAATGATTGCAAAGCAAGAGAAGCACTTTTGAGCACATTATCAGATCAACAAGTCATGAGATTATCAGATAGATCTACTACTAAAGCTATTTGGGACAAATTGGAAACATTGAGTGAAGGAGATTCCACAGTCAAAATTGCAAAACTTGAATGCTTTCGGGTCAAGTATGAAAATCTGAAAATGGAAGAAGATGAAAGAATTTTTGCTTTTATGGAAAGACTAAATGGAATTGTTTTGGGTATACAATGTTGTGGAGGAACCTTAAGTGAAGATGACATTGTTTCTAAAGTTTTAAGAGCATTTACACTGGCATATAAAATGAAACTTACCGCTATAAATGAATTAAGAACAATGCCTAATGCATCAGTATCTAGAGACACCTTGGTTGGAAAACTTTCAACTTTTGAACTTGATGAATTTGGTCTTGTTGCTACTATTAAGACAGATCTAGCTTTCAAAGCATCATCGTCATCTGCATCATCATCATCTGAGAAATCTGATTGGAAAGCCTTTTATGCAAGAGAACTTGAAGAAATCAGGAAGGAGAATGAAGAACTGGAGGAGGTTGAAGCACTATTTGCAAGGAAAATGCCTAAAGGTCTAGTTGGAAGTAAGTATGAAGGTAAAGCACCATTTAAATGTTTTAACTATAATAAGATTGGTCATATGGCTTCCATATGTCCTGATAGACATGCAAGACTAAGAGAAGAATCTAAAAGAACATATAAGCCTACAAGTTTAAGAAGAATAGAGACAAATCTTGTTATTATGTCGATGAAGGAGTTACTGATGATTCTGATGAGGAACTGACAGACAATGGATGGGCTTTTGTTGTTATAACAAAAGATCAACCGACACCTAGTGTTCAACTGGTAGAGCAGGCCTTGGCAACTAAAGTTGAAGATAAGGATGAATGGATTATTGATTCAGGATGTTCACATCACATGACTGGTGAGAAGAGCAAATTCTTAACCTTTCAGGATTACAATGGAGGTCTAGTGAGATTTGGAGATGATAAAGCTTGTATGATCAAAAGAAAAGGAATTATATCTTTTGATGGTAAGCATAACACTAATAATGTTTACTATATTGAAGGTTTGAAGCATAATCTTTAGCGTGTTGGTCAATTAGTTGAGAAAGGATTTCAGTTACAATTCAAAAAAGGTAAATGCAAAATCTTAAATAGAACTGGTTTGGAAATTGCAACCGGTAATCAGACTAGAGGTAATATCTTTCATTTGAACAACAATGAGAAAGCATGTTTGATTGCACATATTGATGAAAGTTGGTTATGGCATAAGAGAATTTGTCATGTAAATTTTGATTGCATTGTGAAAATCAGTACAACTAAGGCAGTAAGAGATTTACCTAAGATTGTTAAACCTCACAATCCGGTATGTAAGGAATGTCAATTTGGAAAGCAAGTTAGAGAAACTTTCAAAAGTATTCTAGAGAAATATAACAATGTTCTTGATTTAATTCATACTAATTTGTGTGGTCCAGCAAGAACTAGAAGTATATAAGGAGATAGGTATTTTATGGTAATCATTGATGACTATTCTAGAATGTGTTGGGTTACTTTTCTTAGGGAGAAATCTGAAGCATTTGGGAAATTCAAACTATTAAAAGTGATGGTAGAGAATGAAACCGACAAGAAAATAAAATGTTTCAAATCAAATCAAGGAGGTGAGTTCACATCTAAGGAACTTATTACATTCTATGAAGTGAATGGGATCAAAAGACAGTTATCAGCACCTTGGACACCCCAGCAGAATGGAGTTGTTGAAAGGAAAAACAAAACTATCCTGGATGCAGCTAGAAGTATGATATGAGAAGCAAATCTACCTCATATATACTAGAGAGAAGCGGTCAACACAATAGTTTATACATTCAACAGAGTTCACATCAAAGGTGAAACCGGTAAGACCCCTCATGAACTATGGTTTGGAAATACTCCTACTCTTAAATATTTTAGAATATTTGGAAGTAAATGCTATATTAGAAGAGATGAGTATATTGGAAAATTTGATCCTAGAAGTGATGAAGGAATATTTCTTGGTTATTCATCTAAGAGCAAGGCATATAGATGTTTTAACAAGAGATTGCAAAAAATTGTTGAGAGTGCAAATGTGAAGATTGCTGAACAGTTTAGAGGAAATTCAAGGTACATGGACTCTGAACCAGCAATAGAGATAATCACAAATGAACCTACTGTGAGTACACCAGTATAGAATGTTGATCCAGTTACATCGGCATCATCTAAGGATTCCATAGTTACTGAAGAATAGCAGCAAGTAAAAACACCCAGGTATGTAAGATTGAACCACTCTGAAAGTCAGATAATTGGAAATAAATATCAAGGAGTTATGACTAGAGGAAGATTGGAAAATGAAGAGGTATGTCTTATTTCTCAAATTAAACCTACATCAATTAATGAGGCATGTGAAGATAGGTATTGGATTTAAGCTACGAAAGATGAATTGGAACAAATTGAAAGGAATAACACTTGGTCATTAATTCCCCGACCTAAAGACAAAAATGTAATTGGAATTAAATGGGGTTTCAGAAGTAAACTTAATGAAGATGGAAAGGTAATCATAAACAAAGCAAGATTAGTGTGTAAGGGATATTCACATAAAGAAGGAATTGATTACAATAAAACCTTTGCACCGGTAGCTAGAATTGAGGCAGTCAAACTTTTATTGGCTTTTGCAGCACACAATAACTATAAAGTATATCAAATGGATGTTAAATGTGCATTTATGAATGAAGATCTTGAAGAAGAAGTTTATATTGAACAACGTGATGGATTTTCTTTGATAGATAACAAAGATATGGTTTGCAGGTTAAGGAAAGTTTTATATGGACTAAAGCAAGCTCCTAGAGCTTGGTATGCTAGATTGGACAAATATCTTTTGAAGCTTGGATACACTAAAGATAATGCTGACAACAATCTATACTACAAAGTGACTAATGATGAAATCTTGGTTATTGAAGTTTTTGTTGATGATATAATCTTTGGAGGAGAAGATAGATTGTGTAAAGACTTTTCTAACAAAATGCAGCAAAAATTTGAAATGTCTATGATTGGGGAGATAAAATTCTTTTCGGGATTGCAAATTTCACAAACTGATAAAGGTATATGCCTATGTCAATCTAAGTACTTGAAGGAATTACTAAAGAAATTTGGCATGGAAAACTCTAAACCGGTAAGCACACCTATGGCTACAACTGATAAACTATCTTTGAAGGATGAATCAACACCTATAATCCGACTAGATACAAGTCTATGATAGGAGGTTTACTGTATTTGACACAAACAAGACCTGATATTATGAATGCGGTATGTATTGTTTCAAGATTTCAGAGTAATCCTAAAGAAAATCATGAATTAGCAGTGAAAAGGATTTTTCGATACCTACAAGGCACTACAAATCTTGGTTTATGGTATCCCAGAGATGAAAATTTTGATTTATGTGCATACACAGATGCTAATTGGGCAGGAGATGTAGATGACAGAAAAAGCACCACTGGCGGAGCATTTTTTCTTGGTAGTAGACTAATTTCATGGATGAGCAAGAAACAAAGTTGTACATCACTATCAACAGCTGAATCTGAATATGTTGCAGCAACAACTAATTGTACACAGTACATAGGTATTATGGATCAAACAAATGTTGAAGGACATAAAGGTAAAATGCAAGGAACCTATAACTATTTACTATGATAATATGGAAGCAATTGATATATCTAAGAATCTGGTATTTCATTCTAAGACTAAACATGTTTCTATCAAATTCAATTTTCTAAAAGAGAATGTTGAATCAAAAGAAGTGAAATTGGTTTATGTGAATACTAAAGAGCAGATTGCAGATATTTTTACAAAGCCTTTAACTAAGGAGACTTTTGAATATCTCAGAGAGCAACTTGGAGTTCTACCCCCATCGGTAGACACTTAGATAGTTGATGTTTGTCATCAATTGACAGAAATTAACAGAAATATTTTATTCCAGCTTTGATGAGGAGAGCTACTTCTCAGGGGGAGTAGTTGGATAAATTGGTTAATTGGTATTTTGTATTGATTTGGCATTTGATGTCAAAGGGGGAGAGATATTATGGAAAAACATTTTTGGGAGAGATATCTTTTGGGAGAAATCATTCCTAGGGGAGATACATTATGTATTTTGATTTCTGGTTAATGATCTCTTTGGGAGATTGTTGGTTTTTGGTTTTTGGCATTTCTATTTTGGCACTTTGATGGTTTTTCCATATTGTGTTGCCATCAATGCCAAAGGGGGAGATTGTTGGTATTTTGGATATGTTGATATGGTTTTGTCATTGATGTCAACACTTGTCATCACTTGTCAACACTTATCAACACTTGGAGATTTTTGGTTATGTTCACCGACAAGTCAATGACTTATGCATAGTCACCGGTATTTGGTTCATCGGTAGGTTATATTGTTCACCGGCACTTGGAATGACTTGGAGACTACTTGGTTATGTCGAAGACATTATCTGATCACTTGGTTTTGGCGATTTGGTTATTGGTCTATTTGGGTTTGCATATTTGTTGTTACCGGCAAATAGGTCCAGGTTATGCACCGGCAAGCATATCTATTCTAGATCAGCACGACACGTTATAGAGATGATTTGTTATTATTGTAAATGCATTGAGCCGACATGATGCATCACTTATTGATTTATTTGTAATTGATTTATTGTAATATTCTTAGTGAGCCGACCTATTCAATTGGTCTTAGGTTATGGTATAAATGTAAGATCTCATTTGTGAGACTGATATACGATAAGAAAAAGGATTGTAATAAGTTATATGTGAAAATAAGCAGAGCTATACACGCAGACATCATTTTAAGGTTGAAGGAAGGTATTTGAAGAAGGCATATTAGAACTTAACTGGTATGGAATCCAGCATATGAAGATGCTATTTTATGCAGTACATTATTATTGGATTTAACCATCCAATTGTAGTTAGCGTGACTCCCATTTTGTGATTGAGTAGTGAGCTCTAGGCAGCTGGCCTTTCTGCATGTGTAGACTCCATATTGTATACACATACTATCTGTAGTAGTATCATCTGATTGTGGGTAAGGATTCCCACCGTGGTTTTTCCCCTTACAGGGTTTCCACGTATAAATATTTGTGTTATGTGTTGTGGATGTTATTGTCTTTCTGTTTCATGCATTAATCTTTACCGGTACTGCAATTAACTGATAAAACTGTCTACCGACATAAAGTGTGGTTTACCGACATTAAGAATTAAGTTTTGGTTAAGTTAATTTTGGTTTGAATTTATTGGACAACTGATTCACCCCCCCCTCTCAGTTGTCTCTGGAACCTAACAGTTGTCTAATGGAAAAGGTAGAAGACAGTTGGTTGTGGCACAAAAGACTGTGTCATGTTAACTTTGATAGCATAGAAAAAGTTAGTAAAATGAAGTCTGTCAGAGGTATGCCTAATATTATGAAACCTGAAAAATGTTATGTGTAAAGAATGCCAACTAGGAAAGTTGATTGGGTCTAGTTTCAGCAACAAGTTTTATTCATCTGAAAATGTGTTGGACCTAGTTCATACAAACTTGTGTGGTCCTATGAGGACCAAGAGTTTCTATGGGGACTGATATTTCATGTTGTTTGTAGATGACTTCTCAATAATGACGTGGGTTGTATTCTTGAAAGAAAAATTTGAAGCCTTTCACATGTTTAAGGTCTTCAAGGCTCGAGTAGAGAGAGGAACCGGTAAGAATTTGAAATGTCTAAGATTAGATAGAGGAGGAGAGTTCAACTCTCAAGAGTTCATGAATTACTGTGAAGAACAAGGGATTATGAGATAGATGTCTGCACCCAGAACACCTCTGCAGAATGGGGTTGTTGAAAGAAGGAACATAACTCTGATTGATTGTGCGAGGACTCTGATGATACAAAAGGATATTCCACATATCTTCTGGGGAGAAGTAGTAAGCACTGCCATGTATACCTTGAACCGGATATAGGTGAAGAAAGGGACAAATAAAACTCCCTAAGAATTATGGTGTGGATACTCACCCAATGTCAGCTATTTCAAAGTATTTGGAGGCAAGTGCTATATCAAGAGGGATGAGTACTTTGGAAAGTTCAATCCCAAGAGTGATGAAGGAACCTTCTTAGGTTACTCCACAAAGAGTAAAGCATATCGGTGTTTGAACAAAAGGACCGATAAGATTGTGGAGAGTGCCAATGTCAAAGTGGATGAGTTCTCTGAGAAAAATGAACAGGATAGAAGAGTGAACCAGATGATTATCAAGGATTCGAATACACTGTACCGGTCGAGCCTGTTGAAGAGAATCCTATTGTAGCGGCAAATGAGGAAGCATGTGAAGTAGAACCTACACAACCGGTAGAAGAAGCTCCAAGAAACAAACTGGTAATAGCAAGGTATATCAGAAATAATCACTCTGCTGAAAATATCATTGGTGACAAAGATGCAAAAGTATTGACTAGAAGAAGAGCAAAAGAGAATGCATGTCTGCTCTCAAAAATTGAGCCCAAAACAACAAAGGAGGCTCTAAAAGATGAAGATTGGATCAAAGCTATGGAGGAGGAAATGGAACAGATTGAGAAAAATGAAAATTGGACTCTAGTGCCTAGATCGGAGAACAAAAATCTGATAGGCACCAAATGGGTGTTTAGAAACAAAATGGATGAAACCGGTCAAGTAATAAGAAACAAAGCAAGGTTAGTCTGCAAAGGGTATGCTCAGGAAGAAGGTTTGGATTATGGAGAAACCTTTGCACCGGTGGCCAGAATCTTGCTTGCTTATGCTGCTTACAAGAAGTTCAAAGTTTACCAAATGGATGTCAAATCGGCATTCTTGAATGGTGTTTTAGAGGAAGAAGTGTACATAGAGAAACCAAAAGGGTTTGTATCAGAAGATGGAAGATATATGGTATGCAGGCTGAAGAAGGCTCTATATGGGCTAAAACAAGCACCAAGAGCTTGGTATGAGAGACTGCGCTCATATCTGTTAAGCATAGGGTTCATGAGAACTAGTGACAACAGTAACTTGTATTTGAAGACCGAAGAAGAAGTAAAACATCCGATTGCAAAAAAAAATTTAGATGACATCATCTTTGGAGGAGATGATGAGATGAGCAGAGGTTTTGCAGAACAAATGAAGCAAGAGTTTTAAATGTCCATGATCGGTGAAATAAAATTCTTCATTGGCCTGCAAGTATCTCAGCTAAAGAATGATATATTCATTAGCCAAACCAAGTACATAAGGGAAATATTGAAGACTTTTGGAATGGAAGATTGCAAACCTGTTGGAAGTCCAATGGTTACAGGTTGCAAGCTCTCCAAAAATGATGAGGCTCATGAAGTGAATGAGATACTTTACCGATCCATGATCGGTAAGTTGCAGTATGCAGTTACATTAGACTAGATATAGCACAAGTTGTTGGCTTGGTTGCCAAATTTGTTGCAAATCCGAAAGAGACTCATATGGTGGTAGTCAAGAGAATATTTAGATACCTTAAGGGGACTAATGACTATGGTCTCTGGTATCCACATAAGGGAGATTTCAACTTAAGTGTCTTCACCGATGCAGATTGGGCAGGGAACATTGATGACAGAAAGAGCACTAGTGGAGGTGTACTCTTTCTTGGAGACAAGATTGTGTCATGGACAAACAAGAAACATAATTGCATCTCTCAATCCACAGCTGAGCCAGAGTATGTGGTTGCTACAATCAACTATACACAGATAGTATGGATTAAGCAATTATTGGAAGGTATCCAAGAATCTGGTGATGCATTCCAAGACAAAGCATATAGCTATCAAATACCACTACCTCAGGGAACAGGTTCAAGACAAGGAAGTGAGGTTGGAGTATATACCAACAAAATAATAGGTGGCTAATATATACACCAAGCCACTACATAAGGACACCTTTGAATACCTCAGAGGTAAGCTAGGGGTGATACCCCTACTTGCATTAAAGTAAGTAAAAAAAGGGCTCTACATCAATCTGGTATGATTTCTTTATGAAAAAATTCTAAGAGTAGATTGATAAGTGTGGACTACTCCGGTTAGGGGGAGTAGTCTTGTAAGTGTACTAAAAATACATCTTTGTCATTATTGTCAAAGGGGGAGATATGATTATAGTGTTTGATTATTGGTAAGTAGTGTTGAGAAGAGGGTTTCCAGAAGTGGTTAGAGTGGTTTGTTGGAAACAGAGTATTACCAGTGTTAGGAGGAGGTATTCATTACTCAGAGCAGAAGTAATGACCGGTATAGAAATAAAGAAAGAAATGAAGAAAGTACATGTAGGAGCAACTGATAAGATAGATTCTGAAGTGTTTCCATCAATGCCAAAGGGGGAGATTGTTGGCATTGACAAAACTGGTTAATCCAGATAATCGGTATATTAGCTGAGATTTGTCATTGATGACTAACACTGACCAATGGAGTGGTGTATCTCAGTAGCAAAGGTGATAACTTTTAAACAACATGGAAGCAACATCAGAGACAGATGATCAAGGTTCAATCAACTCAAGGGAAGACAGACTAAGCTAACCGGTCTGTCATTCAAGATGATCGGTGTTGAAGTCAGATCTTCAGGTTGGTCATTCTGATGATGATGAAGTCACAGAAGGTGACTTAGGCAAGAAGGCTTGAGGTTTTATGCAAACCGGAACCTCATTGGAAAACAAGAGAAGAGGCTTGATGGAAGTACTGCAAACCGACATCAAAGGATGAACCAATAATGAAGAGCACAGTGGTATACCGATAGATCGATGAAGAATAATGAAGATAGGTGGTCACCGTAAATCTTGGACTGGTGATCAGTTACACGGAAGTGATGGAAAAAGGTGAGCTGGTGAGTTTGTGTCAACGCCAAACTAAATGTTGGTGAAGTCAACCTTAGTCATCATATAGTTAAGCCATGATTACTTGTGGATTTTCTAGTTCACATTTAAAAGACTGAACTCGACCCAGAAGTCGCTATTTTTTGGGGATGTAGTGGCAGATTTGGTTGAGTAGTTGGCAGAATTATTGCAGGGCACACAGAGAAAGAGCGGGAAGATTCAAATTTAAAATCTACCAAGATCTGTGATTGCATTGATTAAGGGAACACCTGAAGGTGACGACAGAGAGTGTATAAAGTGTTTTAAGTTCATATAAAACTTTTTTGATCAAAAAATTTGCAAAGAGCAGATCCTGTGAGAGGCAATCTAAAATGCAGAGTGAAAGAGTGAGGAAGTGCTAAATGATTTAGCAGAGCAGAGTGTGTGTGAAGTAGACTGACAGAGTGCAAAGCCGAGGGTATGAGAAGAGAACCAATGTAGTGTAGAGCAGACACAACCGGTGCAGACAGAGTATGATTTTCATTGTGATTTGATCAAGTTGTCAGTAGCTATTCCAACAGGTCAACTTCTTGTTGATTTCTAACCATTGCAACTCAAAATCCCTTAATTGGGTGGACTTTAGCAGGTCCCTTTGTAAAATCCCTTAACTAGGCGACATCTTAATTGATGATCCTAAGTCCTTTAACCAGGCTACCTTTAACAGGGTAAAGGCACTAACAAGCCTTAAATAAAATCCCTTAACCGAATGACACCTAATAGTGTCTTTGTAATCTCCTAACAGGGATGGTTCCTCACCGGGCGTACTCCAGAAGAGTATAAATTTTGTGTTTCCACTCACACCGTGGTTTTCTCCCATTTGGGTTTCCACAAGATAAATCTTGGTGTTACTGTGTATCTTTTCATGCATGCATGTTCTTCTGCAATAACTATTTGTATTGATGAATATTAAGTTAGTGCAAACTTGAGTTAAAAGGTTTTAATTTTGTAAAACTGGTAAAGTGTTGATTCACCCCTCCCGTCTCAGCACCAATTGGGACTAACATGCCTCACCACAACTTGAAAACTAGGAAATTGTTGTCAAGCTTTCAAACCTAAACCAACACTTAAGGAACAAAAAATCAATGAAAGCAAAAACAAAGGGGTCCCCATTTGCAATGGGATGATGTGTGAAAACGTCACAACAATACCCACTTCCAAATGAGATCAAAGACACATGTAGCTCACCTCATAAGGTGTCTCATATGACATTTACATAGTTTCCAAATTTAGCGAACCTATACTATGACACTTCCATCCAAGTATGTTGAGATCTTATATTAGAGCTCATCACCTTATTATTCATAATTTAAAATGAGCATCCAAGAATCACTTATAGGTATCTTTGAAGGAAATAAAATAGCAATTATAGACTTCTTGAAGTATAATCAATACCTAAATCCTACTTAAGAAGGTTCACAACACTATATCCATTAGACCAACATAGCCATAATATCATTTCCTTAGTCCCCATGATAATTCTCATATTGAGGTTATTCAATAAATATTGTGTAGTCATATAAAGCCTTTATACATTGGTTGATGTGGATTACCAAGAGTATCAACTTTTTTAATAGTTAACAATTTTTTACTTCAATAATAGCCAATTAATAGAGGTTGAAAATTGATGTGTATTTTTAATCTAAGTGCATATTTATAAACAAGAATAATGATAATATAGATAATATAAACGATAGTGAAGAAAAAGGTGTGCAAGAATCCCAAAATGCTTAGGAGCACAATAAAAAGAGAGCTCACTAAAAAATAGAGATAAGATAATAATAATAAAAGAAAAACAATATCACCTAGAAAGCTTGAAGAAGCTAAAGAGATAAGAATTTTGGAGGAATAATATTTGTGTGCTCACAAAGAGGAAACACAAATTTGAAAGAGTTGTAAAGAGAGTTCAAAAATGTTAGAGAGAGACAAGTGATTATAAAAATTAAAGAATAACTAAAAAAAGAATGAGGGGGTAATAGGAAGGAGTTGGAAATTCATTTATATTAGTACTAAGAGGATTCCACTAACTTGAATAAGTTGCAAGTGAAAAATTCTCAGAAATGTCTACCAAACAAGAAACTATCATGACATGGTAGTGTGTTGCATGGACTTCCACAAAGCAATGATGATATACTAGATAAACAAAAGGATAACACAAATGTGAGATAAAAGTTTCCAAAAAGAGACCATAGGAAATAAGAATTGAACACTTTTAGAAGGAGAAAGGCTAATCAAGTACTAAAATGAGCGTAGAGAGATACTAAGGGAATGGACTGTTGGCATTCTACACTCTTATGAGAATAGTTGATGTTTTCATTGATGGCAACCATCTGGCAACCAACTAGAAAGTCACTGGAAATTGGTTTCTACATGCCCGACATCACAACTTCAGGCACTTCACTGACATTCAGATTACATCGGCAACCAACATATCGGCACCCCAACCGACATGGGATAAAGTTTTGTTTATATGAATTATTTTGTAAATGTAATTATCTTTTGTAAAGTTGACATGGTATATTGTAAAAGACTCATTTATGTATGAGATCTTATAGATCATTTTAAATGTATGTAGACAGAAGAAAGTTATAATGTGTGATAAAGAAATTTTGTATAAGGTGACATAGTTGACAGCGAAGGTTTTGGTTATTGACTAAGCTTAAACTGGTACTGAACCTGGCATGAGAGATGTTGTTTTGAGTAGTACATTGTATTGGATTTGATAATCCATTTTGTAGTCACTGTCACTCTTTATTGAGCAGTGAGCTCTAGGTTGTTGGCCTCCATGCATGTGCAGGCCCCTCATTGTAAGTAGTATTTATTCATTGGCCAGTGAGTAAATATTGTGGGTCACAAATCCCACTGAGGTTTTTCCCACACCGTGTTTCCTCGTTAAATATCTTGTGTTATGGTGTGTTTCTATGCTATCTCTATTATTCCTGTTTATTGCAATAATTCTTATTTACCGGTACACTGTTTTGGGATGCAAAGTTATCAATAAGTTTAAATATTCTATAAACTAGTTAGACACTAATTCACCCCTCCCTCTCAGTGTCTTTGGGATTGTCATTGAATCTAACATGGACAACAAAGAGAGAACAAAAGGTAGTATAAAATTTCAAGGGTATGCACTATTTGACTTTACAACTACAAGCAATAATGTAATGCTATTCTCATTATAGGTTTGTATGTTAGTGATTTGTTGTTTATCTAGGAAATAATTCTAACATGAAACATGGATTTAAAATTGCTTCGATGAATAAATTTTAAATGAAAGATTTAGGTCTCATGGAATATTTACCATTGGAGTAATTATGACATTTTTCTTAGAATTTATTAATTAGGTCCTTTAATTACTTTTTCACTTAGGCTAAACTTATGTGATTTTTCCTTTTATTAAATTAGGCGAATAATAGCTTAAGTCACCTCATTAATTATGATTGTGACACTTGACACAAGCTAATTTAATATAGCCTTAAGAGTTTTCCATCTAGGCTTTCATTCATCCTTTTCTATGGATTCATTTATTCATTGTAATTGTATCTCCAATATTCATGTGTCCAATAATACAAAATTCTCAGGTTGTTATGGAGCATATTATCTTTGTTTGATCTCTTTTTTGTGATAGATGTTTTTCTTGCAAATTATTCTGAGTTCTTGTGGTTGTATCATAAACTTCCACAAGGTATAAGAGCATCAGACTTGTCAAGTTTTTATCCACATGCTTGAGGAATCCTTCCTTAAGTGATTTTTTTGTACACATTAAGCTGAAGCAGATGTTGTCATTGTGTTCGCAACATCCCAAAACATTAACATCAATTGTCATTTCATCAAAATCCAAGAATTTGAGGTTTTGGGTCAATTTGGTTGAGGGCATGAAAATTGAGGCAAAGTCTAGGGGTAGCTAAAAAATATAGGCACTTTGGAGTGAAATGGAGGTTGCCATCATGCTTAGGAGGCCCAACAACCCTAAAAATGCCAACCAAATCGTTGAAATTAGAGGTCAAAAAAAAATTTGCAAATTTTTGTAGTGCACAAAAATCCTATAGCATCATATGAATTCACATGACATCGTACACAATGTTGCGTAGGCTGGGGTTGTCCAAAAAATTAGGCGTGAAAATTTGCATGTTGAATATTTCTATTCGATCAATTTTTTAATAACAAGAGGGGTGATATTTGTTTAAAAATGGGGAGGCTTTTTTTATTAGTGTACTGGTACTAAGCCTGTATAGGAAGGTAAAAGCTTGTGTAGGCCTATACCAAGCCTACATCAGCAATCCAAGTTGCCCCTTGGACCTTTTTTGGCAGCCTTCCTCTAAACTTATAGTTTCTCTATATTTAGTGATATTGCTAAATTTAGTTGGCGACCTTGAGAATCTTTTCGGGAATATTTTGACTAAATATTTTTTACAAGGGCCTTATTTTTTTCTGGCAAAGGGGAATATTTCATTGACATTAGTGGTATGATCAACCTTTTGACCCAATTCAAGCCTGCAAAAGCTAATCGACCTAAGTTTGGTTTTTTGGCCATAACTTGTGCAAACAGAATCAAAATTGTACAAACAAGATATCGTTGGAAAGCTAGTTTTAGCACCAATCCAAATCTACAAGTGGTTTTGTCTAGTTCTGCTCAAATTTTTTATACTAGGCCTCCAAATTCAACCTTCAATTTTACATTTTTGAGGCCATATCTTGCACATATGAACTTTGTTTTTTGAAAACTAAACATCATCGGAAAGCTCCTAGAGTCCTCTTTCTAGATCTTAGGTCTATTTTCCAGATTTTAACCCAACTACATTTTATTCATATTTTTGTGTTTTCACTATTGGTCAATTACTTGGATTTTTTGGCCCTTGAGATGGATCTATTTGTTGGAGAGGTTTCTATTTGATGTACTCTACATATGTTGAGATTTTTGGAGTCTATTAATTTCATTTGAGGAGGTGTCAAGGTTTTTTATGTTCATCCTTCTATTATCAGCCCGACAAAGGGCAATTATGAGGCTTGACATCATGTCATCCTAACACATCTTAGGTGTTTAGATATTTTTTCTTATTTGAATGGAATCGTGCCTAAACCAATAACTTTAGGAGGTACATCAGATTGGGGTAATATCATAGATCATGTTGTAGAATTGATTTGTTCTAGTGTTGATTATGACACTATGTGTGTTTTATGAGACCTTGAGTGTCCTCACACACTTTGGTATCAACTTTGAGAGATGTATGGAGACCCTCACATCTCTCCTTTCCCAAAGGATCTTGTAGTAGATTTTCTTCTTCCCCTTGCACATGTAGATTCCATACCCTTGGATAATGATACTTTAGAGGAGCTTGAGTATATCATAGGTCTTGCATGTTCCAATGGATCAAAGAACTATCTTCATATTCCTACTTCTTGCATTAAGATCCCATCTCAGTCATATTTATCTTCTATTGTTCTTAATCAAATTGGCATTGACTCATACATAGCCCCCAATAATTTAGTGCAACAATAAATTGTTCTTCTAGACACAACTACTTCAGATTCATATCTTGCACACATATCATCCTTGTATGCGGATCTTCATATTGTAGATTTGGAGGATTATTTTGAGTACATTCATCTCCTCTTTGTTAACAACATCATCAGTGTTTTCAACCCATCTTTGCTGCCCATGGAGCTTGTTCTTCATCAGTTTTTATAGAGCCCTAATTTGTCACCTCCTACATTGATTAGGAACGTACCTGATTGGTTTGTGGCATCATCATGTGTCTTGGACATGGCGATATATGAGTAGTTTCTAGAAGCACACATAGTTTGGATTTGGATTTTTACATCTTCTTGTTTATGGGAGTGGCTTTTTTTATCTCTAGTGGATTTGTTTCTTCCCAAGGGGAGAAATGTTGTTTGCAAGAAATGGATCATGTTCTATCTTTAGGCATTCATCATTGGCACAAGAGCTACTTCTTCATTGTGGGGATTCAAATCCTTATTTTTTATCTCTTATCCAGGGGGACATTCATTATACTATTGTGACATAAGTAGTCCTTGGGGGGTCACATTAAGTTCTCCTTCTTTCCTTCTTTCACTAGTGCATTTCTTGTATTTTTTCTCTTTCGGAGAGGAGTTTTCTCCCACTAGGTTTTTCTCTTTTTCTCTATTTGCAAGAGTTGCATTGGTTTGTACATGAGTACCTAATCAAACCTTCATTGTTGGGACTCATTCATGCATTCATTCATATTAGCTCTTTAGCTTATCCCCAAGTTAATCTTAAGGGGGGATGTTGGAGTAATTAGGACATTTATCTAACTATTTATTAATTAGGTCCTTTAATTACATTTTTACTTAAGCTTAATTGAGGTGCTTTTTTATTTTATTAAATTAGAGTAATAATAGCTTAAGTTGTCTCATTCATTATGATTATGACACTTGGCACATGCTAACATCTAGGGTTTCATTCATCCTTTTATAAGGAATCATTCATTCATTGTAATTGTATCTCCAATATTTGTGTGTGCAATAATACATAATTCTCAGGTTGTTATGGATCATATTATCTTTGCTTGATCTCTCTTGTGTAACAGGTATTTCTCTTGCAGATGATTCTTAGCTCTCGTGGTTGTATTATCAACTTCTACATTTACTATAACTGTAGGTTCATCAAAGTGGGGATTATATTTTCATTTGCCAAATAAAGTATGCAAAAGATATATAGAATACATTTAATATGTTTGATTTTAAACCATTATCCACTCTAGCTACTCATGGAGTTGTGTTATGTAGACAAGATGGTGTTTAATAGTTTATAAGACAACTCATAGAAGTATTGTTAGAATTTTGATGTTTTTAACCCACATAAGACTAGATATTGCTTGTTTTATTTTTCTTGTTTCAAGGTATATGACCAAGCCAACCAAAATTCACATAAAGAAAAACAAGGGAATATTGGTTTATGTGAAAGGTACCTTAATTTTTTGTATTCATTAGTATGCTTCTAATTTTTTTGTAATTATTAACTTTAGTGATTCTAATTTAGGAGGTAGTTTGGGTGATGAAAGTCCACTCCAATAATTGGTGTATATCAAGTTTGAATTAGTTTTGAATAATTGGTAGTTGGATTCTATTGCAATATCTAAATCCCTCTTTCTAAAAATATTTGGAGCCTTTTAAGAATCCACATTTATCATTTATCAAAAAAATACTATCTAGACATATCAATAAATTTTTGAAGCCCCACTCAACAAGACGTACACCCTCTACATGAACAGTTAAATTCTGTCCCCCTGCCTCTTTTCTCAACCAAATTGTGTTGTAGTACCAAAGTTAATTCAAAAAACACATTGTTCAATGTTTATCAATGCACACAACACCGAAATGAAAAATCATAATGACTACTCATAGTTATTTTCTTGAAACAAGGAGTTTTGAGTATCTAACTTCATTTTTTTTGAATATATAACAATATTCTAGATTTAGTTTTATAATTTTTTTCTAATAATAAATACTAAGCTATTGGACTTGCCATTTGACTGGACTCCTAGCAAATGGCCCTTTCTCTTCTTCACCTTGACATTTATAAAATGCCATCTTTATATTTTATCAGCTATTACAACAAGGTCCTATGTAGTTGCTTTAGTTTATTATTTAGTTAGGCATTGTTCAAAATTGGTCAATCGTTTTTAATTAACCAATGATTTTGTAGTTTTTATTAAATTACTTTAATTTTTTGCTTATTTTAAGCAATTAGCAAGTTTTGATTTTTTAGAATTATTAAAAAAATTTAAGATAAGTAAATAAGAAAAGGGAGGGAAGATAAAATATATAGGTATGTGACTATTTTGTGATTAAACAATGACTGCATAATCTTTAACCTCCTTTTTAAATATTATTCCATTTTCACATATTAAATTATAACCATTTCATTAAAATAGACAATGGTTTTAAATTACACATTATATATAAGTTAAAAAAATGCAAGAGACAACCTCAACTTTAGGAAACTAAGCTATAAAAAAAATCACAAAGCTATTTGTTTGGCTGGGTTCATGATATGCATCTCGCTTTTTCGCATGTTGGACTTCATATATGCTTATTCATTTATGAAACTAATATTGCAGTCATGAAATGAAGCATAAAATTAATTATCTATAGTCATGGCAACAAAAAAAATGTATAAAAAAATTCTTCAAAATTAGCTCGACAAATTAAAAATATAGATTTTTAAGTCAAGAAATTAGGAAACCATGTTAAGTTTAGAAAATAATTGCTAGCAAAATGAGAAAACACGATAGTTTTTTTTTTAAAAATAAATAAAAAGATTACAATTCAATGGTTCTCATTAGCAAAAGTCATTGTCTCCAAGCCAAAGATTAAGCTAAGAAATTACATGGTTATGGATGTTGACACTAGATGTGTTTGGATTAAGAACTTAATTTGTCTCAGTAAATAAATCATTATCAAGACAAGAAAAACATGAGTGATTTTTTTACAATATCTTTCTCATTCATAGGAAAGCATGTGTTTCAATTAGGACTTACATCACTACACTCCTATGAAATGAAAGCTTCCCCTCACTTTCATGAGAGTAAATAGGTGCTTGACAAAGATCTCATTGGAAACACAATCTTTAAAAGGAACAAAAACTGAAAGCTAAAAAAATCATGCTCCTATTCTTTAAGCTAAAAATTGTATGCATAACATCAATATTTTCATCCTGGATAGACAACTCAATGGGCTTCAAATCATTACTTATATTCACATCCTTGTGATCAACAAAACAATTTAAAGGTTTAGATTCTTCTATCTCATTTTAATTTACAACATGGTTGACATTAGTATCAATATCCTCAAGATCTAAAAAACAAGAAAGCACATCTAATGAACTATAGAGTTTGCAAATTTCCTTCATATTTAATCTTCCGTTTTTTTTTGCTATCATTGTCTATGGTAACTTTTATAGCTAGTTTTAAAACAAAATCTATTTGTCCCTATGCATATATGTGTACACACATTCACTAACTTTTATAATTAGTTTTGATGATATGCACATATACACGTTTGCGTATACATGCATACACACATTAAGACAACCTATAAAGTGTTTCTCATCATCTTCTACAATTTCTACCTCAACATTGTTGGCCTAAACCTAATCACCTTTTATATTTCCAACCACAAAAAAAAGGGTTGTCAAAAGGGTTGATATTAATTTATAAAATCATTAGATTTTACTTTTGGACTCCCAAATTTAAATAAGTAGAATGTGTTAGATAGAATGCTGGATAAAATTTAAATATATCAATTAAATGAATAATAGAAAAGTTTTAAAATAAAAGGCAAGTGACTTGGATTGGAATTAAATACTAGAGAAAGATAATCACATAATTTTTATCCAAATGAACAGACACATATTTATAGAAATGACCAAAAAGTGTTCATTTTCCTCACACACAAATTCAAGTATAGAAATGATCACAAAGTGATATTTTCCTCATACATGTTTTATTACGTCCTTCAACCAAGTTACTAGTAAATTTCTCTCCACCATCCTTAGAAAGTTTTTTCGTAGCTCGGTTGGCCTGAAAATAGTTATCGAATGGGATTTTCTTATATTCCATTTTAATGCCCCTTTGATATATATTAGTTTAATACATCTTTTGATCTTGATGAAGATAATTTAACAGACTATTTCACTATTAGAATCATTAATTAAAATAGAAAATGTGGAAGCTTGTTTCTAGGTCATTTCTCTCTATTTTCTTCATTCAATTTAATTAACTATGAAATAGTTCTCAATGGTAATTTTAAATGTGCCTGTTATTAATTATTTCTCTTGGTATTATAGAAATTCAAGATTGTATCAATTTATTAAACAAACAAATATACCATATGCAATTGAATTGTCTATGCAACTTAAAGAATACATCCGTAATCATATTTATTAATTAATTAAAAATAAGAAAAAGATTGAAATACAATATTTTAATAATTTTTAATTAATTAACATATTTTGTATATGACATAGGAAATGGTTAATCTCTACACAAAACAATACTTCTTACATCTGAACCATTTTATGTGAAAATTAGCCTGTAGTTACATAACGTTCACAAATCAGGTCCAGTTTATGTTCAAAGAAATAGGGTGTGACCAGAGTGAAATAGTTTTACTCCTCCGTAGACCTTTCTTTACTCCTCCGTAGACCATTCCTACTCTCCCTCTCCTAGGAATGTTTTGTCCGTCCATTCAAGCCTACAAGATTTCTATTTCTAGCTTAACCACCTTCCTCATTCAAATGATAATTAATTGCAAAATATTCATTCTCAGAAATTTTCTGTCGGATTGAGGATGCTCGTACTCTCCCTGTCCTCGCCAAGTTTTTGTCCGTCCATTCAAGCGTGCAAGATTTCCTTTTCCTTCTCTGTATTCAGAAATATGCAATGAGAATTAATTGCAAAAAATCTTCCTTCTCAGATTTTCCCTCTCCCTGTGAGACTGCTCATTTAATTGTAATCAACAGTTTTATTTGTTGCTCTGTTTGCTGGGCATATACGTATTTTTCTTATTTGCGCTCTTTCCATTTGCTTTGGGGCTGTCCATTGAAAGAGCGGTCTAAACCAGTTTAAACCATAAGGAAAACTATCAGCTATTTCCACCTCAAATAAGCCATTCTCTGTAAGTATTATGTTTTCCAGTGTATATATAGCTTCAAAATTTGAAAGAAGCCTATGTTTTCCATTAATATACTGTTATTTTTATGGATCAGTTACAATTTGATCTTAAGACCTTTATGTACATGTTGTAGTGTTCTATTACTGAACTTCTCATCCTCTTTTTAAGGATAACTTTTTGATAGACCGCTTCATTAGAGTTCAGATATTGTTCATTAATGAAATTTCTTGAAAGCCATCTCAGCTCAGATTTTTAGGAACCAACAATGCTTATACAAAGATGCAAATGTTCTAATAGCCACATCTTTTGTTGTATCCTTGTGGCAAGGAGTGATATCTGTTTTTTCTCTGTTCTTTTGTTCTCTGTTATAGTCTTTGTTTTCTCCTCTGCCTCTTCCCTTCATATAATAGGGCTTTTGCAATATTTTTCAGGGTTGCATTCTGTTCTTAAAAATTTTCATCTAGGATTTGAAAAGAGAGGCTTTTGCATTATGTTTAGGGTTGAGGCTTTTGCAATATGCTTAGGGTTGCATTCTGTTAAAAAAATTCATCTAGGATTTGATAAGAGCAGTTTCCTGTGATTACATTAGAGCTGTACGAGAAAGAGTGAGAGCATATGCCGGTATTTGCTGTAACAACAGTTTGAAGCAGCCAAACAGCAGAGCTCTCTGTTTTTCTTATTTTTCTGAGCACAATAAAAAACAGCAGCATTGTTTCATGTTGATCTATGTTTTATTTCTTTTCTAGTCTTTGTTTTTCCCTCTCCTCTTCCTTTCAGGCTTTTGTAAAATGTTTAAGGTTGCATTCTGTTCTTAAAAATTTTCATTTAGGAATTGATAGCAGCAGTTTCCGGTGATTATATTAACTGATTTAAAAAAAAATACTCTTCTTACATAATCTAGCATGGACATAGCGGGCAAAGATAAGGCTATTGGCATTGATCTCGGGACGACTTACAGCTGTGTGGGAGTGTGGCAGCATGACAGAATTGAAATTATTCCCAATGACCAGGGAAACAGAACCACTCCCTCCATGGTTGCTTTCACCGCCACTGAGAGACTTGTTGGAGATGCTGCCAAGTTCCAGATTTCAACTAATCCTACCAACACTGTGTTTGATGTCAAGAGACTCATTGGAAGGAGATACAGTGACCCCTATGTGCAGTCTGACAAACAATTGTGGCCATTCACCATCGTTCCAGGGAAGAATGGCAAGCCTATGGTTGAATTGGCCTATAGAGGTGACAAAAGGCTATTTGCGGCTGAAGAAATCTCGTCCATGGTGTTGGCGAAAATGAAGATGATAGCCCAGCAATATCTACACTGTGATGTGAAGAATGCTGTTATTACTGTGCCTGCTTATTTTAATGACTCGCAGAAGCGAGCAACTAAAGATGCGGGTAAGATTGCAGGGCTTGATGTCATGCGTATCATCAATGAACCCACGGCTGCAGCATTAACTTATGGCTTTGGTGCATTGGAGGAAGGAATAATAAATATTCTAGTTTTTGACCTTGGAGGAGGCACCTTTGATGTATCTGTAGTTACAGTTGAAAGTGGTAAAGTTGAAGTAAAAGCTGTTGGAGGGGACATGCATTTGGGAGGTGCTGATTTTGACAACAGGATGCTTAATTATTGTGTTCAGCTGTTCAACAAAAAACATAAAGTGGATATGACAGGAAGTCATAAGGCTCTTCGAAGACTACGTTCGGAGTGCGAGAGGGCTAAAAGAAGTTTATCGTCCGCAGTAGAGACTGTAATCGACATAGATAGCCTGTATGAAGGGCAAGATTTCCATTCAAAGATTAGGAGGGCAAAGTTCGAGGAGCTCAACGCGGACCTATTTGACAGATGCATGGAATTAGTGAAGCAATGTATGCAAGACTCAAGGATGAGCAAACACCAAATCAACGAGATTGTGTTAATAGGAGGTTCTTCACGTATACCCAAGGTACAGGAATTGCTAAGTGAATTCTTTGAGGGAAAGGAGCTCTGCAAAAGTGTAAATCCAGACGAGGCAGTTGCTTATGGTGCAGCTTTACAGGCAGCTGCACTGAATGAGGAAAACATCAACTTAGTCTTGATGGACGTGACTCCTTTGAGTCTTGGATTTGAAATTAACGATGGTGTCATGGAAGTAATGGTTCCCCGTAATACTCCCATACCTACTCTGAAAGAGACGTCTGTCACCACAAGGTTTGACAACCAGACAAGTGTAAGTTTTCGAATTTATGAAGGCGAGAGTCGTTTGGTTGCACACAACAATTTGCTCGGTGAATTTGTCCTAGATGGGATTCTACCTGCACGGTGTGATGTACCACAGATTAGAGTCTTCTTTCAAGTGGGCGTAGAGGGAATTCTTAGGGTCTCTGCCCTGGATGTGGGAACAGGGTTAGACAACCAGATTACTGTTACAAATGAGTTTAAGAGACTGAACAAGGAGGAGATAGATAGAATGGTGGCTGATGCAGACATATTCCGAAAAGAGGATGAAGAAATTGCAGAAAAGCATCTTGCTAAAAACAATCTGGAATGTTATGTATGTAACATGAAAAGCAGGGTGACAGAAGCCATGAGTAAGGGGAGGATAACAAGAAGAGTTGCAGGCTATATCAGTGGGGCACTTAACACTGTTGAAGAATGGCTGGATGAGAATGAAAATGCCACAGTCGAGGAATATCGAGCCAAATTGGAGCAATTGTCAAGGACATGTAGGTGCTTAAAATAAAAGGAAATGCTTAGGTTTGTAGTTGTTTATGATTAATGTTAGGAAGAACATTGGGCGTTGGGAGAAGCTGGTTTTATTTTTGCTCACTTTTCAAGACAGTTAAGAAACTTGAAATTATTAGTTATACTTACACATATTTGCTTTCGGTAATCTAATCCTGACAATAGAAAATACTTCGAATCAGTACATTAGAATCTGAACAACCTTGATGAAGAAGTGCACTGAGTTCATATTCAGAGTTAGATTTAGATTTAGATTTAGATAAATCAGAGGAGCTTGCAAATATTTGTTTCCAGATGGAGTAAACTCAATGTTGGATTTAGATTTGCTTATAGAATCTGAAAATTTCAAAAAAAAATTGTCATCTCATCTGCCTGGTTGATTTCCATTTGAAGCAGTACTATGTATCATTTCCTCATACAGCTCAAGCACCTGGATACTAATTTCTGCTTAAATATTAAGTTGTAATCAGACATCAATGATTTTGATGAGTTTTTTGAAGAAGTGAAAAGAGAATTGTTCTTAAATACTTCTACAGTAGCAATATAAGATTTTTCCTACATTTTAATTTACAAAGATTTTTAAGTTGTTGAATTATTATTAAGCCTATATAAATATAATGGTTTCCATTAAGTAAATGATCTATTTGGCTCTAGAAATAGAGTTTTCTTTTTTAATTATTATTATCACAAACAAGTTTTGCTTCCATATTTCATGATCTAATTCCAACAAAATGGAAGTTAACTGCTTAATGTCCATCATTATTGTTTTATGGCCTAGAGTGTCAGGCGTGAAAGTTTGGATCTCTATTGAAAAATGCTGCTCTGTTTTCTTATGATTAACTTCGGAACAAGACAGTACCTATGTGCTGGTTCCTGTTGATCTGGAATTGCTGAGACTGGATAATGTGAGGAGAAACTGCTGTGGTTGGCATTGAGTAAAAGAGTTGCCAGAATAAAATCAGAATCAGGTGTATAATGTTCCTTTTTATTTCTGCCTAGACAGGTGCAATCAATGATTTTTGTTGTCTTTGATGTACAGTTGTTTGGGAAAGCTTAAAAAATTTTAGACCCAGAAATTTGTGTATAGAATAATCGGTTAATTCGTAAAACAAATGAGAAATGTGCAAATTGATTGAAGGTTTGTGACTGTTACACCATAACGTCGATTGTATAAGGTGCAGATTGGTTGAAGGTTTGTTACTGTTACACCATAACATTGACTCTGAAAGGTTCCAGATGCTCAACATTGACTCTGAAATTGAAAGTTGTCTTGACCAACAAATCTGATCTATAGTTTCTCAAGTTTATGTTTCTAGTTAGCGATACATTGTTTAGGTTTTTTTTGGGAAAAATGGTTCAGCTTCTAGGGTGCACCAATGCATAAGTTACCCTTCATACATTATAATTCATACCGTTGGTGCACCTTACAGGCTGGATAGCTGCTTCCTCTTCTGGGCGTTTTCCCTCTCATCCAATAATGGAAGAAGGCATTCGCCATAAAATTCAGGAGATCTTAATAAAAAGAAAAGAATATCCTTTTGCTAACTCAATATCTTCCTTTCTACAGTTTGTATGCTATCGAACTTTTCTTGGTCTGGCATTAGCACTAGATATGCACTCAGTTTCTTCACCTCCTAGAATTTCTTTCTTAGCACTAATATCATCTTCATTTTTATTTTCATCTCCACATCCATATCATTTAAAGGAACCAAGTTTTTCTTTTGACCATCCTTTTTTAAGGTGTATGTAGTTTTCCATCCATCATGAAATTCCCTTCTATCACAAAACCAAGATGAACCCCAAAACACATAGCAATGGTACATTGAAATAATTTTGTGTATGACTCCATCCTTGTGTTTTCTTTCTTGAACATGAGCTTATATTTTTCATTCACTAGTAATTAGTTTCCTTCAACAAATATGTCACCTTATATGGAGTGATATATTCAATCCTCTCTAACTGAAGTTGATCTTGATCTACTATCTTCACAAAAACAATATCTATGCTACATATATCTAAAGTCATCTTGGACAACACTTGCCTTTTAAATTAGAGATGGTCATAAATAGATTTTTTCTCTATATTGGCACATTTTTCGTCCTTTTCACAAAACCTAACTAACTTTATTAACATTTTTTTTAATCAAAATGTTTCACTATACTAGCCTTTCTGCACAGTTGCCCAATGTGTTGTATTTCCTATACTCCATGAGCAATGAAGCCTTCATTCTATGCATAATCTTATTATGTTGCATGCATGAAAACTTGAACACACACCATGTTTCTCTACATCTAAAAAATTTTTCAGAGAAAAAAATCTTCTAGGTTATTGATAGCCTCTTTCTCTTTGTGGAGGCTCTTCACCCTATGATTGCTCACCATTTCTATATATTCTTGTATCAAAATTCCCGTCACTAACAAAAAAAACTCCCTCTTCTTCTTGATAACCTTTCTAAATTGTACTAACCAAAAAAACTCCCTCTTCCTCAAATTGTAATTTGTTGTCTTCTTGATAACCTTTCTTTTGCCTTCTTCAATGCATCTTGATAGCCCCCCCTTATGAAATTAAGATATAATACCAAATTCATATTGAATTAAAATGTGTAGTCCATTCATATAACTTGAAAGACATTCCATGCTATCTACCATATTCTCAACATGAATGGTCATGTGATATATCTCCTTTATGTAGCCCTTGACAGTCATTTTCTTTTACCTTAGTGAGTGAAATTTCTTGTATAATCTCATCTCAGAATCCCCAAGTAAGAACCTCACCTTCAACATTGAATGTTCTATGTTCACGTCTTCCCTTTCTCTTGTCACTAGCTATCCTTGCAAATATAATCTCACTGGACTAATGAATTCCACTTTATCTTGGTGTATCTAAATCTTACTCCCTCATGATATTTTTGGAATCATACTAAGTACTTTTGAGGCTTCATTATTTACTCGACTAAATCTCTTGGACAAAAAACCCCAAGAGGCTTTCCACCTATATTGGAGATGGATCTATCTTCTAATAGGATTTCCCATCTAATCCATGCACACTCAAGGTGCCTATTAATCACTTAAGTATGCATCCACATCCCTTTGTTGAGTATTCTTCATAGCTTCCAATCTCATGACCTAGATGTTGCTCATATTGTTCTCTAGCTTTACCACCCTTACCATCTTTTCCATTTCATTTCATTAAATAACCTTCTACAGTAGGAACATTTATTATGCATTTTACCAAACAACCTCTACATTGGAGAAATTTTGTATTTCCTTATATCACCTCACGACGTGAAAGATATGACTCACACAAAAAGCTATCCACTAATTCTAGACGATGTCTCTAACATTTCACCTATCAACAAGAAAAAAAAACCTTACTCCAGTATCATAATGATTTAGCTATGTTCCAATAAAAAAAAAATCCTTACATCACACAACACGGAGTTACGCAGTGGAATATATGCACATAAAGAGAAAACATCACAATAGATAGACTTGTAATAGATTTGATTACATTGTTAATGGAAAGCTTATAGATTGTAATGGTTACAAATATTTAATGTCCTCTCTCTCCTCTCTTTCTTCCCCCAAATTTAACTCCCAAAAAGCTAAATCTCTATATGTCATTTCTATTTGTTCATATGACCCATTTTGGTGTTAAAATGAATCCAATCATATTTAATGTCATTTTCTTCCATGTTCATATTCATCAACCATGTTAACTTGTAAAATATAATATTTTAAAATTCCCCACCAGCCATTTAATTAAATCATGTAATTAATGGCCAATAAATGTTTAATTGACTTGACACACTAACCATTAGTTATCAAGATTAATTTGGCTACATGAGCGATACACCATCCACCCCTACACATATATGACAATATGGATTAAGCTAAAACTTTGACAAACAATAACATGCTCATCACACAACCATGTTATTACAAGCTAAGTGTACGAAACTCTTCACACATTTGCATGCCACTAATGGATGATAAGAAAACCTTTAATGTATTTACACTATTATGTGTGTGCCTAAATCTACCTTTGAGATTTCTATCATACAATTGAATTCTCATGCACTGATAAAGTATCTAAATATTAACTAATTGATATACATTAGGTATTTATTGCATTTTTCATTAGTTTACCATAGTTAATAGTTTATTAAGCTGATAGACTTTTAGTGGGGGCTTTTGCTCGTGGAAGTGTAAGACAATTAGATAACTCTTCCTTTCTGATGACGGTCACTTTTTCTGACCAGCTGTAAGCGGCAAGTGGCTTCTTCTGCATTTGCATTAAATAAAAATTGTAGATTAAATAACGGTTTGAACTTTTAATCGCCAGCGTTCACCCTATTTCGTTCAGCTTAATATTAAAAATTAATTTCATTCTTTCCATCAATGCAGCTTCGAGGGTGGGAGATTTGTGGAATTGAAATAACTATATTTGAAGCTTCATGCGGAATGAGACACGTATCCTCTTCGCTTTTTGCTGCACCACAGTTATTTTAAAATAATATTATGAATTTTATGATCTTCAACGTCATTTGATAAACTTAAAGTAGATTTAAAGTGGAGATGTTTTAAACTTTAAAAATTTAATTATTAAATTCATTTGAACTTTTAAAAATAAATAAAATAGTATTTTTAAACATATTAAACTTTGTTTTTTATAATTAAATTAATTTTTTTAAAATATTCAATTTCACTGTCATCATATAAATATTGTGTTTATTTAGTAGAATTTTCAAAACATGTCATTTGTTTAAGTGAGAGGAATTACATTTGATTCCTTTTTCAAAGAAGATAATATTTAATTATCTCCACAAATTAAATGAATGCAGTTAATAATTTGATTCCTAGTTTTATTTTCTAAAAAGATTTATTATGCCTATACTAATTTTTAAAAAAATCATAATATATATATTTTTAAAAAATTTCTAAGAAGATTTAGTCTAATGTTATAATGCTTTTACAATTAGACCTATCGGCCTCCTGTTGCAGGCACTTCCACCGCTAGTTTATATGTGATGTGAAAATTTATGAAGAATATTAATCTTACATCATTGATATTATTAGTTGGTATTTGAAAGTACTTTAATACATTTAAATTAGGTACCATATTAGTTTACTTGCAATTTATATTAATTGGTCATCAATTTTCACTAATTTATTGGAAATAGATACAAATAATTTGGTTATACTTATGCACTAAACTATTAATTAATCAAATTATTTAATGATACATTGTAAGTAATTAATTACAAGAATTTATATATGAGGAAATGCATTTTTATAGTCTAATTTTACAAAATATAATACTATTTATAAGAATATTTTTTTTTAATAAAAATAAATTTATTTATCTCTCAACTTCAAAGAATAAGAGAGCATATATAAAGAAAATTATTAAATTGAAAAAGATATTGTAGAATACATTAAGAAAAGTGGTGGATAACAAACTAGAGATAAATATTCATTTCTTATTAATATTATTAAATATAAAGGATAAAATAGATTACATCTATAACATGCAATGAGTGTTAGTATTTAAATAATATTTTAAAATTTGTTATTAAATTTTACTGATGTTAAGATCTTATCATAAATTTAATGTATGTGAAGTGGAGAAAATAGGTTAAAAAGGTTAATGCACAAATTAAAACATCAAGTACAACAAAACATTCAAAACAAAACAATCAACCTTTTATATACCTTCCTTCTCCTCCTTTGATTGAGCTTGAAGTGAAAGTGTGCACCCAAAGACCTCCACTTGATTTTCTCCTTGTGATTGGAAGAATGTGGAATTCTCTCCATTACACAACAATATAGATGATATAGGATAGATATAATGGATTGGCTTACATGAGACAATATTTGGGCATAATATAGATGCAATGGATGAATTTGTTGCTCAAAATGACAACATAACAATGTGTAAAAGGTGGATGAGTTGAGAGGAGAGGAGACTCCAATTTATAGATTGGTGGGGCCAAAATGGATGACCAAAATCAAATAGGTATGGAGGGCCAAAATTGAAAGAAAGTGGGAGAGGATTTGTGAGGACAAGTGGGAGATCCAAAAGATTTTCCATAAAGACATTTCTTGTCTCCACACTTCTCAAGTACATGGGGAAGAGTTCCCTAAGTACCTTGAGAAGAGAAAAAAAAGAATATAAAATTCTTTGGGAGAGGACAAGGGAAATTAAAAAATTTCAAATAAGAGGATGTGTGGGAAGAATAAAGGAATAAGGAATTAAAAATTCTTTGGGAAGAGGGGGCATGTGGATATGTAAGAGATTTGACATTCTTTGAATGAACCAAAAGTGGGTGGCATATAAGGTTGGAGGTTGAGATGGGAAGGCCATATATGGCAAAGAGTTGACCCAAGG